>NC_140286.1:1903730-1971180 GCF_964030765.1 Micromesistius poutassou
GTAGCGGACCCATTTGATGACGTCGTGGTCACTGTAGTTCAACTTGGACTCAAACACCTTCAGGTAGCGCACCTTCAGCCCCGACGGAGCGAAGGGGACCTGGAGGAGGACACAGAGGGAGGAGGACACGTTAACGCAGGACGGGAGATGGAGGGCGACCGCCCGGGGATGATTTAAAATAACTTAAAGGGGGACATGTTATACCCCCCAGGTGTGAGTGTGATCAGCCGCGACAAGCCGTTTTGGAAAATCTGCATCTTCTGACATCACAAGTGGGCGTGTCCACCTAGATGTGTGTGGCTGGACAGACCAGTCCACCAGCCTACCCCGGTGGGACCGTAGCAAACGTTGCTCATCCATCCGTCACACATCTGGGTGGACACGCCAAGTTGTGATGTCACACGACGAAAACCAATTCCTTCCCTGTGTGCCGTACCGGCCTGTACCGGCTAATCACAGCCACAACCTGGGGGGCAGGACACGACACGGGACCATTTTAAGTCCCATTAAGGGGGGAAAAAGAAAGAAAGTGCTCGTTCCGAACCTCGAAGTTCATGGAGATGGGCGGCCGGGCCCACTTCTTCTTGTCGTTGGTGGGCAGCAGCTCGATCTCGGCGCTGATCTGGGACTCCTTCATCCCGGCCATGCGCTTGATCCTAGAGGAGACGCGAGAGAGAGAGTGAGAGAGAGGGACGACCGAGCAGTCAGGCCCCCGTGGAGATCAAGAGGATCGCCACCCCGGAAATCCTCTGGAGTTCTTCTCGCGAGAGCACAATTTGAATTTGCTCAGCGAGTCGCTCTGGGAACGAGCGATATACTCACCCCCCCCGATTCCCCTGGCCCAGAACATTAACCAATCACACACGTATCTGATATAGGCAGGTTACGGCAAGAGTCGTATCTATTGGTTAGCTCCGCTGGTAGCTTAGCGTATGGGGCTCTGGATACGTCCCCCCTTGTATTCTTCTGATTGGTCGTAGTGTTATCCAATTGCGTGCAGTGATATTTGCTGCCCCTCGCGTTGGGCCGTTTTCATTACTCGCTGTCAGACCCTACAGCTTTCTAGATGTGGCTCTGGATTTCCAGGCTAGAGGATTGCCGCAGTGCTGAGAGAAAACGCCAGAGAATGCAGTACCACTTACTTCCACACGATGGCGTTCTCGCTGGCCTTGTACTTGGCTTTCCCCTTCATACAGATCACCTGCACGCCGCTGGTGTTCAGGGGGGTGGGGATGCGTACCTGTAAAGGGGGGGGGGGAAGAAAGAAAGAAAGAAAGACACCATTATTTTTGTAATGCTGGCTTGGGGAATACTCCTTTATTCAAGTACAAAAGTCAGTCACGTATTCCCCCCTCCCTCCCTCCCCGTCCTATCCTCCATGGATCAATACACACATTAATGAGTAACACCATCCCATTCAATAAGACCCCCCCCCCCCCCGCCCCCCCATTTACCCTGACCGAAACCATCCATGTTCAAAATAAAGTACAGAGACTAGGGACTGATGGAACGGACATCTTCCCACCAGCAGCACGACCACATGACCCACATAACCCAGCTCGTTGTTGTTGGGCTCCGGGGGGGGGGGGGGGGGGGGGGCTCACCTCGATCTTCTGGGCCAGTAGCGAGGGCTTGAAGTTGGACTTGATGACCACCTTGACCTCCAGCTTGGTGCGGCCCACCTCCCGCACCAGGGGGATGACGCGGAACGGCAGGATGATGTCCTTAGTGGTGCGGTACCTGGCAGCACACGATCACACACACACACACACACACACACACACACACACACACACACACACACACACACACACACACACACACACACACACACACACACACACACACACACACACACACACACACACACACACACACACACACCGTGAACCGCCGCAGGAATAGTCGTCGTGTTTAGGGGGACTGTGTTCAAGAGGCGGTGTTCAAACCCGACCACGTACACCCTGAACTCGCTTTGCAGAGACAGTTTTATTCCTGTAGCCATCCCGACTCTAAACACAAACTTGTAATATCCCATACCTGGTGCATACATAACCCCCCCAGAATCACTCTTAGCACCCCAAGACTGATACAGTAGCTCAAACCTTTTGACTTTATCCATTTATTATACATATTTTTATGAATTGTATGTTGCGTCTTGTGTTGTGGCACCAAGCGGAGCTGCACTCCAATTTCGTTTGTATGTTTCTGCTACAATGACAAATACAGTTCAATTCAATTCATTAAAGTGTTGGTCTGGTATCCTGCTCTACCGCGGGCCAACAACCGAGCTGTAAATGCGCTACGTGGTCTGATATCATAGCGGGTGTGCCAGAAGCTAGCTCACTCAGCCCTAACCGAGTGAGCTAAGTGATGGTGGGAAGAATGACCCCCACCACAGTGGTCAGGATGGTCGGGGCCCAATACATCGCAGACGCCTTAACCAGAGACTTGGGATCGGCTAGAACCATCTGTGTAAACGGTTTGACTTGCTTGAGGATCGTGAACCAGAGAATGATGCCGGCCGAGTAGGCAGTGGAGAGGAATTAAGTACTATGAATAAATACAATGTACATCAAGTGCTTTCATTATTAGCCGCCCAGGGCCACTGACCTCATGAGCTCGTACTCTCCGTCGGGGGGGATGAAGCTGATGCTGCGCTCAGAGTCGAACTTGCTGAGCCGCACGCACTGGTGGAAGGTGCAGTCGTCGATGGCTATGGACTGCTTCCCACTGCTGCTGCTGCAGGAGGAGGAGAGACACACAACATGATGTAAAGAACATCTGTAATGGGTCCAGTTACACAACATCCACGACACTCACAGGGTAACAGATCAACACAACGATCACATCACAACGATACCGTCTGGCTCAGACAGACAGACAGACAGACAGACAGACAGACAGACAGACAGACAGACAGACAGACAGACGTGTGCGTGTAAAAGACACACAACCCAAAACTGGTAGTAGAAGGACACACACCTACAAACTACTTTGACAGAAGGGAGCTCTTGTTAGATGATTGGGTGAAGGGGTTAGTTGTGGACGGAGGGTGGGAGGGATGGTGGGGGGGGGGGGGTTGGGTGGGGCTATGACACAAACAATCACTACACTACAGTGAAGACACAATGAAGCGTGTTGGATGGACGGTGCACTGGTGAAACACAACGGCCAACGGTCAAAAGGTCCCCAAGCGCCAACCATGAGGACCTCTCTCCAGATGTGTGTGTGTGTGTGTGTGTGTGTGTGTGTGTGTGTGTGTGTGTGTGTGTGTGTGTGTGTGTGTGTGTGTGTGTGTGTGTGTGTGTGTGTGTGTGTGTGTGTGTGTGTTACGGCAGTGGGTCACATATTAGTACAATACCTTCCTCCCCCTAAATCACTGAGGGGCGGCACACAGAGAAAGAGAGAGAACGGACGCATCCGCAGGGAGAAGAGGAAAGAGGAGGGAAAAATAAAATAGTTCAAGTTATCCAGAACAGTGAGTACAGACAGGAAGAGGAGGTGGGTGAAGGACAGCATGGCGTCTTAAAAGGGGACATATTACACCGCCAGGTGTCAGTGTGACGTAGCCGCTACAAGCCGTTTTGAAAATCGCCCTCTTCTGACATCACAAGTGGGCGTGTCCACCTAGATGTGTGACGGATAGATGAGCAACGTTTGCTACAGTCCACTGGGTAGGCTGGTCGACTGATCTATCCCAGCACACAACTAGGTGGACACGCCCACCTGTGATGTCACAAGAGGATTTTCAAAACGGCTTCTAACGGCTAGTCACACCTCACACCTGGTGGTGTAATATCCCACCTTTAAACTATACACTACGTCACCCTCTGCTGCCCTCAAATAAATAAAGACAAACACACACACATGACTATTAGTTTGAAACACGGGACTTCAAATGGAATCCGATATAAACACTTCCTCAAAAGATGAAGTTTAAAATGTCCGAAGCGACCAATGGGTAACTCGTGTTCCCTGGCCCGTGAACCCCCGTCGCCCCTCCCCGTCGCCCCCTCACCTCTTCACGGCCTCGTCCGTGGCCCCGCCCTTGCCCGCCTTGTCGATGACTATCTTGTCGTTCATGCCGAACTTGCACTCGGGCATGCCGCTCAGGTAGCTCTTCATCACCACCCGCCCCGACACGTGGGCGCTCAGCACCTGGCCTGGAGGGGGACGGGGGGGGGGAGACGGACAGAAGGCACTGAGTCACGGGTTTCTTCCAGTGACTAGCTGCTCAGTTCTCCCTATGCTTCAGTCCCCTTCCCCTGTTCCCCATCTTGGCAAAAATAGCAAAAACCCCACCCAGAAAAACTTGGTAGCAACACTTATATGGAATGTCCCTGAAACTACAAGACTTGATTACCAAACTCTACATGTTTAAATAAAGGGGAAAAAAAGGGACCAAAAAAAAAAGGAAAAATAATTACAATGCCGCTGACTTGTAAGTCAGTGACTATAGGACACTAGCCTGGCTATTGCCAGATCCAGCTCAATGGTAGATTGCACGTTGGTCTGGGGAGGCTGCCGTCATTTTCTTCAGCACAAGAGGCGTGATCAACGGGTGGAGTTAAATTGACTCTGTACGCAATTGGCTGCTTACCGTCACTTCGCGGTCATTGTGTTAAACCAGCCAATAGCGCGCCAGGGGGGAAAAGCCAGCTTGGTGATTGGCTCCCGCAAAACCGTATCGAAACTAGAAAGAAATGTATTGCTCCTCTCCAGCCCCTCCTGCAGGGCGAACTCAAATCGCCGGCAGAACGGGCGGGGCTACTGAGTCTAATAGGACACAACAGTGTGTAACACGTGTACGTTTAGATCCATGTGTTACACCAGTGTGTAACACGTGTACCTTCAGATCCGTGTGTGTGTGTGTGTGTGTGTGTGTGTGTGTGTGTGTGTGTGTGTGTGTGTGTGTGTGTGTGTGTGTGTGTGTGTGTGTGTGTGTGTGTGTGTGTGTGTGTGTGTGTGTGTGTGTGTGTGTGTCTCCGTCCCTCCCCACTCACCCTGCGGGGACATGAGCAGGTTGACGCTCTCCAGGACGTCCAGGAAGAGCTCGTTGCGGCGATACTTGATGCCCTCGCGGCGCCAGCCGATCTGGCCCGTCACCTGGCTGGTGATCTGAGACTGCTCCTCCTTTGTCTGGAGGAGGCACCACGGCACAGGGGAGAGGGGAGAGGGGGGCCACAACAATGCACTTATGAATCATGTACAAGACCTCTTCTCACAGGCCTGCTCAGGAAGAAAAGGACCGTAGCAAGATGGTGCGTGTGTGTGTGTGTGTGTGCGTTCGTCCATTACCTGATGCTGTGTTTGTTGTTGTTGTGATGTGGACATCGGTAATGAGAGGAAGCAACGGTAATGAGAGGAAGGGGTGAGTGGTTCAGGAAAAGAAGAAGGGAGGGGAGGAAGAGAAGTATGGCTTTTAGTTACAAACAGTAGTCATCAAAGTCACCACAGTGTGTGTGTGTGTGTCTGTGTGTCTGTCTGACCTGTCCCTTGATGCCCTGCTGTGTGATGAAGGTTTTCAAGGCCCCGGTCTCAGAGTTCTGTGGATAGCCAAAGTCCAGGATCTCTGTACACACACACACACAGATACAAAACACACACACACAGCCCAGAGCCAGACAACAGCGCATTAGACACGAGGGACACTGAACGTTCAGGAGATTGACGCAATGAAAAACAATATAACAAATGTATGCCACCAGGTGTGAGTGTGGTTATCCGTTACAAGCCGTGTGCCTCTTCTGACATCACAGGTGGGCGTGTCCACCTAGACGTGTGCTGGATAGATCAGGTCTACCAGCCTACCCAGTGGACTGTAGCAGACGTTGCTCATCTATCCGTCACACATCTAGGTGGACACGCCCACCTGTGATGTCAGAAGAGGCACATTTTCAAAACGGCTTGTAACGGCTAATCACTCACACCTGGTGGCATGTCATGGGACCTCTGAATAAATAAATGACTCAGTCCGGATTAGAACATGCCCCGTGTCATTCCTGTAGAACCCTCCTCCTCATAGACCTCTGAAGAATAAGTCCCGCCTCCGAGGCTCCCGGTTCCCTCGGTCAAATGTCTATGGGGAATAACGTGGGGTTTTTTGAATGATCGTACATAACAGACTCTGTAGGTGGCGAAGAAGTAAAAGCTGCGTCACGTTTTGAACCACACACATTTTCCATCTAGTTTCGACTGTGGTTTTGGGATTGTCAGTGCCGTTAAAGTAGTAAACAGTAGTAGTAAACTTTTACTTCTTTGCCACCTACAGAGTCTGCTATGTACGATCATTCATAAACCCATATGTTATTTCCCATAGACATTTGACCGAGGGAACCGGGAGCCTCGGAGAAGGCGGGACTTATTCTTCTAGAGAGCCTATTAGCAGCCCCCCCCCGCCGGCGGCCCACGCGGCTCACCGTCCAGCAGCTCGTAGATGAGCACAAAGTTGTTCTTGATGTTCTCCTCGCTGATCTTGCCGAAGTAGGCGGACATGACGTCGCACATCTTGTACAGGAACTCAAACACCATGGCGGCGTTGACGTTCTGCTTGGTGACGGCCGCCAGCCAGATGTTGGAGCGCTTGACGTGGAAGAAGCTGGTGCGGGCGATGTTGGTGACCGGCGAGCGCACCTGCTGCCGGGCGTGGATCACGTTCACGCGGAACGCGTCCACCGCGTTACGCCTGGGGAAGGGGGAGGACAGAGACCAGGGTTGGTTGCTGGTAGGAAGATGAAGACTAGGGATCGACCGATATTGATTTTTTTTTTCTATCAGCCTCCTTAGCCGATGACCGATACGTCGATGCCGATTTTCTTGAGCCGATATTTGGGCAGATGCTGCTTTTGCTCCCTCGATTTACATCATAGAAATGACACAATGATGATAGCAAATGTTACAAGTCTTAATTTATAAAAAGGAACATTTATTGTCTGTCTGTCAGTCAATCCAAAAAAATAAATAAATAAGAAATCGGCAACAAAAAAAAACACGCAAATATCGGCCGATATATCGGTCGATCACTAATGAAGACCTTATATCTCTGAAGGACAGTCTCTGGATGGTAAACACTTGATATTCCTCATAGCAGTATAGAACCAAATCAAAGCATCAATGTAGGATTTGTATCGGGGGGGGGGGGGGGGCGCCAACCAAAGTCATGATCATGAATATTCACTCCTTACTGCAAAGAAAAGAATGAAAAGCCAGCAGCTTGCAAGACACCTCATCGGTTGGTTTCATCAGATCTTCCTGCACAGATGAAGGACTTCCTGCTCTGAGAAGAGGCATCCAGGTTTGGGTCAATACTTTATTATTGACTATTGGGAGAGAGAAGATACTTTTCGTCTGATATTCTGGAGAGCTCTTCGTAAACCAACTTCACCATACACCTACCTCAACCATCTTATTCAGCCTCTAAATCAGTTGTGGGCAGCTGCAGAAGTATGTAGAAATGAAGACTAAAAACAAGCCATTGTACAGTGAGACAATGTTGGGGCGGGGGGGGGGGGAAGCATGTCATGTCTGATTAACATTTAGTAATCACAGGGTTCTCCCTGTGCATGACGCAGAGGCCCTGTAGAACCAGACGGGCCAAACTTTCCCAAGAGTGCAGGAAAGCTGGAGGGGATTAACCAACCTACTCTGTTCAAATTCCAAAACAAGGCCAACTCTTGTGTGTATGCGTGTTATTTAAACAGAGGGACTTCACTGTGTTCGTTTACACAACACACACAAAAAAAAGACAGGAAAACATGAATTTTCGTGTGACTGCTTAATCCAAAGTCTGAGCGCCCTAACCGCGCTGCATATATATTGGCTCTAAAGGCAGCAGTGTGGTGAAGCGATGAGGTGATGTTATGATTAATTATAAAGCCATATTCTTTACTTTGGATGCCGACACAAGAGACATGACACAAACTAATAACTCACCATAATTATTTGCATCTATTTGCATGTTAAAACACGCCTGAAAAACATGGCTTTGTCTTTGGGAGCTGCCAAATCCCGGGCTTGGCAGGGAGGATGTAGAGGTAATCATGGCTTGTGAGTTAACACACACACGTTGACTCACAAGCCATCGTTCCCCCCGTTTGGGTTAGGAAATGCAGGGACTGCGTTGCTCCATTGAATAAACACGATTATGAGTTGATCATCATGGTACCATTTCATCGAGCACTCCATAAGACACTTCTATATTCAGCCAACCTCAACGCTGTAAAGAGATTCAATCAATTTAGTTGTATGTTGTCGTTTTTTTTTTTAAGTAAAGTGAAAAACCAAAGTCCAGAGTTAGCTATTCCTGGTGACAAAAAAAAACAGTGGTCCACAACTTATCATCCTATAAGAGTGAAGATTGACCCAACACTCGCAGATCTCATGCTTGGGTAACATGCTAAAAGTCACGTTCATGGGCAACAATGCTACGAGCTAGCTTATTAGCTTCTTTTGCCATCAAATCGGTGGTCTCTTATACCCCTTTCACACGGAAGCACGGACACGGCACAGAGTTTGCTACTGGTGCCCTAGGTCCACCTGTGTCAGCCGACCAGTGGCTGTGACCCTGGTTGAGACTTTTACAAAAAAAAAAAAAGGGGAGGATTTAAGTTAATGTACGTGGCTTAATGTAGATGAAAGTCATTGGTTAAACACTGGAGGCGGGGGCAGGACTTTGACTGCCAACAAAAAAAAGGCACCATGGGAGCTAGCCACCGGACCAACCACTCGTTTTATGCTACTTCAATAATGGACGTGCCAATAATGGATATTTTTGTACGATTCAGAAGTGAGAGAAATTCTGAAAAATGAAAGACACATTCCTGGCGGTTTACACAGAAAGGTCCGGGTACAAAGTACAATAGGCTTCTGTGTCCACTCTTTAAAAACGGGCCACGGCAAGCGACAAGAGGCCTTCAGCGTGAAAGGGGTACAAGTTGGCTACTCTTAATCCGGTCCTCTATTGACCACACACCGGGACGTTGATGTGAGGTCAAAGGGCATGCTTTTTTTTGGGGGGGGGGATGAAGGGAGGGGGTCCAGCTGTATGGTTGCCATGGTAAAAGAGGAAGTCATGCTTGGGCATCTCTTACCTATTCCTACCGGGCCAAGATGGAGCGATAATAACAGTGGTTGCAGAAAGAGATAGAGGAGAAGGATGGCGTAAAGGAGAGACATCAATGCACAAGAGAAGACAGTTCTGTGCATCATGTGGAAACACAGAGGTGAAGAACCTGGTTTGAAGAGCCAGTCAGACCGGAGAGATGTCAGCAGCACTTTATACCTGTGTAACATGAACGCCACCTGTGATGCTCATAGTGCCATCATGTCATGTATAATTGAGGCATGGCTGCTCTCTCTCTGAAATGGACGACCGCAACATTTGACATGAGGAAAAGTCAGATGTTGGCGAGCAGACACACTCACAGCCAAAGACCCCGCCAAGGCACTGCATACCATAAGAGTTGGGCAAGAATAAAAGACCGCGAAAGGGGAAAGTACCGACCATCCACCTTAGGTTGCATTATTTTTTCCGTTGTCCGCATGTTGGGTGTGTGCCCTCCTTATGTTCAAGTTCCCACCTCAGCAAAAAACACTTCCCATTTTTGCTGCGATATTCAGAATAATTTTAAGTTGGGTTTCACTTCTGATGGCCACTTGACTAAGTAGCAGCTTTTTGTCATTTGCTTTCCTTAAACATGTCCACTGTGCCACCAGCACAACTGATGAACAGTAACAGAGATAGATAGGAGGTATAAATAAAGAGGACTTTATGATGAACCCATAGCACAAACAACAACAATAGCCACAAAGTAAACACATTTGTTTCTGTGCGTACATGCAAATTAGATGGATAATATTTGCTTAGGCGCCAAAAAGATGTGACAGGACGGACTCCAAATCAAGCTTTCAAATGTCAGCTTATCCGGACGTCCTTCCACACCCGTTAATAAAGCCTAATCAGAGGCCGCGGAAACACAAGCCTACACCCTTATCACAACAGGAAATGATTAACGCAAAAAGGCTGTCCTGTTTCACCGTCATCATCGTCCCCGTCTAACACGTTAAGCACGCCACAACGGGGGGGGGGGGGGGGGGAGTAATTGTTGGAATAAAACGTAACATTTCAGTTGGCCTTTTATCTTGGAATGGGTTACGTCCATCTCAGATGTTAGGCTTGTAGGCTAGTCACTACTAACAAAGAGCCCCTGTTTCCAATTGTTGCATTCGTTTACAATCCCTCCCATTTCTGAGTGCACTGGTTGGATTTCATTTTCATACTGATTTAAATATCAGGCTGTGTGAAGAGTATATGTCAATTTGAAAAAAAAAAAAAAACATTTGAATATTGACAACATCTCTACTGGCTAATTTGCAACTATTCAGTTCCATCTTGCCGTGGTGCTGTCCCTAACTCCATAGCAGTCGATTCACAGGTGAACAGTAGTGGTGGTGGTTTTTTAGAAACGTTGAGCCTTCGACATGGTTCTGACACCTGCTGGTTACACATAATGACAGCGGCCAAAAACTGACGCCGCTGCCTTCCCATTGGACGTACCCTATGTCATCGCGGTATACTCGGGAGATAAGGACCTCCCCCTTATGGTTGTAGATGAACAGTCCTCCAATCATTGTGGCTGCTCTTTACTCCCAAATGCCCATGGTGAACTCAAACACCACCTGAGGAGAAGGAGAGAGAGAGAGAGAGAGAGAGAGAGAGAGAGAGAGAGAGAGAGAGAGAGAGAGAGAGAGAGAGAGAGAGAGAGAGAGAGAGAGAGAGAGAGAGAGAGAGAGAGAGAGAGAGAGAGAGAGATAAGAGACACACAGGAAAGGGCTGATTGTAATGAGGAAACAGAGAGGAAACTGCATTTTCTAGTGAAAGCCGGGAACAGTGCAAGGGGTGACCCACATTACAGGGGGACGCTTGTCCGCTTACTTCCGCTAGTGCACAGAGACCACTTCATGTCCAATGAATACACCCCACAGCTGGGCCTTTGCGGGGTGTCAAAGTCAGTGTTGTGTGACATACATATTGGTTCAGATAATAGCTCAATATAGATTACATTTACTATATATATATATATATATATATATATATATATATATATATATATAAATAAAGGGTGCACGTACACACCAAGTCTTACATGGTTTTAAAACACACACGCAATGTAGATTTCCTCGAAAGAAAGATTAAGGCTGGATTAGCCCACCCACACTCACACACCACTGAAGCCTCAAGACTTTAGGTTTAGCCAACTAGAAAACTGAATATCCATTATTGGCCAGAAGGAGCCATTAGGTCAAATAAACTGCAAACTGTAAACTGCAAAAAAGCATCGAATTTCCTAGCATTTAGACCACACATTTAGACACCGGGGAAATGTATTGCACTGGTAGCTTCCTGCACATAGTAGGCAGGTTGTACCCATTCAGAAAAAGACTTGTTGAAGACCAGTGATGATGGAGAGGTGCAGGTCCTGAAATCCTCGCGCCTCTCCGGCTGCCCCAGATAACGGAGGGGTCAGGGACAGGAGACCGAGCCGTCTTTACTCTAACCTCTCCCGGCGTCGCTGAGTCCTCCTGACCGGGGACACGGTGGTGGTGGAGGCGGCTCTGCCCCTAAGCGGGCTTAATCGCCGCTAATATCGGCCCAAGTCAAGATGTCTGCTTTCCTCCAACTCTCTGAAGGTTCATATATATATATTGTGTTTGTTGCCCGTTATGTCCCTGCAATGTGTGCGTGTTCGCCTTGTCCTTTTACGCGTACACATTTCATTGAAGTGAAGTGAAGAAGACAAACGTTGGGGCATGGGACGTCCGCACACAAATGAAAAGTAAAGACGATGGGAGTTTGGGGGCATAGCTTCCCGAGATAACCCGAGCTAACGTAGCTTAGCAGAGCGAGCTAACTCGCTGGCCCAAGCGACAGATATACCCGATGCTAACGTTAGCATCCGCTGCCCCCGGCGGAACAATGTTACACACACTCCGAAAGACAAGTTACAAAAACGCAACAACGCAACCAAAACTACCTTCTTGGTTGCGGGTCGGCTTACCCTGAATCGCTCTAACCCGCCACCGGCGCTTGTCCCCTTCGCACCCGCCGCCCGATGTTTATTCTAGGTTTTGAATAGCCTTCTGGTGGTTCACACACACACATACACACACACACACACATACACACACCCGCTAATTCCGCCGCTCCTCCTCCTCCGCGTCTCCCCCTCCTCCTCCTCGGCGTGGTGTCAGCTGACCGCCCGCTGGCTGACGCTCTAACGTCCTCCTGGGCGAAGAGGAAAAGGCGCGGCTCAGCCAATGTTCAAGCCGCGCCCAGACCTTTATAGATACAGTCAGAGGAGTTGGACACATTTCGTTTGTTTGCTCCACAGTTGGGAGTTTATGTTTTTGATTTTTATTGTCAAGTTCTGCGCCTTGCTTGTCTTTGTTTCGTTGCAAGGGTTGCATATTGTATACCCTCTACAATGGAAGTTAAATGTATCTACAATAACATTACACATTTCAATGTTACTGGTTGATTCATTTTGATACAATGCATGGGCGGATTGACCTACTTATTTATACCCAGCCGCCTGTACTAGCCTAAACATACACACATCTGTGGGCCAGATTACAAAGCCTCCACATTCCTCTTCCTGGACTGCGTGGAATTTGTGGTTTAAGGTGAAAGAGTGACCAATCATCCAGCAAGTTGTAAATGTCTATCTCCAGACAAAAGCAAGGAAACACGACTGTTTGGAGACCACAAAAAAGACACCAAAGGCAGGTTTAAGTCATAAAACTATATTTATAAATAAAAAGACATTTGCTCCTTGATAAAAGTAGTGAGAAAGACATGGTAAGAATTTGTTTCCACTATACATTATCACAAGACAGAGACTGAAAATGCTCTGGATTTAAGATGAAAATGTAGTTATGTTTAAAAAAATGACTCTCGAAGCCGGACGCTTGTGTTTAGTGTTGAAAAATTAAAACTATTTGCAGCAGACTACGTATATAATAAAAACAAATGCATTCAGACAGAAAGAAGGACCTCAATGCGTTCTTTCTCTACATACTCCTTTTTTTTTTTCTTCTTTCCCTCTTTAGTCAGGCAAACATATTAAAACATTTTTAATAAAGTTGACAGTGTTCTTTTCAGCTTTCTCTCACTCCTTTTTTTTTTTTCATCTTTCCAAGTGATCCGTTGTTGTTAGAGGTCAAAGAAAAAGAGGGTGCTAAAGAAAGGAGAAAGGAGGGAGGGAGGGAGAGAGAGAAAGAGAGTGAGGGAGGGAGAGAAAGAGAGTGAGGGTTGGGCAAGGTGTGGGGAGGAGAGGGACAAGAGACATACGCTCAGATAAGGGGAGCAAGAGAGAAACGGCCAGGGAAGAACAAGACGATAAACCGTTTCAGTTTGAAAAGCGCAGAGTCATGTCCTCCGCCTGTCCGTTTCCTCCACACTTCGCGACCTTCTCTTGATCCCTTCCCTCCTATCAAGACGAGAGGAAGCCAAGAGAAGTGCACCGGTTCCAACATCCTGGGGGGGGGGAATTGGGGGGGAGGGAGGGGTGTTCTTCACTGAAGAAAAATATGGCCACTGCTACGGGGGAGGAGGTTAGGGCGGGGTAAAAGACAGTAAAGAAATGATTCTCTCAGCGATGAAGCCACACATGGGCTCGTATCTCACAAGGGAGAACAGGATCTGAAGACATTGTGCTGCTGCGGTGCTCTCAGCTGTTTAACCACCCCCCCACCCCCGCCACCCACCCACCCACCCCCATGCTACCCTCATCTGCCCAGTCACCCACAGGAAGCACAATCTGCCACACGCATGGGGCTGTGGATATAGGGGGAAGGGGGGAAGGGGGAGGGGGGGGGCTGTGGCCGTCATCACATGACATCGACAAAGAACTCTCCGGGGTTGCCCACGGCCATGCGCAGGGACTGCCGGGAGGCCGTGAGCTCGGGCGGCACGTTGACCAGCTCCCGGCCCGGCGGCGCTCCGGGGGCGGCGGCGGCGGCGGCGGTGGGCGTGGTGTGCGGGGGGGGCTGCTGGGGGGGCAGCCCCGGGGGCCCGTAGATCAGCCCCGGGGGGGCGTAGGGGATGGCGTGGGAGTGGTGGGAGTGGCCGCTGCGGTGGCTGAGGGAGCTGCGGACGCTGCGCTCGCTAGGGGCCGCCATGGAGCGCTCGCTGGGGGCTCGGTGGCTGCGCACCTCCGACTCGCTGCCGCCGCTGCCCCCGGACTTGCGGCCCTCGTTCTTGCTGCAGTTGGAGCCGCTGCTCCCTGTGGGGGCGGGGGGGCGGGAGGGAGGAGGAGAGTGAGGGAGGGGAGAGAGGAGGAGGAGGAGAGGGTGAGACTCAGATCGATTTGAACACAAAGGGAACTGCACAAGTTGTCCTGTGCTAGATTATGATAATGACACTGATAGAGTAATAAAGTTGAGAATACAAATCGTGCGCTGCAGTCACAAGCACAACAATGAATGCAGCTTCCTCATTATAAAAAAAAAAAAAAAAAGTGACCACATAGACTTTAAAACATGGATGTCACAATTTGATAAACCGCGCCAGATTATAGTTAGGATAATTCCCATGGGTAGTCCCTTGGAAGGTCAAAACAAAGAAAATACAATAACAAAGAGTACAGGGCAAGACACAATAAAGAGATAATACAGAAAAGTACACGCAAGACCCTCCTTACCAGGCTGCACACAACAGCGCAAAGGACAAATGTATGCATGTCAGCTAAGAGCAAGTCATAAAGACCATAAGATAAAATCCAAGGTCAGCGAGTGCAGGGCCGAGCAGACTTCTAACAGACTATTTAACTGGGTGGTGAAAGTGCTGATAGAGCTGCAGCTCCACACAGGCCGGCGGTTCCACTGCATAGCGGCTTTTACAGAAAAGAGCTGATTGCCCGAATGCAGTGCGTCAAAATGGTGCGGTACAGTCACGTGTGCAGGGTAGGTCTTGAGGATCTCAACCAATGTACTAGTGAGCCAGAATAACACAAATCGGAAAAATAGTGTGAAACGCTCAAAGCTCAGTACAATATGTTTCTCCATTACCCTTCAGTGATGAAAACGCAATGGCCTTTTTTGTGTTTGAAGTTTTTTTCAGTTTATTTGGATAAGCACTCAAGAGGCGTTATGGGTGTACAGCACTGCCCCAACATGCAACGCAATAAGATGATTTATAGCCCGAAGCAGATGGAATTACCTTACTCAGCAACCACGGATCAGTGTAGCAGTAGAAAAACAAACTGATACATGAAACGGACACACACACACACACACACACACACACACACACACACTCACCACTGTGCTGGCTTCCAGCGCTGCCTTGACCAGGGCCCCCGGGGTAGGGCTGGGGCAGGTCGTGGGGCGACTGGGGGTTGTAGGGGTGCGAGATGGGGAACTGGTAGGGCATGGTCATGGGCCAGGGGGCCGCTCCGGGGTGGGGCAGAGGGTGGAGGATGTCCTGGTCGGACGCCCCGCCGCTGGAGCCGTCGTGGTCGTGGAGGGACAGGTGGGCCATGTCTGAGGCAGGGACAGAGCGGAGTTATGATGTTCGTGAACCTTTAATCACCATTCAAGCTGGTTTATGAAACGGGTGGCTTAAATCAAGCGATCCGATTGGTTCCCAACTGTTGTATATTGAGCGTGTACACACAGCCCGTTCAGTATCACTCTGCGCCTAACTTGAACGGCACACGGTGAGTGAACTCGACAGTAGGCTAAATTGCCGGCGAACCGAGCTACCGTCTCTAGCCTTCACTCTGAAGGACGCTACCGTGTGTTGCATAGCAACCGCCGTACACTTTGCAGGCAGCCAGGAAGGACTACTTTTTTGTATTCGTAAAAAAAAAAATGCTTTTCCGACTTTCCCGCTTTTTCAAAATTGAGGGTGTCTATGACTTTCATTTCGCCATACTTACGTAACCGTTTAATTATTTTACTTCAGTCAGTGAAATGTTCTCATTATACCACAGTTAAGGGGGTCGGGTCGGGACGGACAACGCCCCTTAACTGTGGTATAATGAGCACATACCACAGCCTGTCATGATCTATTGCTTAATTATAACCTCGCAAATATCAAATATCACAGAAACAACATAAATCTGTCTCCATCCTATGGATTAAATTATATTGCGTTATAATGACTTTAAAACGGAAATAAGATCTTTTAATTCATGGTAGAGATATAATATGTTGTAATAATATGCACAAGAGGTGCATATTATTACAACAATACCACTTTATTGTACAAGAAAAATAAACTGCTTACAGTATTGATTTAGTTTTCTGAACCCACTCATTACACCTGACTGACCCATGTTGGTGAGGCCCTACCATCTGGTAGAAGACGGGGTCCCTGAAACTCAAACCTCTGAACAGCTTAAAGCCTACAGCTGTTGGGACTGCTTAATAGAATCTTCATCTACACACTATTTTCATCCACTTGCACTGTAATGTAAAACTTTTAATTTAATCATTAAAAAAAAAAGGTTTGGAAATTGTCCAGGTTCTTCGTTGCTGGCAGCTACAGCCTACGTGAAATACTAAACTGACACCCAACATACAACAAACAAATCCTATAAAAAATGTACACTTAAAACTAGCCACAGAAGACAGCTCCCATGACAACCTAACTGGATAAAGGGTTAGGGGCGTAAAGGGTTATTAGGATAAGGGTTAGGGATGAAAGCTACCTTTGGGCTACCTTTCTGGCAAGATAACTTTCGAACGGAAGGTCCTATCGACTAGACAACGATACTTTTGCCTACTAACTTGGGGAAGGGCTTTCCAACGGTACCAAGTGAGTCCCTCTGCGACCACCGGAAGTGGGTGTAACCCTGGCGGGGCCATTGGGGACCATGTCTTTAAAGGCCCACTACTCCAGACAAAAGGTCGTAGAGACTCAAGAGGCGGTCTAACTCACGGAAGGGGTCACGGAACACGCCAGAGTTGGAACGAAGTTGAACCCTAACCCTAAAGGAGGCGTAAAGGGGGGGGAAACCCTTTTACAGGTTTCAACTTACTGCCGCAGACGTCCCCGAAGATGTAGTAGCACTGCTCTGAGAAGGTGATCTTGTTGACGGTGTGGCGGATGTAGCCGGCCTTCAGCAGGTTGCTGGCGTACTTGCGGGCCTCCCGGCGGTCCGAGAAGCCCTCCACGTGGTGGAAGAGCCAGTCCACCACGTCCGAACCTAAAGGGGGGGGGGGGGGGGGGGGGGGGGGGTCAACGCTGGGTTATGCAGGACACGTCTGGCCACGTGGATGGATGCTACTCAACTTAACCTTCGCCGTCTCTCCGTCATAGGGTTTGATGCTGTGATGTCATTCTATACAACTAAAATAATAATAATAATAATAATAATAATAATGATGACAGTTACAATAATACAATTAGAAAAAAAGAGACCATCCATCTCTCATTGGAGGACACTGCAACCAATGTACTAAACTCAGTGAGGTCCAAATCCAAATTATTTAGTGAACAGAATATAAGTAGTTGGCCTAAAAGATTTGTTTGATTGTTTCTAAAAAAGGAAGCAAAAAAAGGCTAGCCAACATGTATGCAACCAAAAAGACCCCCCCCACACACACACGCTTGAAATCCACATATAGTTATCAAGTATCAAGGAAAATGCCTAGAAACCAAGGTCAACCTGTTGCACCTACCAATAAAGGCATTGGCGATGGTAATCTTAAGCCACATCCTGTCTCGCACCTCCAGCCCGGATTCTGGAGTTGCCATCGCCTTTGCAACAGTTGCCATTTCGGTGTGGATGGACAGATGGAAGTCATCAAAACCTGCGGTGAATCAGTGAGGGTCGACATGGTGAGCTAGTTAAGAGCGGACGTGATCTCCCACGGGTCCCAGAGTCAAGGTCGTCCTGTTCCAGCTCGTCTCGCACAAGTCGCGTGACCCTTCCTTTGGTTGCGACCTTCGGCTGCATAAATCTGGCCTTTCACCGGCGCGTTTACACTTACAAGTTTAATGACACAAAAAGATATGGTACTGGAATCAAAACCAATTAAAAAGGAGAATAAGAAAAGTCTTCCGTCCAAAAAAAAAAGGTCTCATTCCTCCCCAGAGAGAAGATATAAAAAGGTAGATGTTCGACTTCAAACAAAATGGTGAGATGGGAGTTTGTGTGTGAGTTATGGTGACAGGGGAGTTATGCTGAGAGAGAGGCTGTGGGACTCAACATGGAAAAGTCTTGGAATGCAGCAGAAGGGTGGGGCCCGTGCGTAACGGGGCTGGGATTTATTTTAGATTACAGGAACACGCTCAAATCTGGAGACGTTTCTTCAGGAGAGACATCAAACATGCCAGGGTTTGGGGACCATTGGAGTATGGATTTGTGTATGTATGCACACACACACACTAAACTACACCACTACCGTCTCTAGGAAATACTATTCTAGTAGCATCTCTAAAGCACTTACGAGCTCTTATCCCCGTCCTATGAGTATGAAAAAAAAAAAAAAAGGCATAAAGAAAATATAGTCATCAAAAGAGATGGTCCATCGCAATCCTCTAGAAATTAGGCTATAGTTCCTGTGTGTGTGTGTGTGTGTGTGTGTGTGTGTGTGTGTGTGTGTGTGTGTGTGTGTGTGTGTGTGTGTGTGTGTGTGTGTGTGTGTGTGTGTGTGTGTGAGTGAGTGAGTGAGTGAGTGTGCATGTGCATGTGTCTCCAACCTAGGCCACAAATTTATTTTGGTCATTTTTTTTGTTTTAAAGTCTTGGGCCGGCGAGTGTACAGACCGGCCACTAGGGGTCTCCGAACCCTCAGCTTTCGAAGATAAAGACATAACAAGATCATTGTTCTGTTTGCTATTTAGCCTGAAACTGAAACATCTGCAGATATGATGACATTTGCATCCGCTATGATGTTGTGTTGTCTTAACACTTAACACCAGACTTGTTTACACACGATCACAGCCTAACTTTTTACACGTGACAACATTAAAGTCCTTGTATTTCTATGCAAGATCCAAAATTGTGGACCCAAAATAATTCCACAATGAAAAACCAACAAGAGACTTGAAGAAGATTTGAAAGGTTGACGCGTCTCACGTTCGGTCTCGGGGATGGAGCTGCTGATGGAGGAGCTGGTGGAGGTGACGGTGCTCATGGAGGGGCTCATGCCGTAGGGAGGGTACACCCCCGTCATGGCCGCCGTGTGGGACACCCAGGCCGCCGGGTCGATGGGCCGGATGGGCTCGCCTGCAAGGAGGGGGGGGGGGGGGGCGGAGTCAGGCCCCGCATTCAAATGCATAATGACTAATGACCGAGCCCCTTCTCAGCGTGAATGTTACTCAACAACGATAACGATCACACCGAAGACACTGCTTCATTCAGCACATGCAACTATTTAATTAAATTAATTCTTAGTGCGTTTGAAATCCCAGCTAGGTGGATTTAATTAAACTCAAATGAAAAGAGGTTATAATGTCCACAAATTTTAAAAAGAAAACATCTAATAATAAAGAAAAATCTATGAAATAAAATTGAATGAATAAAAAAAAACAAATGATCGAATTTTTTTTTAAATATCCAAATCTTCTAACATTCACTAAAGAGGCGTAAGAACCGAGTAAACAACAAAAGCACGAGATAATGGCTAACCCACAGACAAAAGGTCAGGGGACTAGAGCCGGGGAGGGAGGGAGGGAGACAGGAGGGAGACAGAGGGGAGAGAGAGAGAGAGGAATGTGAGGAGAGTTCTTACTTCTGGGCAGAGCAAAGCAGCTGCGAGGGTTGGGGTCCCAGCACTTGGCCACCGTCAGGGTAATGGGCCTGACAACAAACACAGCCGCCAGGCGGGTGACACACTACTGTTAACACCAGGCTGACAACACACACACACACACACACCAGGCTACACACCCGGCCGCTTAGCAGCACTCTGCTAAGCTCTGGCGGATTCCCACCCACCCACCCACCCGGCCTTCCTGGAGGACCCACACTGTGTCTATATTTGTGAAAGGCGCTTCCGAGAGGGAATGCCCTTTACGTATGAATCCACACACACACACACACACTTGACACTGATGTGATGTTGCTCACTCACCCTGGCTTGTGCACGATGTCTCGGAGCACGCGCACCGCGTCGTCGTTGCTCATGTTCTCAAAGTTGATCTCGTTCACCTGGGAGGTGTGGGGAAAGGACGCGTGTTACTAGCCGCCCGTTGTGACCGCTTGTTGAACCGCTAGTATGGGGCGGACGCGAGTTACTAGTCACCCGTGCCATTGTAACCGCTTGTTGAACTAGTAGTAGTTGGGCTTAAGTGAAGGAAAAAAAACGAAATTATCATGTGCCAGTTTTTTTGTCATCATTTATGTTTCAATTATTGTGTTTGTCATTTAAACATATTTTATTACATCTGTTATACAAGGCTTTAAGAGGAGCAATGCCTTCAACAAATTAATCTGCCGGGTTACAAAACAGAACTGGACCGCAAACAGACTGGGAAACTGCTTATCAACCGTTTCTTTGCATGAGATTTGAAACCCCTACCACATAGATCAGATATTGCTGTTGGAGCCCAATGAAAACACAGCTGATTATTTATCCCTCTCCGCTCAACCTGTAACTTCATGTTCTGTTATGAAACGGACAGGAGAGCGAAAACAGGAAGCTGAAGGGTGGGATCCAGCTAAAATAAACAGCAGACACCTCCCAAAATAATAAAAGTGCCGTGTGTACAAAATAAAAAAAGAGAAAAAGAAAAATAGTTTCCTTACAAACCAGTTTTTTAGGACGAAATCCCCTCCTGGCTCACATTATATCAGACAATGGCAACAATTAGCTGCCAGCCGTCTGGTCAGAAGTATGCGTGGCGTTCCCCTCCACCTTCTACCAAAACACCTCACCTGCAGGTGCTTGCACTAAAGACCGTCCTCACATTCTCTTGGTTCCAGTCCCAGACACGCAACACCACCACCAGCACAAAAGGGTTTTCCCCCCCAACACCCCCCCCCTCCCCCCACCCCCCACCACCACCAGCGCTGCTGCTGCTCTCACAACGCGTATCTGCCCCCATCTCTGACACACACCTGCAGCAGCATGTCCCCGGGCTCTATGCGGCCATCTGCGGCCACAGCCCCGCCCTTCATGATGGATCCGATGTAGATCCCGCCGTCTCCCCGCTCGTTGCTCTGGCCCACGATGCTGATCCCCAGGAAGTTGTATTTCTCTTTATACGGGGACAGGAGGGGGAGGAAAGAGAAGGAGAAGAAGAAGAAGAAGAAGAAGTAGAAGCAACAGGCAATGAATGGACGTGGCGGAGTCGGCCGTTAAGAGTTGTGAAATGAACACACTTAACGAGGCTACTGCCTTGATGTCTAACACGTCCGATGTCGCTATAAGTCCTAGTCTGCCTTTTTATTTGTATTTGTCTGATGCTGGCTCTTGTTTGTCATGCATGCTTTATGTATTTTATGGCTTGAACTACTGAACACTATGGTTGTGGTTATAATTAATGTTTTATCTGATGCTTTTATCGTAGTTAATGTGTTGTTGTTGTTGTTTGTGTTATTCGCTGTCATTTGTTTTTATAGGGAGCGTATGGTGACATCTGGCCAAGGACTGCAGATGGAAACAAGCCTTCTGGCTGAATCTGGCATATTTACAGAAACGTTTATTAATATGCACTGTCCCTGTCAAATCAACCAAAAAAAAAAATAAATAAATGTAAATAAATGAGTTAATGTGTGAATCCAGGATGTGACCGGAGCCAGCGTGGGACGCTGGCCCGTGACTCACCCATGTTGAGGGTGACGGTGATGATGTTCAGGGACATGGTGGAGTCGGTGATGCTGCTGAACGAGGACGACTGGCGGACGCAAAAGGGGGGACAGGTCAGAGGGTTAACACCAGAGAGTATACAGCTCTGAGCCGCGCTGTGCACCGCAGAATCCTAACACACACACACGTAATGGCTTGCTTTTCATTGTGCTTTTCCATTGATTGAGTTGGCATTATGTATTACGTTTGCCAAATCCTGCACAATCCCAATCGGAGCAATCCTTGAATGGGGATAACCTTGTCTATTCTAAATGCTTCTTCTTTTCCAACCGAGCTATAAAAGGGTTACTGGCGTTCGCAGGTCTTTGGGTGACGGCCAGGGTCTACGGTTAAGAGGTGCAGTCAAACCAAACTATTTAATTATGAGCATATTAACTCTTGACTTCCACTGTGATGAAGTGATAAGATTTATTTTTGCATTTTTTTAATGCTTTTTTATTATAGAGTGAGATAGAAAGGAAGGTATGGAAGATAGAGGGAAGGACATGCAGCAAATGACCACGGGCGGGATTCGAACCCGGGTCGCTGCAACCAGGACTGAGCCCCCCCCCAAATGCGTCCCTAGGGGGCGTGGTCTCACCCGGTCCATGTTGGAGGTCTTGGGTTTCTTGCGCCGCCGCCGCTGGTGCCGTCTCATCAGGCGAGATGAACTCTGCTCAGTGGAGCTGCTGAACCTACCAGAGAGAGAGAGAGAGAGCACCCCGCCGTTTAGATGATGTGGCAGGACGGTGTAGTGGCCAGGCTGTCCCTACTCCCAGCCAGAAGGTATCCAGTTGGATCCCCTTGTCCACAGCCTAACCCCCCCCCACCCCCCCATCTTCTTCTTAAGACCCTGACACACCAACCAGATTATCGGTCGTCGGACAGTCTGGCGAGCTCGGTGACCTGAGTCTGTTCTGACTCTGTTGGGTGTGTGCTGTGACCTGAGTCTGTTCTGAGTCTGTGGGTGTGTGCTGTGAGCTGAGTCTGTTCTGAGTCTGTTCGGTATGTGTGCTGTGACCTGAGTCTGTGGGTGTGTGCTGTGACCTGAGTCTGTTCTGAGTCTGTTTGGTGTGTGCCGTGACCCGAGTCTGTTAGGTGTGTGCTGTGACCTGAGTCTGTTGGGTGTGTGCTGTGACCTGAGTCTGTTCTGTGTGTGCTGTGACCTGAGTCTGTTATGTGTGTGCTGTGACCTGAGTCTGTTGGGTGTGTGCTGTGACCTGAGTCTGTTCTGAGTCTGTTGGGTGTGTGCTGTGACCTGAGTCTGTTCTGAGTCTGTTCGGTGTGTGTGCTGTGACCTGAGTCTGTTGGGTGTGTGCTGTGACCTGAGTCTGTTCTGAGTCTGTTGGGTGTGTGCTGTGACCTGAGTCTGTTGGGTGTGTGCTGTGACCTGAGTCTGTTGGGTGTGTGCTGTGACCTGAGTCTGTTCTGTGTGTGCTGTGACCTGAGTCTGTTCTGTGTGTGCTGTGACCTGAGTCTGTTCGGTGTGTGCTGTGACCTGAGTCTGTTCTGAGTCTGTTGGGTGTGTGCTGTGACCTGAGTCTGTTGGGTGTGTGCTGTGACCTGAGTCTGTTGGGTGTGTGCTGTGACCTGAGTCTGTTGGGTGTGTGCTGTGACCTGAGTCTGTTGGGTGTGTGTGCTGTGACCTGAGACTGTTGGGTGTGTGTGCTGTGACCTGAGTCTGTTGGGTGTGTGCTGTGACCTGAGTCTGTTCTGAGTCTGTTGGGTGTGTGCTGTGTCCTGAGTCTGTTCTGAGTCTGTTGGGTGTGTGCTGTGACCTGAGTCTGTTCTGAGTCTGTTCAGTGTGTGTGCTGTGACCTGAGTCTGTTGGGTGTGTGCTGTGACCTGAGTCTGTTCTGAGTCTGTTCGGTGTGTGCCGTGACCTGAGTCTGTTGGGTGTGTGCTGTGACCTGAGTCTGTTGGGTGTGTGCTGTGACCTGAGTCTGTTCTGTGTGTGCTGTGACCTGAGTCTGTTCTGTGTGTGCTGTGACCTGAGTCTGTTCTGTGTGTGCTGTGACCTGAGTCTGTTCTGTGTGTGCTGTGACCTGAGTCTGTTGGGTGTGTGCTGTGACCTGAGTCTGTTCTGAGTCTGTTGGGTGTGTGCCGTGACCTGAGTCTGTTGGGTGTGTGCTGTGACCCGAGTCTGTTGGGTGTGTGCTGTGACCTGAGTCTGTTGGGTGTGTGCTGTGACATGAGTCTGTTCTGTGTGTGCTGTGACCTGAGTCTGTTCTGTGTGTGCTGTGACCTGAGTCTGTTCGGTGTGTGCTGTGACCTGAGTCTGTTCTGAGTCTGTTGGGTGTGTGCTGTGACCTGAGTCTGTTGGGTGTGTGCTGTGACCTGAGTCTGTTGGGTGTGTGCTGTGACCTGAGTCTGTTGGGTGTGTGCTGTGACCTGAGTCTGTTCGGTGTGTGTGCTGTGACCTGAGTCTGTTCTGAGTCTGTTCGGTGTGTGCTGTGCGGTCGGCCGTCAATCAAATCCGTCTGTGTTCTTTTCAACCGATGGCACATGTTGAATCGGCCGTGACCAAACCGGTCCGACTGTCTTTTCTGCCGACGATCGGCGGTCTGAATGTGTGTGTCGGGGCCTTTAACGTCATAAATCTGAGTTCACTGTAATTCACTTTGGATAAAAGCTTCTGCTAATTGGTAAATTGTAAAAATGTGCATGTGAGGACCAGTTAACCCCAACCCTCACCCTTCAACTACTGGTATTATTATGATTATGTGCTGTTGAACCGAAAGCCTGTTAATACGCCTTCCATGTTACATGGGAGCACAGACCGGCTGGTCATGAGTTGTGCACCAGCGCGATCTTACAACTGGATTCTGCTGGCACACAGATGTGCACATGAAACCGAGCGAGGTCGCAGAAGGATCAGTTGGCCAAACAATGCAGTAAAGTCTTACTTCTCAGGCTCCTAAGGCTTTGACACGAATAGTCACGCAGAAACGTGTGATGTTCGTCCAACTTGTGTTTTACCGTAACCACTTCCATGATATATTCCATTTTGCCAATGTTGTTCAGTGGAAACAGATATGACAGAGCTGGGGCGGAGGACTCAAAGACTAAAACGTAGTCTTTGAAATCTCATGAAAGAGGCGAGGCCGGGTTCAAAGCAGTTGCCGACGCCATATGAATCCAATTCTGCTCATATAAGACTAAAAGCATGCTGATCTGAAAACAAAGCAAGAGATCTAATGGACACAATTACTCTGCTTCAGCTCAGCTCCGAGGGAAGATGAATAATGAAGTAAACATGGTGAAAAGTTGAAAGAGCGGGGGAGAGTGAGCGTTATGAGTAGTGACCGACCGGTCGATATGTCGGCCGGTCGGTATTATCGTCCGATATTTGAGTTTTACCGGCATCGGCCGATATAAAAAAAAAAAAGATTATTCTATTTTTCTTCCCGGCATGATTTACAGACAGTTCAATAAATGTTCCTTTTTTAAATTGAGACTTGTAACATTTGTTATCATCATTGTGTCATTTTTATGTTAATCGACGGAGCAAAAGCAGCATCGGCTCCAAATATCGGCTCAAGAAAAATCGGTATCCGGGTATCGGTCATCGGCTAAGAAATGAAAATCGGCTGATGAAATTAAAATGAAAATGAAATCATATGGGTCGATCCCTAGACTCGCTAGCCGGAGTGTAGACTCATGAGGACTGCAGTCTGAGGGCCGGAGCGTCTGCTGCCTCCTGGGACGTGGAGTCTGACCTGCTGGTGGCATCGTCGTCCTCCGAGTCGAAGCATGAAGTGGACTCCAGCTCGCTGCTCATGAAGGACGAGCAGCTGTCGTACTCGGGACCTCCGCGGCCCACCCCCCGCAACGAGAAGCCGTTCTTTCCACCTAGGGATGGGACGGGGGGGGGGGGGGGGGGGGGGGGGGAGGGGAGCCACACACACACACACACACACGCACGCACACACACACACACACGTGGAAAGTTTTAGTTAGCCCAAAAAAAAGAGAAGAAGGAAAGAAGCTTTGGTTACATAAGAAACAAGGGCTGTTTGTCTGGGCCGCCTGAAAATCGAGCAGAAAAATCTAATCAGTCAAACGAAAAGCCCCACAACTCCCAGTTTGACTTTGAACACTGAACACGGTTTCCACGATCCGTACGTTTATACGTTCTGACCCCGGTGACCTCCGTGCCACACGAGGACACAATCTGACACAGACAAAACCTAGGAAGTTAGATTTAGCTCAGCGAAGGGATGAGGAAAAGTTGTCGTCTTATTATTCTACCATTACATTAAAGTTTATTGGACCCCAACAGTGCAACTGTTGCCAGGGGAAGTTAACGAAAACAGAAAGAAAATCGATTCGACCCATTTATACAGGCGTTCATGCCGGTCTTGAGATAAAGATATGAATGAATGGATAACACAGAAAAGGTGACTAAATCCGAGGACTGATCCGTGAGCTCCGTCAGAGCGCGGAGCCTTCCTGACCGTGGTCGTTGTTGTGCTTCTTGCGGGGCTTCTCCCTCTCCCTCCGATGGGACGCCACGGATCCCGTCTCCGTGGCGTTGTCCAGCGTGTCGCGGCCGCTCGCCGCCTTCCCACTGCAGGACAACGGAACAGGACTTCAGATCAGAGAGGAGCAAAACACACCGTGGAGAAACACATGGTGAGCATCAAAGAGGACATGAGGTAATGCCCAACAAACACACACAGCCACATCTTTTCTCTTATTGCTTTTTAAAACGTCCGGGTATACATCCTTCCCTCATCGGAAAACGATAATCAACCTTTTTTTAATCATCGCTTTGGGGGTTGGATTACGATGCCAAGCCTGAAGACATTCGAATGGGCTCAGGTTATATTCGTCAGGTACGTCGTATCGTCTTGGTGTTTTAGAGTGCACTTTTGGTATTGATTCTACAGAACTTATTCCAAGACATTATTCCTACATTTGTTTCAAACTGACTCAAGAGTGTCTTGTGCCTGCAGCTATACAAGTTAAAGTCAGCATTCCTTCAAATAGACTTCAATGCTATTATGATGCTAAATAATCATATTTCACAGAACTCGACGGCAGACAGGATGGCATTAAAGCCATTTAAGTAGGTTGATGTTTGGTTCTGGGAAGTCACTTTAGTGGGAAGTCTATTAAGATAAGTGATCATATACGGCTAAAACTATCCCAGGAACAGCACAAGAACATTGAAGACCCTTGATATAATTAGTTAAACGGAAAACACTGCATTGAGGGCATACCTATGACTCTAATAATAAATGACTCATGGCATTGCAGAGGAAAAAGACGGCTAAGGAGTGAAGGAGAATAAAACCACAAAAGGATAGAAAAGACACACGTTCTCAGTGAGCTCAGTGGGCTCCTTGGCCCCACAGAGCGTTAGCGTAAGCCTGCTCCTCCCCGTCTCTTTCCGTCTACTGCACACACATTCGCATCCACACAGGGAAGGTACTGACTGGTAGGAGGGCGGTCTGGATTCCCCGATCCCACTGGTTCTCTCCAGAGGGGGTGGCTGCTCCGTGCTGTCGGCCACAGACCCCCCGTCGGACTGGGCGCCGTCCCCGGAGACCAGCTGTGGACCGGTGGGATGAGACGGGACAGGTCAGAGATCCACAGATAACGAACGCAGAACCAGACACAGAGACCGCAAATTCAAGGAACTACGGTCGATTTGGACCGTTTGACACAACATTGGGCCACAGGCAGTGGTAAGGCGAGGCTAAATTCTGAGGAAGTATTTTCCTTTGATTAGATTTAGATTCCATAAACGATAACAGACAGATTGATGATGCTGTACAGCCCAATGAAAACAAAACTGTCTCAGTTAAGCCACTCATAATTATGTTCAAGTTTTTGAAGTCATCGAGACAGAACCCAGGCGTGGACAGTAGTGTACTAACAGTCTGACAAAAATACATTAAACATTACAGAATATACATTTCTAACTATATAAACTCTTAACAAGTCTCAATACACGTGATCTGTGCAGAGGAACCTGGCCTACTCATAGTATAAGCTATACTGTATAATTAAGGCTGGGTCTTGGGAAGTTTCCTCTCCACATCCGGCCTACGTCACTTCATTTACATCCAGCGTATGTTGACATGTTAGTGTGTGTGTTGTCAGTATCGTGGGCAGTGCCAGCACTGTACATAAACAGTAGCATCAAACCGAATTAGTACGACACAGGCGGAAGCGCCACAGACACAGAGCCAGTGGCAGTTGGAGAGGGCGATTAAGCCGTCCATCTTGAGCGATGAGATGTATAGTGACGACAGTGACCCAGACTCTCAGTCCCGCCACCCCCCCCCCCCCTAGGGACCAATCAGTCAGATCAACGCCCGGACAGATGAGCACAAGGAGCCCATCGAAAAGCAACGCAGTGGGCTGGTAATTACGTCTCTAATGCTAACCGCCTACTCCCTCCTATCACCGCCAGCGGCTTAACGGACACATTCCCTCTCCCGTGTAAATAGACCCACAGACACACTGGTGATAATACAGCAACCACGACAACAAGAGAGAGCACGAGAATAAGGAACAAACAACAAAAAGAGAGGAGTCTGGAGTCTGGAGCGTTTCTTGGCCTTGTTTCAGCCACGTAGGGCTAATACAAAAGGGACCACAAAAGGGACCCCTCCGTAAATCTAAACACACTGCATTCAATCAGTCTGACACTTCAGCGCCCTTACAGCAAGACACAAAAACCGTCCTTCTCCAGACCGGATTTCTCTCTGGCACCGGGGTGATTCAATCTTCTCGTAAGGCCGCATTCAGGCAGCCTCTTTATGGAGGAGTATTTCCCCCCCTCCCACCCCCGCCCCCTGTCCCCTCGTCCTGTGATTTTAGTTGGTCTCCTAATCCAATCTCCGTGAAGTGGAGGGAGGATGCGGAGAACGCACACACACACCAGGGCCAGATGTCTTGAACATGTTGTGGACGGCCATGAATTAGTGCCCTGTTGTCTGTGTTTTTTGAGTCACTGGCTGCTGCTGCTGCTGCTCCTACGTGTGGTTTATGAAAGCTTGCGGGATGTATGTTTAATTACGGACGGAGGAAGGAAACGGCGTGTATGCAATTTTGTAGGCTGTTGCCGGTTCTCTTCAAAAAGAAGTAAAAAATAAGAACGAAAAAGTGTGTGCGTGTCGTATTCCTAAGGTCGTTAGGTGATAATGACATTACCACATTATCACACAGATACATGGGGCCTCTCCCTAGAGACTGGATGGCTGTGGCCGTGGCCTGTCCAACAGATGGCCACACACACACACACACACACACTAAAACAAATACTCTAACTCAACACTGTCCAAATTTAGCAAACACACACACACACACACACACAAACCCCCTCTACACGGTACATGAGTTGAACGTACCCACGACACGACGCGTCCGTTAAAACATGGCAGCTTGGCGTTGTCATCGGAGATCTCCTCCTTCACCACCCTGCAAGGAAGGCACAGCACTGGATCAGTCAATCTTTACGTATGCAGAAAGTAAAAAAAAAACACTCGAGATAGTGGAGATACAAAGAAGTATGGATTGGATTGGGTTTGAACGACAGGGACGCTGTAAATGTTGACGACACGGGGCAATTTAATATGCAAAAAAAAAAAAAAGACTTTTAAACCATTTATCCGTCAATACTGTAATAAAACACTGCTTTTGGCAAGCAGTGAGAAACATGCACTTAATCGTTTAAGAAAGCGAGATTCCTTCTGAGGCCATAAAACTAAGCATGCCTCAAAATGTAACCAAATCTTTCCAGTACAGTTGAACCAATATAAACATGGTTATAAATGTTTTTTTTTTTTTTATACAACACTGATCTTCTAATATAAAACATGGCCTTGTATACAGATGATAGTTAGGGAGGGAAGGATATGACAACCCACAAAACTATTAATGTTCATTTAAATTTAAGGAAAAATTACTTCAGGCATAGACTGTGGCTTGTTTGACAACCAGAGATTGTTTTTTTTTTAAACACAGGGGTACTTCAACTTTACTAAGGAATGTGTGCAACACAGGTGGGATTCTTTGTGGGAAGTAGTCAGGATTAAAGTGTTCTAGTTAATGTAAGAATCCCAGGGTGAGATATCATTGTCAATCACAACCTCTCATGGGTTGGCCAACAGCACACTGACCTATAAAATACATCCAACACAGCAAATTAAACTCAATTACATCAGGTAATTAGCATTCCACCCCGTTTTCTATCCAGGCAAACAACCTTTACAGTAATCCTCTAGTGGAGCAGCCAAAACATGTGAACTTGTAGCAAGGTTTTGCCTCAAGATAGAAAATAATCAGGTGGGATCTATCTGGTTTCCACAATGGGGGTGTTAACATGCCATAGACTTGGCAGTATCAAGTCTTCCTGTAAGTAAGCCGAGGTGGTCACTACGTGCTCAACACAGTCCTGCTCATAATGGGGCACTGATCTCCATTCCTGTTTAACAAGTTATCTATACTCTTGGATTTCAAAGTACTCTATAGTGGGTTCAAACTATGTATTTATAGAATCAACTGCTTCATTTACACAAGTGATTATTTTTTTGTCAGTTTGATTCAAGCAATGTTTTCCGTTTTTGAACAGCCTATAAGCTGTGCCCCACCCGTGTAGACTATCACTGGACCCACATACTAGGATGGGATCCTGGAAGAAGTTATCACAATTAAAAAGTGTACCAACATCTTTATGTATAACAACGTAACATAGGGTGGGCACGGTTGGTGGTTTGTCCAAAGATCTGGAGGGACTAGTCACGTTTCACGCAAATGCACATGATCATTAAACTGCCAGAGTGATAAACAGGGCATTCCTGTGTCCAACACTAAATTCCTCAACACTAAAAGACAAGAGCAGGGGCCTGCTGGACGAGCTGGTTGTTCCCATTCTGACATTGGCTGGTTAGCCAAGCTTTACGACGTAAGCCATCCACAGCGACTGTAGTAGTGTTCATGTATATTGGTCGTTTACAACAACTGTTTTCTTGGCATGCTTACACTCCATACACAACACGTCCTATGGAGCACTTTAAGGGAGCGATCCATTAGGGGAAGGCCACACGTTGTCAGTGGAAACCGAGAAACACAACAAACCGCAAAACAATGCAGTGTAAACAAACGTCCCTACAAGATCCGGGACCCCGGGACCCCAAGCCTGGGGTACACCAGCCCGGGGGACCCCGAGACCCCAGCCTGGGGGGGGGGGGGACACCAGCCTGGGGGACACCAGCCTGGAGGACCCCGGCACGGGACACCAGCTCGGGGGACCGCAGGATCCCAGCCTGGGGGGGGACCCCCAGCCCGGAGGACCATGGGACCCCCAGCCCGGAGGACCCCACCAGCCGGGGGACCCGCTATGCGCTAGCAGCTAACAAAGGAACGGCGACTGAAGCCGCAAGCTAGTGGAGGCTAGCTTCCATTGGGAGCGCATTACAAGAGGACCGCCAGGTCGGGTGGCGTCGGAGACCGAGGCGCCGAACGACGGCACACATCGGCGAGGCCTAGGTCGTCCCGGGCAGCTAGCCGTAACACACAAAGAGCAACTTTACCCGAAATCATCGTCCATGGATTTAAAGAAGAACTTGTAGTTGGGCTTCTTGAGGACATTCTTGAAGTCCGCGAGGGTCACCCTGTCCGCCGGCACGGACAATTTCACCAGATACGGCGTTTCCTGGTCGTCGAGGTGGTAGATGATCTTGGTCTCCCCCATCTCAAACAGCTGGGGCGAGACAGTCCGAGTGCATGAACCCTGAAGTCTGGGCAAAGGCTCCCCTTCTCTCGGGCCCCGGCTCCCCGTGGCGCAGCGGCGGCCCGGGTCCGGGAGGCGCTCACTCCGCGGCTCACACTCGGCAGCCGGGACTACGAAGCCCAGTCCTCGAACCCTTCCTTTCACGCCAGCTTCCTTGCTGCGCCTGCTTTTTCCCCAATTCAAAATGCACCTTGCTCGTCCAAAATGCGGTCCGAACCGGGGCTCGACGCGCAGTAGTTTACAGCGTGGTGTTGGGGAGCGCCGAAAACGCCATGGGGCTCGGGCGAAAATAGTTAAAAGGAGCTAAAACATAAACAATCTCGGACGGCTCGCTAGCTGCCAAGCTCGTTACTTTGTTGCCCACGAAGCACTGCTGCTGTCACGGACTCTTCCGACCCTGTCACAGTGGTGCTCCCCCTACCGGAGAGGAGGGGTGCGGCAGGCCGTACAGCCCCTACCACACCGTGTCCCTAGCGTTGGAGGTGCGCGTCAACCAGCAGAAAATAAAAGCCTATTGTGTACTATGATATGTATTGATTCTTCCATTAGGACTAGCCATAACTCAATTTTCCCAATTGTGTTTTCAATACATTTGAACACAAATGTATTTATTTTGTGTAAATTGAATCTGCCCTGTCAAATACGTATTTCTGTCACTTGTGACAGACAATAAAGTTTTTCTTATCTTATTGCTGTAATAAAAAATGTTATCTTCCCAACCATCTAATCTGTTAACACATAGTATTGTTTTATTAAGTATTCTGCCTGGAGTATATATAGTGTGTTCTACCTATATGCTACTGACTACCATTTGCTGATGCTATTAAATAAGAGAATAATGTTATGGACTAGAGGACACATCACTCAAGCACACTTTCAATGCATTTATAAGAACTACATGTTTCATTCTATACATTGTTTTCTATATCCCTTTCTCAAGAGGCCAAATAAATTATCATTTGAAATAGCAGAGCAGGTTATTTCAAAATGTATGTATTTTTTGTGTATGTTTACATGATGTGATTTTAAATTATTTGTCACGTCCAGTAATGCATTTTTCCTTACGTCAAGACATCATTTCGTCCAGAACTGCCTCGACTTCCAAATTTAGCATATGTTTTCAAAGTCTGGTTGCCCATAAAACCTTCATATGAATATACTCCCATTATAATGCAAGTAGAAAAAATCGAAACATGAAGACAAAATATGAATATTTACAACAATTTGCCGTTTATTCGACCAACTGATACATGATGTACAACCATAGGCCACAAGAGAGTCAATACAGAACTTAATGCAAAGGCTCGTTAATGACAGCAAGAAATGTATGGAGTACAAAATGTTATTCTGAAATAAGGTATAAGTAGCAATTAATTCCTTCTACGAAAAAAAAACTAAAAACCTTCACAAATGTTTAGACAGTGGTTGGGCATGACAACGGAATACATTTCAAGTAACAAAACAAAACAAATAACCTTAACAAATCTTGTGGCTGTGGCAGGGGGAGGGAGTTTGGTCTCTCTTGATTCTTTAAATAAACTTTGTGGGGGGGGGGGGGGGGGTTAGGGATCGCTGGGGGCTGGAGGAAGGTCTCCTAGTCGTCTAAGAAGTCGTCGTCGAGGTTGACGTCTGTGGTGTCAATGTCATCCAGCTCCATGTTGTCCAGGTCCACGTCCAGATCGTCCAGAGACTGGGAGGAGAGGAGAGGAGTAGCGTAAGAAACATGTAAACACAAACGACTTCTGGGTGCCACACTTCAGGAAACCGTGCATATGTTTACAGTTGACAACAGTTTAGGGACCACTTCATTTCATTTATTTATTTATTTATTTAAAGGACAGTGCACATTCATGTACATTTCTGTAAATGTCCCAGTGTTAGCCAGCAGGCTAATTTTCAACTGTAGTCCTTTGGGAAGATGTTAAGCTTGGCACGTAAAAAGTAAAACGTAAAAAAGATATTAAAGAATACACACAGCAACAGATAACAACAGTATATCCATTCAAACATATAACCATTCATACAAACCACCATGGGTTAGACAGGAGAGCTACAACAATACATAGCAACAGACAAACATGCACTCAGCTCAAATACCATCAATGGTGTTTCCACAACGAGATAAGACCCTTGCTTTGACCCTTGACGGTTCATAGAGAGAGAGAGAAAGGGGCGACTCTACCTTATCTTTCTGTGACGAGTGCAGGGCCTCCTCCTCTTCCTCGGGAGTCTCCACGGACGTGGCTGATGGCTGCGAGGGCGTCATGGCCGACACGGCCGCGGCCACGGGAGCCGAGACCGCCGCCATCATGGACGCCATCATTCCAGCAACTGGGGTGGACTGGTCACCGTCTTCTGACTGCAGACCAGGGTGACAGAGCAGTAGTGTGAAGCGTAAACACTGACTATTAGTCAATTCCTGATTATCAATCTGTGATTGGTCCTTTATTGATGTCCAATTCTGTGTAGAGTAACGCCGCGTTCACACTGTACACGTCGCGTCGAGGGGACGCGATCTGATTGGCCGACGGATCCGTCGCTGCCTGAAAAGTGGCACATTTCCCAACTTTTTGACGCAAGGCAACGGAGCCGACGGAACGGACGGGACCCACAATGCATTTCGAGAGCGCCCCGGGCAAAGTCGATGAGAGCCGTCGACGGACGTGTACAGTGTGGACGCGGCGTAAGTGAATACATCAGGGTCTTTAGAAGGGCACGGCGGGACGAGGGGGTCTCACCGGTGTAGCAGGGGTAGGGTACACCCCAGTGGGCTCATATCCCTTGGCCTCTTCTAGAAGGTTTCGGTCTTCATTGGGCTGAAAGGTACACAAGACACAAGGTTTGACTTCTTCTACTGCACCGTTCATCGAACGTCTCAAATGTATTGGTATTTTATTTGTCTTTTTTGTCATAGATATCATCATGTATGCCCTATCCTTTTATTTAATTATTATGACTTATGTATTAGGTCCCTGACAAGACTAGACAGCTATTTTTTACCGAGTCATATTCCTTGTTTTTACTCTGTGGAAAATTGGCGAAAATGAACTTGATTCTGATTCTGAGGTTTCAATATGTGAGGGTGGAAAACACACCTAAAGAAATGCCACTCATTAAAATGACAACAAGACGAATGAAGGAGATACAATTAAAATCCCAGAGCCTCCCTTAACTGACCGTGACCAGGGGGTAGTCGGTGGCGGGCCGGGAGGTCCCCAGGCAGGTCTCTCGGAGGAAGTGCTCCGCCCCGAACGACTCCCTCAGACCAGGGAACAGGTTCTCGTACTCTGTGGGGTCCGCCAGCGACTCGGCAGCCTTTCAAACCAAAGCAAAGGCGCAATGGTGAGTACATGTAGTTGAACATGAACGTTGAATACGTTCAAAATACATTTTCAAACCCACACATCACAACATGGTATATTGAAATTAGGCCTGGGCAATAAAACAATTAATTATCGTAATATGATAGACCTTTGATCAATATCAATATCAATATAAAACATGTTCAATATATATCGATAAGAAACTGGACCACCGAATCTAGCAGCTGTGTTTGTTACACAAACACGGTTCCATACTTATTTACAATATTTGAGTGTTTTTCATTGTTGTATCGACATTGGAGTATTTATCAATGAAGAACAGTGGAAGGTCATAAAGTGTTAAACAGACGTGTTTAAATCCCGCATGGTAATTCCTAGTCTTTTATAGGTCATTAAAATGATCAATAGTTATCGATATCGATCAATACGATCAAGTTATATCGTGATACGTCTTTCAGCCATACCGCCCAGGGCTGATTGAAATCAGTAGAAACAGAAGAGATCTGTCCAGCCACTGGCCTGAGGACTTGTAGTAGTGGACTGTGCTGATTGAGGGACAGACCTTCTGGTTGACCTTGGCCAGGTTCTCCCTCCACAGCTTCACCACCCGGGACACCTGGCTGGGCAGGTAGGTGCGGGCCAGGAAGGCCGCCTCGGGCAGCCTGTTGGTTCTGATCAGCAGCTCCAGACACTGGTCCAGCCTTGGAGGGGGAAACAAAGTCAGAAATGGGAACGGAGAACTCTGGTCCAATAACAACAGTGACCCCCCCCACCCCCAACCAGGGGTACATGGATGGACTTTAGGGGTAGGGGTGTGTGGTTCCCACGGCTACGAGAACAACAAGGAAAAGAATGGACTACACAACGGTGACGTCAAATGGTAATGGTTGATTGTATATGCAAAAATGAAAATATGGTGCTGAGTTTAACAAATGTTGAATGTAGTCCTACTTAGAATGAATTTTACATCATATTTTTACATCCCTTGTGTGCAACAAGTTTTGCTCCCATCAACCTCTCTGTGCGGTTACCACGGTGACTCGTACAGGAATGTGGTAGAGAAGAGGTGGCTCAAAAAACGGAGGTTGTGTGTGTGTGTGTGTGTGTGTGTGTGTGTGTGTGTGTGTGTGTGTGTGTGTGTGTGTGTGTGTGTGTGTGTGTGTGTGTGTGTGTGTGTGTGTGTGTGTGTGTGTGTGTGTGGGGGGGGGGGGGTACTTTAGATCAGCATCATAATATTTAGGGGGAGGTAAGGAACAACTCCTATAGCTCCCTCCCTCCCTCCCTCCCTCCCTCCCTCCCTCCCTCTCCCTCTCCCTCTCCCTCCCTCTCCCTCCCCCCTCCCCCCTCCCCCTCCCCCTCCAGTGTACTCACTTCCCCTGCAGGAAGTAGGTCATGAAGGCCACGTTGTTCTTCCCGTCCTTCTCCGCTCCCTCGGCCAGCTTGCTCACCATGGTGGCGTTGCCCGAGGCCGTGGCCAGCAGCAGCAGCCCGCCGTAGTCCTGGGCGTGGTGGAGGCACTCCTGGGCCAGCCCGAACTGGCACTTGCTGATGGCCAGCTCCGCCAACTGCTTCCACTTCTGCTCCGCCTGTGGCACAATGGGGGAGAGACGGGGGGGGGGTGGGGGATGGGCGTTTGTCAAGTGGTGCCATGGCGACCCATTTCCCCACGACGACCCATTTCCCCATGACGACCGGGCGCCTTTTACGAGACTTGCTCTTGTGAAGGAGATAGTGTTGTGTTGTTTAAACTTGTTTTGGTTGAAGTTGGCTACATTTGTGGTTGGTGGTTGAAAGGTAATCTCACCATCAAAACTCACATCCTACGGTTACTGTTTTCAGGGAGTCGGTAAATGGTAAATATAAATCAGCTGTTCTGTTCTACTGAATAGGATTAAAGTACTTGTGAATGTCTGGAGTTCCCCCCTCCCAGCGGTTGCGTTTACCTCGGCCTCCACGGCCAGCTGGTAGGCCATCTTCAGCTCCCCCAGGTTCAGGGCCAGCTCAAAGCGGTGCTCTGGGTCCGTGGACACGGCTAGGGCCTGCTGCTTGAAGCCCTGCACACACACGCACACACACACTTTTAGACTTTGATTCAGTCATAGTTTAGTGGCTCTTTTTGAACAGAACACATTCTTCAGTTTGGATATCCAAGTGTGTGTGTGTGTGTGTGTGTGTGTGTGTGTGTGTGTGTGTGTGTGTGTGTGTGTGTGTGTGTGTGTGTATATATATATATATATATATATATATATATGTATATATACATACACATACATACATACACACACACAAGTGTGCTGTATATGAGAGTATATCAACTATTGAATAAACTGTAATTGATTATAACATAACAATACCACTCTCTATGCCCCTAAACCAAATATCCACTCTGATTTCTTGCCCACCTGTTTCTCCAGGAAGTGGGCCACACGGGTCCTCTGCTCCTTGGGGATGGTGGGCAGCACCTTGTCGGCCATGCCGAAGTCCCTCCTCATCACGGCCGTCTGGTACTCCAGCACGGACACCAGCAGGGAGTAGCTGACGATGTTCAGCTCCTTGTCCCCCAGGTAGAGCCGGTCGTCCTTGGGGATGTAGCCCAGGAGGTACATGGTCCTGCCACGGAGGGGTAGGTCAAAGTAGGGATCGACCCATATGGATTTTTTTTTCATCAGCCTTAGCCGATGACCGATACGCCGATACCGATTTTCTTTCTCCGATATTTGGAGCCGATACTGCTTTTGCTCCCTCGATTCACGTCATAAAAATGACGCAATGATGATAACAAATGTTCCAAGTCTCAATTTAAAAAAATGAACATTTATTGAACTGTTGGTAAATCATGCCGGGAAAAAGATAAAAATTCTAAAAAAAATAATCAGAAAAAAAAAATCGATGCCGATATACGCGATATGGCTGAAAGACATATCACGATATAACTTGATAATATTGATCGATATCGATAGCTATTGATAATTTGAATGACCTAAAAAGACTAGGAATTACCATGCTGTATTTAAACACTTCTGTTTAACACTTAATATGACCTTCCACTGTTCTTCATTGATAAATACTCCAATGTCGATGCAACAATGAAAAAACACTCAAATATTGTAAATAAGTATGGAACCGTGTTTGTGTAACAAACCCAGCTGCAGGATTCGGTGGTCCAGTACACGATACGATCATTTATTGCTTTATTGCCCAGGCCTATCGGTCGTTCAATACATATGAGCAGGTCAGCCTCACATGAGAACACAGGCAGAGAGCAGCTCACTGCAGGCGGAGGCGCTTTATAAAGAAGGACGTTGACAGAGCTGACTGTTTAGGCCAGGCTGCTCCATTGTTGATGTTGAGAATGTTAATGTTTGACTTGGGTCCAAATAATTAGACTTCTCTGGCTTCTATCCATCAAAGCTGCAACGCAGAAAGCCTTACTCTTTATAATCCAACAATAATATTATTGATACAGAACTATGCATCCCGCGCCATGTACAATATATAGCCATACTCCGCATACTACCGCAGTCTATAACTTAAGTACAGTCTTTACCATTGCGCCTTTTGATTTAGTTTAAAGAGTATCTGTACCTGTCCAGGTGAGCAATAGTGACAATCTCTCCTCCTACGAAGTAGTTGAGTCTGTTGACAGAGCTGGTGTAGATGAAGCAGTCTCCCACCCACAGTCCTGTCTTCACTATCTCCTGGATTTCTCCTTGGACCTGCAGGAAAAAGGAGACCAATCAACGGTTACAATGGCCAGCTATGGATAAAAGGGAAAGATAAGATCATCTTTACTGGTATTAAATATTTACATACATATTAGAACATTTAGTTAATAGACTTTTTTTCCCCAATGCATAGAGCGGTTATATCCCTCAGATTATAACATTTTTTTTAACAAAAGTAATTTCTGCACTGAGAAGGTATAGATAGCTTTGAACAAAAGGGTTGACTGCAGTGGAAGGGTAGACAGCACAGGTTAAACCTCCAATACATTGACCATACACAGTGCTATTTACATAAACTAAAAACACACACACACACAGACCTCAAAGGCGTCCTCAATGCCGTCCTCTGTGACCCCCTCGTTGGACTCCTGGGAGGCGGCGACCTTGTCGGCCATGTAGCGCAGGATGAAGAAAGACTCCTCTGTAGCAATGCACACCAGCTCCCCAGAGTCGGACCAGAAGATCTGCACCGACCAGGGTCCAGAGAGAGAGAGAGGGAGAGAGAGAGACATGGAACACAGGCACAGAGAGAGAGACAGATTTATAGTCTAATAAATAGATATTTTTTTTTATGACTTATGATGTTGGTTGTTGTAATTTATGCTGGTGATATTGCTGTGATTGTTGTGTTCTTCCAGTGCCTATGTATGGTGCAAACCTATTTTATTGCTGTTGTAGTGTGTGTTGTACTGTGCCCTGTCTTCATCTCAGTACTGTCCTGTTGATGTATGTTGTTGTGTGTGTGTGTGGTGGCTGGTGGCAAATGAATTTCCTCTTGGGGATTAATAAAGTCAATCAATCAATCAATCAATCAATCAATCAATCAATCAATCATATAACGGGTTATGCCTCAATCACTTTGGCAAATCATTGAGTGAAAAGCTTGCATACTAAACTAATGCTGGGCCACTTTTTAGCCTGTAAGTTACGAGGTGGAACTGGGAGTACGTCGATCTGGTACGAGTTCACCGGGTAGTGAGTCGCGGGTTTGACCGCCGCTCCAGGGGCACTTTCACGGGTAGAAGGTTGTGAAAACTACGGGTTACGGGTTGCCTGGAACGCACCATAAAACTAGTGGAAGTATTTTCCCATATGACTCGAAAAAGGAGAAGTCTTACGTGTTTGGGCTGGATCTCGATGCGCCGGATGAGCTCCGTGTTCTCCCAGTCGTAGAAGGCCAGGCCGTTCACCGACCGCACCCCGAGGAGGAAGCCTCCATAGATGCCTGCAGGGGAAATGAACCATGCCCATGTTTACACATCAGCACAGGCAGCCAACATGTGGAAGAACGGCAACCCACATTTTGGCACCAGGAATCATTTATCACCAGGAATAATATTTAACAATTACGGTTGAGGGGGGCTATTCCCCAATATTCACGGAGCCTGAGGTGAATAATTGTTTTAGTATATACTACACGTGAATAAACGTGAACAAAAATAAAGAACATAACACTTTTTAACGGGTATTATTTGTTTTTAATAGCGGTTTATTTGTTTTTATTAGCGTGACGAGACGACCGTCTTGTGATGAAAACCATATCCTGAGTTTGAGATCTCAATCATGGGATATTGCCCAATACCCTGAGATAGCGAACCAATCAAATTGCGCCATCTTAGGAGGTTCACGTGTAGCATACACTAAATATATAAATATATATATCCATTAAGATTACCTTCGGCGCCAAAGTCTGGCTTGAAAGATTTCTTCTCCTTGAAATTCTTGAAGATTTTGACGATGCTGTTGCTTTCTCGGATGGCATATCTATAAAACAAAAGAACAAAGAACGTTGAACATTGTATTTACACTACATCGCTGTGATGAAAGGGCATGTACACGAAGGAGAAAGTCATGTCATCTTCTCAGGTACTTACTCGGAAGAGTCGTGCGCCCACACAAACTCCTGTGCCGAGCCGAAGCTCTTGTTCCTCAGGGCCATCGCCGTGTAGATGATGTACTCCCCATCGCCACACACCACCACGAACCTGAAGCACGGGTACAGCGCACACACACACACACACACACACATACATAACAAAGGTAATTGAGGCTGTGCATGTGTGTAGGTGTGTAGGTTGCTGTAGTAACAAAACTGAATAATGTGTTTTAGAGATAAGTGTATTGCTTTATGACAAATACGACAAACTATATCTGGAACGTTGTAGTCATCATCATAAGTGTCTGTCTGTCTGTCTGTCTGTGTGTATGTGTGTGTTTACCTTCCGTTGGGGTTGTGCTGGATGGTCTGGGGGTAGATCTCACAGCTGCCCATGTCTTTGACGGCCAGGGGCAGCCTCTCTCCGTCCTTGATCTCCGTGTCCACCATGGCCTTCAGGTTGGCCTGCTGCACCTCGCTGTGCTTGGCCCAGATGATCTTGCCATTGGCGTCCATGGACATGGCCGGCTCCTCGCGACCCAGCTAAGCAGTGTGGACAGACGTTGGGGGGGTGAGGCCAGACATACGTGACATATTGCAGCAGAGACTCAGATGCGGTTACAGTACTCTTTTCTACAACTGTGTTTTTCGCTTACAGAAATATTATTGGTATATATTTTTTGCAATCATAAAAGGATGTATGGATCAAGTACCCTTTGAGTAGTGGCTACATATTGTTATTTTTCATCGCTTTAAATAGGAGACAGAATGCAGTGGAATGCAATTTTAATTATTAAAAAAAAATGAACTCAATAGAAAAACTGCTTTAGAGCATTCAAAGCCTGAAGGCTGGTTCCTCTCCATTGAGGTAAAGGACACACACTCATATCATCCCTAAGTGCAGTAGACAGGATAACCTCTCAACCTGAATGCTACTCTCATAATAAAAGTCTAGCCTTTTTCTCCAGATCTCACACTAAGAAACGGGGAGTCAATATGACTGATGATGAAGTCATCAGTCAAACGACATATTTCGGGGTGAGCGCTGCTCTTCACTCGGGTCACACCTTGATGATGATGCTGCCCTCGTCGTAGCCCAGGGCCACGTTGTTGGAGCCCCTGAGGCCACACACACACCACACCCGCTCCATGCCGTAGTTCAGGGTGCTCTCTAGCCGGTAGGTGCTGGAGTGCCAGATTCTCACCGTACCTGGACACGGCAGAGGAAATCAGGGTTAGAGTTAGAAGACATAAAAGACATAACTTGGGAGGAGGGAGAGGAGTTGCATTTTGGGCCAAACTTATAGGACAAATATTCAAGTCATTTTTATAGTGTGTGTGAGCCAGACAGAGAATCAGAGAGAGAGAGAGAGAGAGAGAGAGAGAGAGAGAGAGAGAGAGAGAGAGAGAGAGAGAGAGAGAGAGAGAGAGAGAGAGAGAGAGAGAGAGAGAGAGAGAGAGAGAGAGAGAGTGTTTGTGAGTGTCTCACCATCTTCAGACCCTGTGATGATGATGGGCAACTCTGGATGGAAGCTGACGCAGGAGACGTTCTGGGCATGACCCTCCAGGGTCTGGACGCACGTCTTGTTCTGGAAAACAGAAAGGGAGAACTGTTATTATGGCATTATAAACAGATAGGATATGTTATTGTAAATGTTATTGACATTAGGATTCCCCTCAAACCCTTGTCGGTACAGGGCGCGGTTGTTCCTACCTGGTAGTCCCAGATCTTGACCAGCCGGTCGTCGGCCCCTGATATGAGGTAGGGCTTGTCCCCTCCGCTGTAGTAGTCGATGCAGTTCACGCCTTTCTCGTGGCCCTCCAGGGTGAAGTTGGGCGAGGAGGAGCCGAGCTGCCACACCTGGTAAGACATCACAGGGGGCCATTTACATTTTTGGTGCCGTTTTATGTTCGATGGGGGTGAATCTAAAAGGGAAACTGGGAGCTTATAGTTTGATTTTTTTCCCTCTGCCCCTTGCCCCCCCAGAAAGGTTCAGTAGCTATTGGTTGAGATTCATACTTTAATAAGGCTTGTATTCAATACGATTAAACACAGGTGACTTTTTATTTGTGATCACTTTTAGATCGTAATACTGCATAATCCATAAATGACATGGTATAATAATGGTGTGTTAATCCCAATGTAAAGGTAACAGCAATAATACTAGAAAGGGAAGGCCACGTTACTAAAAAAAAAACACACACACACAATTGATCTCAACAAAGGACACTGGGTTTAGACCAGTTCGTACCTTAATGGTCCGGTCCAGAGATGCGCTGGCAAACTGGTTGTTGTCTTTGGGGTTGATGACGATCTGCATGACGTAGTGAGTGTGGCCCTCAAACACCTGGCTGCACGACCACTTCTTGTCCCAGTCCCACAGCTTGATCAGCATGTCATCTGCACACACAATCACACATTATTACAGATAAGTGTGTTTGTATCCAACTCTAAACCAGAACACTGAGTAAATTTGGCTTCTTCCAATGAACATGCCATTTTGTATTTGTGGGTATAAAGTATAAAGTATAAAGCGGAGCCGTATATATAAAATATTAAGTGAGGTTAAACAATAGTAGATTGGATGGCAAAAGGGGAAAAACTTGGACATGTTTATGTTTACCATTTACCATTTAAATGCATTATTAGTTTTGTTACAGCAGTGCTGCTTCAATATCAGGGGAAACCATCCCTTAAGGCTTAAGCAAATTCTCTCCACCCCCCCCCCCTCAAAAAAAAAAAAATGTTGGCACTACAAAGGGGCTATGAGTGTCAATTACTCAGACCGGGGTCAACAAAGAGAGGGATGAGATTTCCACGTACCACTGCTGGTGAGGATGTATGGCTGGGTAGGGTGCACGGCGATGCAGCGAATGTAGTCCGAGTGGGCTTCAAACATGTGGACGCGCTCTAAGGTGTTGTAGTTGAACACACGGATCTGCATGTCGTCCTGCAGGAGACGGGAGAGAGAAAGGAAATTTATATAGACAATACTGAAAAGACAGAGGAAAGACAGGATAAAACTAAGATAATATCCTAATATTAACATGCAATTGGTGAAGGCAGTGACATGTTATTCACTGTGGAAACAAAGAAAAATACACTGAAGTATTTAGTTTTAGGCTTTCATTGTAATAAGATAATAACTTACCGCTCCGGTGATGACCCAGTTCTTCCTGGCCACAAACTTGGACGCTCTTACAGGGAGGTCACACACCTCAAATGTCTTCACTAGCGTCTAAAAACAGAAGGTAAAAAAGTGCAACGTTTCTTAAAATAGTAAGGAATACTTTAATAATAAAAGGTTATAATGATGCATTTTATTTCATTAGAACAATGTAGGATTTAGTGAAACAACATGCAAGAGAGCCTAAACAGTTTGTAACCAACAATTTATTTTAACTATATTATCAAAAGGGGAAAACTATTGTTTTGTCTAGTTTGGAACAACAACATTGAACGAAGAGCTAGAGCGAGATATCACCCTTAAAAGACAGCTGTACGAAACGGCCACAGATGTAATGCATACTCATAACAGTTTGACGATGTACAAAAACATATGGTGTGGTTCTTTGGGCTTTCATCAATTACAACCCAAGCACTCGGATGTGCACAGTTACACAGTTATGAAAAAAGCCACCGTGTTGTGTGTCCGACCGTACCTGTGTTTCGTGGTTCCACACGCAGACACTGCCGTTGTACAGGCTGGCCAGCATCCATGGCTCGGTGGGATGGAGGTCCACACTCTTGACTCGGTCCGACCTGGCCGTGAGCCTCCTCTTGATGTCCAGCCTCAGAGGCTGAAACCACACACACGGGAGGCACATGATACATGATCCATCCATCATTTTGTTCTACATAAACCACGGATGTTCGTCTAGCTGGGCAAGTGGGATGCAAGTTAGTGAAACGCTAACTAGTGAAACCCTGGGCTGATGATGATGATGGCGCTGGGTCAGACATAAGGTCTGTCCTGCTGCTGCTGTCAAACATCATCCTACGAGCTGGCTGGCTTGACAATAGCGAGCTCAACGCTAGCTCGCCTTGTGTATTCAATAGATGTACTCGTCGTCTAAAAGATACCATCAGCGGATTTTCAGCTAAAGATAAATACAAATATATAGATTGCATTACAGTCGCATCTGTCCCAACTTGTAACGCGCTAACACTACCTAGCTAGCTGCTAGGCTTACAATGATTAAAGGCTATACGGTGATAGTATCTGACGAATCAGACACTGGTGGTGGGGAAAAAACAAAAGAAAGACACACAAATCTTACCATCTTCTATCCCCGCGTTGTCGGTAATACGATGAATATGTATAGAGGATATTTAAGATACACGTCCCGATAACGCGACCCAGTGGACACGGCAGCACTGATACTGACGTGGAACTTCCTCCTTAGTCACAATCTCGCGAGACTTCGGCACTGAGGCGGTGACGTGAGACGAGAGCGGCGGAGCTGGTCTGGACCGCGTCAGGAGGGCCGAGGGGTAATAAAGCAGTGGGTCTGAAGTTCAATTTGAAATGTCTGATTATTGTTCTGTTGCCCATAGTTTTGTAGCGTATTTTAGCATTGTAGCATATTCTAGCATGCATCAGGCCAGACATGTCCTTGGCGACTAGGGAGGCATCCGTTCATGTGTAGAGAGCCATTCATACACGTATCAATTCTTGTGACATTAGCAGGCCAGGTGTCTGAGAAGCCCAGAGACCAAGGGCACGAAAACAAGTGTAATACTGACACATAGCCACAAGGGACCAGCACCGAGTACACATACGGATATCCAGGAGGCGGGAGCTCAGCACCATGCTTAGCTAATCAGAGTGCATCACGGAGGCCACGCCCACCCATTCATAAAGTCACAATAGTCCAAGGGGTCAGAACGCTCCAGGCAACGCATTTATCGAATGCCCTACTAAGTGTATCTCCACGCGTGCTTGTACAATTCCCCTCCTGTTGCTTCATATACATTATACCGGACCTTTAATCAAATAAAGTGAGTTAAAAGCGATCCTGACTCTGATCCTGATTTTCCAAAGAACACGGCAGTTTCCACACACACACACACACACACATGTCAGTCTCTAGATGTAGGCTAAATAAAGAAACGATCTAGTTTAAAAATAGAACAAAGGGGCCACTTACTGTGACTTGGCCTACTGTAAATAGTGCACGTGTTAGCAAGTGCAATGCACACTTACACTCGTGTGTAAGTGTGATATTGTTCGATGTTTTATTTAAGGACATAACTCGTAGTCTGCTTATCTGCAATATTAAAATGCATGCCTGATAAAAATGTATGTAATAGCTGTAATATGACGATTAATACATCATCATGTAATCATGTATTGTTATTATACCCCAGTAAACCAAGTCTTTAATTATATATCTGGTGATTTGTATTATCTCTGCTTCTGCACACATTGCACCCATGCCCATTGGACTCTGAAGTAGACTAACATTTTTTTCAATGTAATTATTTCTCCCACTGGGCTTTTTTGGGCAATTTACCGGTCTGATGGTTCTGAGCTGTAGGGCTTGTCAAATCTTGTTTGAGAGTGGTCCAATGTGTCCCTATAAGACAGCATCTCCAATCGTTTCGGTCACCAAATGACCAAAGTGACAAAAGTAGTGTTCTGTCATTCTGTGATTGAATCATTGTCTGTTTGTGTTTAGATATGTTCATTACAATTCACCCTTGGTGGTATTTAACAATAATCAAATATTTGCAGTACTGCTAATACTAGTAGTACTGGTAATACTACTAGTAGCAGTTCTCGTCTTCAAAAGAAGTGTGTTTGGAACGTGTATGTATCTTTGCAAACAACTTAGACTTTGGTGCATTTGAACACATGAATGAGTGAAACAATGTTGCAAATGTATGTTTATTCTTTCCGCTTAAAAACTTGAACAGAAACTATATCCTCACACGATAACTCCTGTAGGGAAGAGAGAGAATCAAGTTAAAAACAACAGCTATCTGTCAAAGAATCAAATCAATCAACCATCCATTTATCCATTTACTTTCCCTTCTCATGATCAACTTTAGGAGTTATATACTAACAACGGACCAGGTACAGCTTGTCTCCTTCGATCCAGTGCTTCCAGCCGCGGTTCGCCTTCTCTCCCTTCTGGGTGCAGACCAGCTTGTCCCCTTCCCAGTTCACAAGACTCTGGAAGACGAGCGAGAAACCTCAAGGTCACTCAGGAGACAAAATGCTCACCGTGGGGCAGCCACAGGTCCACAGGTCCAGAGGTCCAATGAAAGGATGGGAACAGTTGAGCGCAATGCTCCATCCCTGTATTTGACCTGACAGTGGCGGGTTTCGATGTGTGCTTTATAGTAAAGTAGTAAGACCAAGTTTCTTTGAAAAGGTAGGGCCAGAAAGCACTGCAAATATTTGCTCAACCCTCATAAAATCTGACTGATATGACATTGGATTTTATCTGTTTGCGTCCATCAACCAACCTTTTATTGCCGAAGCCAATCTTTGGAGCTGATTATTACGTCTTTCGAGTTGTATTTTGCTTCTGCTGGTTCAGCAGAAATTTAGATATGTATTCCGTCTATGAGTAGAAGCTTTTATCCAAACCTACATAGTAGAGCTAGGCCTCTTGCTCAAGGATGCCTTTTAGCTGTGAGTCACTGCCTGGCGGAACCTGCTTTAGATGTAGTGGGTTAATATAGAACTGGCCTTAGTCAATTCATGTTTGTATAACCCTTTATCACATTCTCAAAGGGCTACTGTACTTTATACTGTATGACCCCCCCCCTCCCCTTACCCCTTAGGGGCAAGGAAGAATTTCACTAATTATCAAGAGAAGAAGAAACCTTGAGTGCTCAGTGACCTACCTTGAGGTGCCTGTGGTCCAGTCCTTTGGTGAACTCGTCAAACTCAACCCCTATGGTGAAGGAGTGCTCATAGTTGCGGAAGGTGCTCAGGGTTTGGAACACAAAAGAGTCTCCACTCTGGGCGACCACTTTGGTCTGCGACAAGGACATGGCGATTTTCCTTGTGGCAAAATCAATATCTGTAATAAAAAAGAAAACAAGACAGTGAGAGTGGAATATCGTTTTGAAAATGCGAATGGCATGTACATTTTCCATTTTGTATTGATCCAAATATAGGTCTTCTGGTGTCTCAATGGACAAACTGTTTGTGGTGAATATGCAATATATTACTAGTATTTAAAATGAAGAATATCTTTATGATAATGAAATTATGGATATCTTTATATAACATTGAAATTATGTTACTGAATAATTAAGGTGAAATGTGGCGGAGTTGACAGATAAGTAGAGATAAGATCAGGAGGAGGTGATTGCGACCAAGGGGCATTGCCCAATGAACCACAGTCACTACTCAACATGCAGCATTTGTATGTAAATGCAAGGCTTTATGTCACAGAATGAACCAATGTTCTTATTCCTAAGTTTTGCTTTTATTTTGGCCCATATTCTAAAAAAATATTATAAAGGTATTATGAAGAAATATTATCCCAAGATGATTATGTAGTACTAAATAACACCTAACATGTATAATAAAATGACCCACTTTAAGTGCAAATGTATTCCTTTGTCAATGCACACCACTCTTTTTCGCACAATTTAATCAGAATCCCTTGCACCACTAAATTAATGTGAAAATGTCAAGAGAGAAGAGAGAGAGAGAGAGAGAGAGAGAGCGAGTGAGCGAGAGAGAGAGAGAGAGAGAGCGAGAGAGAGCGAGAGAGAGAGAGAGAGAGAGAGAGAGAGAGAGAGAGCGAGAGAGAGAGAGAGAGAGCATCAAGACGGCTGCTCCAAATGTCACATGAAATTAAAAACATCTTACTTAAGGCTTTCAAGTATTCCTCAAACTGGTCATTGGTTTCCAGTATCCATTTCCCATTGAAGTCCACAGGCATGGTGCAGGCTGGAGGCAAGCGGGGCCGGTGTAGACTTTAGACACCGCTCAGAGAGAGTGAGAGAGAGAAGGCTGGAGGCAAGCTAGGCCAATGTAGACTTTAGACAGGGCTTACAGAGAGAGAGAGATTGGCTTTGTGCTGTGTTCCTCTCCTTTTTATATATATGAGTCGAATGGGCAGAAGCTATTGATAAGGTTGTTTATGGCTCTGGGGGGAGGGGGGGGGGGGTGATTGACAGTTGTTATGGACAGATCTTTTCATAGTAATTGTGGGAGGAGACTGAGGGAATTGTAGTAGTGATCAATCATGTACACATGACTGTGTTTGTTTGTGTGTGTGTGTTTGTGTGCTCAGATATGCATATGCTCACAAATTTGCATGCACACATACACAAAGCAGTACCACTAACTGAACATTATTTCATCATATTTATCTAGATATCTCTATCTTGACCATTGAGGTAAATGCAGTTCATAGTTTGGAGAGTTGTGATTAGAATATGTAGCGTATTTTAGCATTTTAGCATATTCTAGCATGCATCAGGCCAAATTGTAGCTTATTCTAGCTCGATCAGGCCAGATATGTCCTTGGCGACTATAGGGAAGAATTCGTTCATGTGTAGAGCCATTCATACACCTATCAATTCTTGAAATATTAGCAGGCCAGGTGTCTGAGAAGCCCAGAGACCAAGGCCACGAAAACAAGTGTAATGCCTACACATAGCAACGAGAGGTTAGGATCAAACCCGGATTCTAGCTCGATCAGGCCAGATATGTCCTTGGCGACAAGGGAAGCATACGTTCATGTGTAGAGCCATTCATACACGTATCAATTCTTGAGATATTAGCAGGCCAGGTGTCTGAGAAGCCCAGAGACCAAGGCCACGAAAACAAGCGTAATGCCTACCAGAGATGTATAGTAACGAAGTAGAACTACTTCACTACTGTACTTAAGTACTAAAATGCTGTATCTGTACTTTACTGGAGTATTATGTTTTTCTCCTACTTCCACTTTTACTTCACTACATATTTTTGATGAGTTTAATACTTTTACTCCAATACATTTTTTATGTGTTGAATAGTTACTCGATTAAAAAATGTTATCCCATAACATTACATAAAACTGTTATCCCATTGATTTCTGTTGGAAGACTCATTGCTCGTTCGCCGGAAACGGAAAGGGTTTGGTTGTAGTCTTTTCGTTCGGTTCTCCATCTCAACAGTAGGGCTAGAACGATGAGTCTACAAAATGGCAAATAAAACACTTAGCCGTTTTCTTGGAATACCCCTCTGGCCTTTGAGATGTTTTAGTTGTTTGTTTTTACATAAACACTTGTACGTGGCCTTTGACAGCTTTAAGACAGCTCTGTATTGTATACCTGTCCTTGTACTGCTGCTACAGCCAAAGGAATTGTGTGTCCTTCAATTTAAATATTTGAGATAATATAAGCAATATGATATTCTAACTTTTGACTGCTTTCTTTAATATAAACATAACACAATACTTTTACTTTTACTTTCAGTACTTGAGTAGTACATTTTTAAATAACCTACTTGCAATACTTAAGTACAAAACATTTTGAATACTTTAGTACTTCCACTTAAGTGGGGTGTTTAAAGAACACTTCTACTTCGACTCAAGTCACTTTTTTGATACAGTACTTGTACTTTTACTTAAGTCTGGGTCTCTAGTACTTTATACATCTCTGATGCCTACACATAGCCACGAGAGGTCAGGATCAAGCCGGAAACCAAGTTGTAATACCTACACATAGCCACAAGGGACCAGCACCGCGTACACATACGGATATCTAAGAGGCGGGAGCACAGCACCATGCTTAGCGAATCAGAGCAAATTACGGAGGCCACGCCTGCCCATTATTAAAGTCACAACACATAGCTCAAGGGACCAGAACGCTCCAGGTAACGCATTTATCGGATGCCTTACTAAGCGTATCTCCACGCGGTGCTTATACAATTCCCCTCCTTTTGCTTCGTAGATAACATATCGGACCTTTAACAAATAAAGTCAGTTAAAAACGATCATGACTCTGCAATTTTCTAAAGAACGCGGCAATTAGATGAAAATGTTTTGCGCTGCTTTTGAGTGAAATGTAGGCTTCTCAAGTTCCACACTTTGGTATACATTGTCTGCTGCCAAGCACTGCTGTGGGAAAAGTTCAGCAGTTCAGCTGCATTCTCTATATCACTCTATATCACCGTTATAAGCTCACAAATTAAATTTTAGTCTAAAATAAACTTTGTCAAACCAGTAAAATATTTTGAAGTTTGTTTATTGATTGATTTTTTAATGGCACATCACAAAGGGATTGGGTAATATATATATATATATATATTGCACTTTATCTATATAATAGAAGGGATGTGTGGTAGGATGTGTGACTGAGGAGGAGAGTATATAATATAATAGAAGGGATGTGTGGGTGGATGTGTGACTGAAGAGGAGGAGGAGAGTATTGGTGTGTTGGGTTGTATCTGGTGATGAGGCCCTACAGGGGCCCCTCTAATCCAACAGGCGCCATTTTTGGTTCCTGGTGCGGCCGTCTTAGGTCTTCTTGAACACCTGCTGAGCCACAGCTCCGCCTGCTCTCAGCTCCTACAGGGCAGACAATCAAATGATAATCAATGATAAATAAAACAATAATAATAATTATATGTTATATTATATACATATGTATTTATTTATTAACCAATTACAATAAGACGATTTGATATGTATATGAAATCATAAATATTCGATTTAAATAAATACGTGTATAACTTATTTAGTTATTTTTACTATACACAACGTACATCAAAACCCTTCAATAAAAAACGACTCATTGAAATTGGTTGAGAAATGTAAACGTTGTAGTGCTATTAAACCAGAAAAAAACACACCGCTCCGTTCACTTGAATTTGTTTACAGGCCAGTCTCAGCCTCTCCAATATGGGGGTGACGTTGGAATTCGATCAAAATGCCAATGCGGCATCTATGTTTATGTCTATGAAAAAAGACCCATGATTACCTGAATGAGCCACACCTTTATCGCCCTTCTGTTGGGAAGGGTTTCACATTCACTACGATGGTCTTCTTCAGAGGTGCGTAACCTGCCATTCATTTCGCTGCCACTAGAGGCTGCTGTTCCTCTAAGAGTGATCGCCGATAAAGTATGCTTCAGACTAATAATTAATGTTATGGCTGCCGAACATCTGTCGGTTTCACTTTAACTAAATACCCCGGCAGGTTTTTTTTTTGTAAACTTTGCTATGATAGCGGTAATCATACAGGAAGAGATTCGATTTTCCAAGGTAATGAAATGGTAATGCTCTAATTGTAGCTGCAAAGGGCTTTTTAAATGCTAATGATTTCATTACAGAGCACACCATGAACCTTACAGAAGGGGAAAACAGCTCTACTTATCTTCTGATATTAAATATGCATAAAGTAAGATATGGCGCGACAATCGCTGATTAGGAAGAGAATCAGGAGTTTATTTTAATTGAAAAAAGTCATTTTGCTAGTCTAGTCTAGTCTAGTATGAGAGTTATTCTCCATTCTGTGGGATATTACAATTTCTGAAAACTTAACTGCCCCGGACACACACACGCACACACACACACACACACACACACACACACGCACACACACACACTCACACGTGCACACACACGCACGCACGCACGCACGCACGCACACACACACACACACACACACACACACACACACACACACACACACACACACACACACACACACACACACACACACACACACACACACACACACACACACACACACACACACAAAACAAAAGCCACTGCTGTGATTTGTGTTGATAATAATTGTAATCATTGCATGGCAAACAAATCAAAAAGTGATTCTTACCAGATGGAGCTCATCACCGGTCACCCAGTGGGTCCAGCCGCGGCCTTCGATCTCCCCCTTCTGCACGCACACCAGCCGGTCCCCGTCCCAGGAGATGGTGGTCTGAGAATACAGCAACACCACAAGCCCCGATCAGTTCAGATGACCCCTATACTGGGCCACCGCCCCGGCTGACGCAAGCAGCAATAGAACTGAGTGGCAGAGAAATCAGTACGGTATTTCCCTTGTAATCATGTGATGTGGCCGTAGGCAGGTACAGATTAAAGGGGATTCTGTGGGATTCTTTCATGTTTCATTCCACCCAGTGGATTGGTTGAATCCGGTGTTTAGCAACACACAATAGAGGTGGCCCTGGGAGTACATACAATCATGTATAAGCTGACATATAAGCCCCCCCCCCCCCCCCCCCCCCACACACACACACACACACTGTGTAAACACACAAATGCACTTATCAAACAAGAAGCGGTCACCCTTCAGATTTTTCTGTTTTTCATCAGGAAGAGTAATTCCTGTCTCTGTCAAAGTTAATTTATTATATGCACAGTATAACACGGGAACATTCTGAACAGGAAATGTATCATGTGACATGAATGGCAAGCAACACAAGATAAGATCATAAATGTGGTCAAAAATATAACCAAAATATACTTTGTAAAAAGAATCCGATGTGAAGTCTAATTGTAGTCTGCAGGCAGAATAATAAATTCCATCAAATTCTCCGAGGCTGAAAAACAGCCGCTTCAAACACGCACGAAGAGCCAATGTTTCCACCACGGCTTGTCAAGGGATTAACACGTTTTAACACATGAGGTGGCAGAATAACATCATTTAGGCCTACATATTACAGTCATTAGACGGATCTCTCACCCCCACAATTTAAAAAGAAAACATGTCAAATGTTTAATAGCTTTTTCTATATACCTTTTCCGCAGAGAAAGTTAATAATATATGCCTCGCCATTTCTGAGATGCCGACTATTTGGTGTATAAAACAGTCCCCAGTCATCATCAACACTTCCACACACACACACACACACACACACACACACACACACACACACACTCACACTCACACTCACACTCACACACTCACCATGCACTTCCTGTCGTCCACCCCGGAGAGGTCCTCCTCGAACTCCTGGCCCACGACGAAGTCCATGTTGTAATTCTTGAAGGTGCTCAGGGTCTTGATGGTGATGTGGTCACCGTCCTGCGTGATGTCCTTGTCGGGCTTCAGCAGGGTGGCTATCTTCCTGATGGCCACATTGACCTCTGATAAGATGCCCCAAAAGGAAAACGAAGAGAGTCAGTCGGTGGAAAAAAGGGTGACGTGTTTTTATTTCATTTGATTTAGAAAAGTCTATGTATCAAGATTCATTAAAAAAAAAAAGTTAAATCAGCAAATAGGCTACGTTTAGTTCTTGGGGGAAAATTCGTGTCGTTAAACTCACCGAGCGCCTTTAGATACTCCTCGAAGTTATCGTTGGAAATCATTTTCCAGTATCCGTTCAAATCAACCGGCATCTTGGCAGTGTGGTTCTTACTTCCAGTACTTTGAGTGAAAGTGCAAGTGGAGCTCAAGGCTGTCGAACCACTGATTTTAAACCAAATTCAATTTAATCCGATTACCTGTACATTTAGGTACCTCCCATTCCTCTCCTCCTGCCTACCTGTTCTGCCCTTTGGTAACTTCTCAAATTCACCACACGATGGAGTCGCATGAATTCAAACAATGTGCATAACGACACATAACGACTGGTAAAGTGCGGGGCTCTTTGGGATTAGTATGAAAAAGCCCCTGCTTAATTAGCTGTGTGTTATAAGAAACAGTGGGAGTGATGTAATTCCCTTGCAGCGCGACACGGTGTATATTATCGCTGCACCCGTTTAGCATGCGGAACGCTATAATGTTGACAATGTAAAGTAGGGAAAGGTGTGCCGATGCATCTATTCAGCATCGCAGCACTGAGATCAGGTATCCCAGAATAGCACCTTTAGTTGTACCGTCACCAGTCACCACTGTAGCGACACCTTGAAGCAGTGGCAACTTCACTGTGAGCCAGTCTGTGCGTGTTTTGCCCAATAATGCAGTCAAAAATGAATATTTCACATATTTTATTTATTGTCTTCTCTGGCTCCATGTACAATCATGACTTGTGCTCTTTAAAAATAATTCATTATTTCTGTGGAGGAATTGAAATTGCTGGTGTGCTTTTGTCCCCCCCCCCCCCCCCCCCCCCTTCTCATTTACAATCCAAGGCAGCAGGAGTTTTATAATCACCACCGTAATCTTAACCCTCAGCGGAACTCACACACACAAACAAACAACTAATATTAGCAACAGCAACCTCCAACAAATATTCAGGAGTTATCAAACAGCAACACTCCAATGACACGGCACTCTTAAACACTGAGGAGAAAAAAAGAAAAGAAAAAGAAACATCAAAACAATTGAAGAATCACCAGGGAGCCAAATTATATTTCCCCCGTGTCCTCGTCCCTTTCTAAAGTACTGTTTTGGTTCTGGCCCCCCCCCCCCTGCGGTGCGACGGTCCGACTGTGGCTGTAAACACACGCATTCCACTCCACAATTCACCCAACTGGCACAGCTGGGGGTCCAGCTGCAGAGGGGTCAGGTTATGCCGTGTGTTACTACGCAGTCTATCACCCAAAGGGGGACGGACGGACGGACGGGGGGACGGGGGGGACGGGGGAGACTCGTCCCAGGCTCCCCCCTCCCCCCATGCCTCCCCTGTCCCGGCTAGCTCTGCTTGACCAGGGGCCTGAGCGGCGTGCCCTGGTTCTTCCTCTCGCTGGCGTCGGTGTAGAGGGCGTGGCGGCCGATGTACTCCACCACGGCGTCGGGCAGCAGGTACTTGACGCTGAGGCCCCGGCGCAGGGCCCGCCGCACCTCCGTGGCGCTGGTCTCGTTGCGCACCCACTCGCGCACGGCGAACACGTTGCGGCGGTGGCGCCACAGCGTGTCCGACTCGTGCGCGGCGCGCTCACCGTGCAGCGCGCCGCGGCTGACGCACACCAGGCCGTACGCGCCCGCCAGCTCCTCCACGTCCTCGGGCAGCCACAGCCCCGGCACGCCGAACGTGTCCAGGAAGTCGGCGCCGCAGAGCAGCTTGAGCTGGGGCGGGGGGCCTGGGGGCGTCAAAAGAGGGGCAGAAGAGAACGGGTAACGTTTGATAGAGTAAGTACAAAATATATATATGATCAACTCAAGTCAGCTGGACTTCCGTCACTCCATCATTGGTGATTATTTTTGTGCTTCGTTTTAGTTTCACTATTCTTTTATTTTCGCCTGCTGCTTGTAGCGTTCCTATTAGTAGGTTTAAAAAAATATATATGATAAACTCAGTCAGCTGGACTCCCGTCACTCCATCATTGGTGATTATTTTTGTGCTTCGTTTTAGTTTCATTATTCTTTTATTTTTCGCCTGCTGCTTGTAGCGTTCCTATTAGTAGGTTTAAAAAAATATATATATGATAAACTCAGTCAGCTGGACTCCATCACTCCATCATTGGTGATTATTTTTGTGCTTCGTTTTAGTTTCATTATTCTTTTATTTTCGCCTGCTGCTTGTAGCGTTCCTATTAGTAGGTTTTAAAAAATATATATGATAAACTCAGTCAGCTGGACTCCCCTAATCATGGGTGATTATTTTTGTGCAGTGTTCCTATTAGTATTTTTAAAAATATATATATATGATAAGCTCAGTCAGCTGGACTCCACTATCAGTGGTGATTATTTTTGTGCAGCGTTCCTATTAGTATCTAGAGAAGGCGTGTTCCTCCGAAAAAACAAAAGCACCAACAGCAGGCTGAGAGCTTGTTCAAAGTGCTACATTGTGCGTTTTTGGAACGAGTTGGCAGGTTACACCGTGGCCTGTCGGTTCGCACACGGGCGGACGTGTTGGATGTGCGACGGTCCCATTGAGATGAACCGGACCGCTGATGTGTGAACTTCCACAATGATAGAATTGATGAGCCAATTGTGCGGCTGACTCAAACGAGAGTGGAACTGAAATGGAATCGTTAATGCAGCCACCGGAGCCATGCATACAAAAGAGCCAGCGGTGAGAATAGCCGACAAGCAAACCACCAAACCGAGGGAGTGACGATGATAGGAAACTAAACGCTTCCATTAGGAGTTTCCCCGGACACAATGGAAAAAAAGATACGGCTATAGACAGCTTTTGATCTTAAAGAGATAGCAACAAAAAAAAGAAAAGATTTTGAATATGTAAATATTACTATGCCATATCTTCCAATGCCAAGCTGTGCCTGATTCATAGGTCGCATACAGGATGTATTGCTTCAACCGGCACACAGAACAGAAACAGACAATAAACCAGTAACAAATATAACTAGAAATATCGTATATGCCTCATATCAGTTTCAAGCTATATCCAAGTTTAAAGCGATGGCTAATGATATTCTGTCGACTTAAGCATCCACTCCAAAGAACACTTTTGTGCCACTAATGAGCCACAAGTTGAGCACAGGAATACCATACGGAACCGACACAAACCTCTGACCCTCCTCCTCTGTTTAAAGGATCGCTTTAGGCTGGATTTTTAGTAAGCTCCGCGGCCGTGATGTGGGGTCTTTATACACCATGGATTGGAATCACGTGTTATATACGGTATAACTGCATATTGCACGTAGGTATTATCAAGTAATGTAGGGTAAGGCTTTGAAGAGACGCTGGGTCTCTTCATCGAGTTACCTGTGCTTTGCTGGTACTGCTTCAGAATGCACCCGTGGTGATGCCTTCAGACCCACCAAAGGTGAGGAAGAGAGAGCAAGGGAAAGAGAGAGAGAGAGAGAGAGAGAGAGAGAGAGAGAGAGAGAGAGAGAGAGAGAGAGAGAGAGAGAGAGAGAGAGAGAGAGAGAGAGAAAAAAGAAAACACATTTACAATGAGCAAGATCTAATAATAGTAACAATTCACCATAATACAAAAATAGATTAAATCCAAGAGCTGTGATTTACAGTAAAGCCTCTTATGGGTATGGGGGCAGATTGGTATGTTTGAGTGCAGTGTGGAGGCCGGGGCCTTGCACAACACCGCCCCTCACAGGGCTCCGGCGGCCGGGGACAACGGGCCACTTCATGCCCTAAGCAGCTTCCTGGCTGCGTCAAACAGCAGCTTAGTACCGGTCGGACTGGACACTCAACAAGGGGATTTATGGGTAATGGGGAGTGGGGAGGGGGGGGGGCGGGGGGGAGGAGGACGCTAGGAGGGGGGGGGGGGGGGGGGGGGGGGGGGGGGTGGGGGGGAATAAGGGAATAATGCATGTGGGGTTATGAGGGAGGAGAGAGGTGGCCCTCTGGAGACCGGCTGTAATGTTGCTTTATGCTGGTCCACTCACGAGGGCACTGAATTATTCACCCTGGGTAAAGTCTGCTGTTGGGGCCCCCGATTACCGGCCCGAAGTAAAGACATCAAACGTGAATAAATATAATAATAGTAATATAACTAATTTAGTACATGTGTATATAGCCTCTGATGTAATATTGGACCGCGCTGCAGCCGGGTGCAACCGCCGCCGCCGCCGCCACGGGAAATATTACAGACGTAAAAGTGGCCGATTAGGGGCCGTCGTGGCCCGGGCCGCGCCTCGCCTCGCCGGGAGATTACCTCACCGGGCCGGGCTCCGTCTGGGCTGGAAACACAGAGGGCAGCCCAGTGATTTAGGCCCCTAGGACCCGAGCATTGTTCCTTGCTTCAATAAAGATATAAGGGTTGACGTTGGCACAGAGCGGTGCTAGCAGCCGGAGAACGTATCTAATGGAATGAACCGGAATTCGGGATTACCGGACTGCCCTGTGATGCAGTTAAAAGCACCAGGGCAACGAGAGAACGAATGAATAGAGGGAGTCAACCACTGGACGGAGAGGCGGAAGTGAGGTCATCATCACATTAAGAATGAAGGCTGTTGGTTCTCGTCTCAGGTCTGAACTCCTCTTTCTTGGCAGTGGACCTCGACCTCAACAATGAGATGCAGTTACGGGTGAAGACTCACCTCAAAAGGAGCTTGGATACCACTAGCGATAAAGAGGCCCTATTATACTTCATATGTATCAGCTGCTCAGTTTATACAGAATATAATAATAATCACAGGTCAGCTTAATCATCGTCAAAATATAAGGGAATTCAAGTGGCTGACAGCAACGTCTGTGCTCCCTTGACTAGATTTAAACACACACAAATATAAAATAACACACATTCACTCGAGGGAGATTAACTACATTGTCCGATACGCATGATTTAGCCGGATGTGCTGTCCGACATGCCAAGCAGCCTTAAATAAATTGCCTGTGAAGTAACTCTCCAAAGTGATTTGCAACCGGTGCGCTCTGAATAAAACATAGCGCGCGAAGCAGAGCAGACTGTGTGGGGACAGAGAGGGAATAACCGACTACATTTACGACAAACAACAGAACGAGACACGGGTGAAAATTTGCACTGTATCGGAAGAAAAAAAACACTTTGAATAAAGTGGTTGGCTGCAGAATACGTGAACCCGCTCTTATGAAATATGTATGAACAACCAGGATTCGGAAATGCTAATCATAGGGCATAACCGGAACCTTCTCTCATTCAATTTGCGTGACACGATTATTCTAGGGTCTGATGAAGATTAAAGCGGAGAGGGCGTCTCTTGTTCATTATTTTGAAAGCATAGTTCCACACCTCATAGTGATGACTGTCTGTGTCCAGTCTGGCTGCTCGCTCTCCCATTCGTCGACCGTTATCCAATCAGAGCTCTGCAGGGCCAGCCTGGCCATGGCGTTCCTGTGCACGGCCGACACCAGGCCCTGCTTGCCGTAGCCATCGCTCACTGGAGATACGATGCCTTTAACCACCTGGTAGTGACCTGAAAGCAGAGGCAGTAGTCATGATTCATGAAACTGTTCACACAGCCCGACACAAACACAACGAGATGCTGAGGCACCGACACTTCACACTAGAGTGAACTTTCATTTGTTGCTCTGTTCGTGATTTTTTTAATGCACAGAAATGGAAACGGATAAGAGATATGTATATAAAGTAGGCCTGGGCAATAAAACAATCAATTATCGTATCGTGATAGACTTTTGATCAATATCAATATAAAACATTTTCAATATATATCGATCTGAGTCGAGTCTGGACCACCGAATCTAGCAGCTGGGTTTGTTATACAAATATTTACAATATTTGAGTGTTTTTCATTGTTGTGTCGACATTGTAGTATTCATCAAGAAGAACAGTGGAAGGTCATATTAAGTGTTAAACAGAAGTGTTTAAATCCAGCATGGTAATTCCTAGTATTTTTAGGTCATTAAAATGATCAATAGTTATCAATATGATCAAGTTATATTTTGATATGCCTTTCAGCCATATCGCCCAGGCCTAATGTAAAGTGACACGCTAGCATGGTATGCTGGAAGCCTGGTGTGTCATTAAAGATTCAAGCAATAGTAGCAGCTCTGTCACAGTACCGCTAATGCATGAATGCATATTCAAACAGCCCACTTCTCCAAGTCATCTGTCAACCACCTCACATTGATGTAAATCCTATGACTCAGCCTTTAAAGGAAATAGGACACGTCTCGCAAAGTTGAAAAACGCTGAAAGATGTGTTTTCATAGCGACCGTTTATGTAACTGAATGAATGAATGAATGAATGAATGAATGAATGAATGCTTACTAATACTAATTTCTCATTACGGTGCCAACTTTCTGCGCGCCGGATGTGTGACCAGCGTTAAGTCCGACCCTTACATCGTTTACCATAAAACAACCCAGTCAGCTGCCGTGGAATAAGGAACAGGATCAAAGCTCAGCTGTAAGAGCATTATTTAGCGCCCCTTGCAAATGAAACACACCACTGTTGTCTCTGACTCCATGCACACAATGGGCATCGGGGAACGCGCAAACCCGTTTCATAACATTCACAGGGAGATGCGAGCGACGCGGAGCTTGTGGCACTCTGCAGCGTGTTCAAAGCCGACACATGACAAGAAGTGACGGACGACTTCCAGGGGGAAGGATAATACAGGGCGTTTCACTCCGCCCCGAAAGGTTGTGGGTTCAGAGACCAGTGGCTGCCCTGCAGTCCATCTGTAAGCCTTCTACTGCACGTTGCTTTACCTCCGTTTGGTACCTCGTGATATGTGGTGCCTTCACGTGCTATGGAGACTATGGCGAATACCAAAAGCTGACGTGAAGAGTGCACATGCATACCCCCCTCAGGTCGTCATTTCCACTGGAGAGCTGGCAGAATATTTTGATACACGAGCTGCCGAGATAACGAGATAACCCTTTGACTTAAAAAAAAAATCTCTACTATTCGTGATCTATAAAATATACTGTATATTATTTACCATTTGTGTTTTGATAAATCCTCTTCTTGCTGTAGCAGATGCAGAATTAGGCAGTATAAAATTTTTTACTCAAAGTAACAGGTAAGGATCTGTGGGTCCACCATGTTTCATTTCACTACGACAACAAAAGCACTTGAACACAATGCACTCGTAATTTCCAGTTCACAAATGGAAAGGATCGTCTTTTCCATAGCACGTGAAGGCAGCAATAGCTACAATCAGTGTTAGACGTTAAGTTGGTGATTAACAGTTATTTTTTTAACCTGCACTACTCTGCATTGTAATATGACATCTGGTATCTAGATTAAAATCTGGTTGGCATTATCTGATCACATTCTCAACGACTATTGCTTGACTATGTTTGGCACAAGGAGGAGACATTTCAGCGGCAGAAACCTCAGAGTTGGGATGAAACCCCTATTGAGTGAGAAAAAGCCCAGCATAATGTTTCAAGGACATGTGTCTGTGTATTGATTAACAGTAGGGGCAGGGAGAGAGTAACCCGAGATTGATTTTACGCAAAAGAGAGGATGATTTAGAAGAATGCCTCAGGTTGTACAAGCGTGGGAGTGTGTCGATTCTACAAAACAAACGGGAAGAAAATCCAAATGAAAAGAGCGCCCGTTTGTGTGAAACGTCTCCGTAAAGGTTGAAAACTGAAAGATGAATTCACTTTTTCGACAGCGATATGATTGAACACACACACACACACACACACACACACACACACACACACACACACACACACACACACACACACACACACACACACACACACACACACACACACACACACACCGTGTTTGCACCCAGTGTAATCATCAAAATGGGACCAAGCATTTGGCACCACCCCCCCCCCCTTGCTAACACATTCTCCATCTCTTTTCCTCTCCCTCTCTGGTTCTCTGACCTGTGCCGTGCATGTGGTCTCTGGCCAGCTCAAACAGCCTCATATGCTGGTTGGTGATGGGGTTAAAGGAGCCACAGGCTAGCAACACCAGTGGAATTCGGCTGGCAGCCATCCTTGGCTTAGGGTACACACTTCACACCACTTCACATGACCTTGCCTCGGGAGCCTTAAAGGAGAGAGAAGTGGATGATGTCACTCATGTCATACAAAGGCTGCAGAAGCAGAGGCAATGGCGCGCCTGCGGGGACTGAAGGATAAAGCTATTCACTAAAAGACATTGTCAATTATATCATTGTCATGTCAGTTCACCAAGGCCATTATAAAACCACAAAGCCGTTGATTCAAGTATGATTTACATTGAACTAGACAAATTGAAAATGTCGAACTGTTGCAACATAGAAAAAAAACATTGGATACAACTAGTCCTCCCACTAACCCAACTCTTTATGATAATGTGAATATCAAATAAATAAATTACTCTTAACAACCGCTATAGATTGATGTTAGTTATTCATTATTCATTCCATATCGACATAGGCCTAACAACGAACTACTGTCACGGGTCTTGATCGTAGAGCATCATATTACATATTGTGCAAGTGCAGCAAAGTGTAAATGAACGTTTTCAATCAAACTCAGGGTTGAAAAGCGACTTGGTTTAAAATCGATTTCTACCTTGAGGAAATCGTGCTAGGGTACTTTTCGCACACAGGCACAGGAAAAAGAAGGGAATCGATTGGTTACGTATCGATCCCACAGTTTAGAAACCGTAGCCCTCACGTTACTACCAATAATAACAACAATGCGATACTTTACACACGAACCAATGACTTTCACAGACAACTAGCCACGTTGGATAAATGCACTGATTATTGTGATGGATTACGATCTGGAAGTACCACGGTAGCAACAAACGCCCGGAAAATGGATTGTCATCAAAATGAAAAAGTCACAGCGGTGGTTTTGCTAATTAAAGTTGCCACCTGGATCTATTATTGTAAACTGGCATGCATCACCTTTAATCCGGTCCCCCTCGCTGTAGGAACGATCACTGTCGGCCAAAGGTTCCGAGCGGAGAGAGAAGCCCACGGCTGACCCCTTGTGGACATAAATATAACGCTACTGGAGCTCTCCGTGGTCCTGAACCCCACCAACACCAGACACTGCAGTGCTTTTGGGGGGAAAGTTAAAATAAAAACAACAATTCTCAATGCAGCCACATAGGGGTAACACTCTACCACAATAGGTAGGGCTATTCATTGTAGGTTAGGACAACACATTGTCATGGCAGGCCTGTCATCACTCAACGCCGACCTTTAAACCATAGTTGTGCCAATTTTCCCGTTATGAGAACATCAAACTCAGCCGCTTCGAAACGTGACCTTTCATTGGGGTGTTGTCGAAGAGCTCTTCGAGTCAGGAGAAGATTTGGCTGTAGCTGACACTAATGGACGACCCGTTGGAGCGAGCTGCGACTGATGATGAAACACAACTCTGGTCTGGCAGAAGAAAAAAAAAACGGCCGCAAACAAATTGATGACACGAGTTGACACACGATAGCGTTTGTAATATGGCAGATGAAACAATGAGGCTTATTCGGTTCGGTGGTTGCTGCCTTTGAATGTCACACCTGCTCTCTCTAGGAAGGCCTCGAGTGGATGTTAGTGCTGTCTTAATGTTGGCGCCATGGAACGGAACGTGTGGACTAGTGGGTTTTGTTTGTTTTTGGGTTTGTGACGTCTCGCTTGTGAGCTGTTTCTCCGGTTGATGTCGCCCCACGCTTTAAAGCCCGTTCATTGAGGACATTTAACTTACTCCGGAAGGCCTATCTGTAGTTCTGTGTGTATATTGAATATAAACCCACCAGTGATACTGAAGCACGAGTTTGTGTGGTGTAACTCTGGTGTGCGTGTGTGTGTGTGTGTGTGTGTGTGTGTGTGTGTGTGTGCGCGCACGGCGGCTCTATCTTTGTTATCCTCTTAGAACTCCCTCGCGTTCTAATCCCCTGAGAGAACACGACCACCACACCCACCAGAACACCACGTGGGCACAATCACTCAGCACAATGTGGATGAGAGGGACGCCGGCACACAAGGGACCAGAACTAAAAAGACCCAAATCCACCAGGGGTGAGGGAGTGGGTTGTTGTAGACGTTTTGTTCAAGTCTGGAGGAAGAAGATAGCTAAATACGAAAATAGCTATAGGTGCGATGAGTTGAATATGCAAAGAGCAGATGAGCGCTTTTTTTTTTTTTTTAAGAATATCAAATAATAATATTAATAATAATATCGACAATTATAATAACAGTACAAATAGTAGTATATGAATAGGCCTATATAATAATAATATTAATATCAACAATTATAATAACAGTACAAATAGTAGTATAATATGAAAATATAATAATACATTGACATCATAATTCAGGGCATTTAGCAGTCCAAAGCAAAGTACAACGGTCAATACACGCTGACGGCGGAGTCAACCATGTAAGGCGACAGCCAGCTCGTCAGGAGCAGTTAGGGGTTAAGTGTCTTGCATCAGGGACACATCGACACTAGGAGGAGCCGGGGATCGCACTAGCAACCTTCCAGTTACAAATCAACCAGCTCTACCTCCTGAGCTAAGCCGACCCTCATTACCATCTTCTTCTCCTCCTCCTCCTCCTCCTCCTCCTCCTCCTCCTCCTCCTCCTCCTCCTCCTCCTCCTCCTCCTCATTATCATCATAATACTTGTGTCGCCTAAAATAAAAACAACCACGCAGACTGAATATTGTTTGTCCTAATTGTTGTCGTGCATGCTCAACAATTGGCCCACACGTCCGTCTCTTACATTAAACCAGAAGTCACTGACAGTTGTGCTCGTGACGTTGCAGCCGTTGTCCCGGCCGGGGTGCCTCCCCTCCCAATTCCAAACTCAGGCGCATCCCCCCTCCAACTCTCTTATTCCTACTCCTACTCCCTTCCGCTCTCACAGCGAGTAGCTCCTCGATCCACTGCCGACTCGGTCCGCCGTTCCCCCGCAAGGAACTGGAGGACAGCACGACCGGAGCAGAGCAGACCGCGAAAGTGAAGGATATCTTTGAGACAGGAAGAGAGAAGAGAGCGAAGATCGACCCTTCGAGACATTGTTCCTTTCCGCACCGTCTTAAAAGATGACCGGGGTTTCGTTTTTGATGTTATGGCTGATATGTGGCCAGTTCGGCGCGTTTGGAGGAAAAGGTAGGAACTTGCTTTCATATGTATCATATTTCTGAAACCAAACAAATAGACATTGTTTGGCGAAGTCAGGCCCCTGCGTATGTGGTCGAAACAACAACGTAGAGTGTATGTATAGCCCACAGGGTACATAAAGTTACCGCACATGATCCTCGGTTTTAGGGAGCAGAGAAGTATGCAGATGAACGCATACTTAGCCCTTCTCTTTATTACACCATGTGCTCCTTCAATGCAGCCGATCTCCCTTTCGCTCCCCTCCTTTCCCCGTGCGTGGCACACACGCACATACGCGCGCGCGCGCACACACACACACACACACACACACACACACACACACACACACACACACACACACACACACACGCACACGCACACGCACAAACAGAGAGACACACACACACACGCGCGCGCTCGCACGTACACACGCACGCACGCACGAGCAAGCACACACACGCACGGACGCACGGACGCACGCGCACACGCACATATACACACTCGCACATGTACACACTCGCACGCAACACAACAAGCAGGCAGCAGCATCGGCGTTAGAGTAGTTCACATCTGTAGTACTAATTGGGTCTCCGGAGTGTGAGCAGAAAGTTGCCTGGCCTGTGTGCTCACTAATACACATTAGAATGCATTTCAGCGTTTAAAATGAGCGCTGGATTGTTTTGGCCTAAATGGCTCCGCATGGAAATGATGATGATATTTTTAACAAGTCACAAACGACTCCATAATCCTTATCATTCACGTGGATGGTACTATTCCATCAGTAACCCAAGTTCCAAATGTGTGTTTGACTCTTTCGTCGTTGAATAGGAGATCAAGGCCCTGTCCCATTTCTCCCCCCTTAAAACTTCCACTTGGTTTGGAGTGCCCTCAACAGTAAATCTTCCACTTCGTTTTAAGCCTGCATCGGACCTCACTACGTTTTGAGGGTTGATTATAAGGGCAAAATAGCACCCCCCCCCCTTGCTCCCTACAGTAATGGGACACCCTACCCCTACACGAGAATGCGCAAAATATAGGGTTAGGGCAAAAATATAGGGTTAGGGGAGGTATATTGGGACGCGGCCTAAAGTGTTGAATTGTCCACGTGTGGATGCGTGAGAAGCATGACAAGAGACACTGACACCACATGTTAGTGTCAGGGTAAATGAAACCCAGGTATAGACACACTACTGTTTAGAACAAGGCTGTGTGATTAATTAGTCTCAGGAACAAAGCCTTCAGTCAGACAGACAGATATACATTCAGACAGACAGACAGACAGACAGACAGGCAGACATACATTCAGGCAGACAGACAGACAGACAGACAGACAGATATACATTCAGGCAGACAGACAGACAGACATTCAGGCAGACAGACATATGCATTCAGGCAGACAGACAGACAGACAGACAGACAGACAGGCAGACATCCATTCTGGCAGACAGACAGGCAACCAGGCAGGGGGACAACCAGGCAGTGCAGGCAGACAGGCATATACATGGAAAACCAGAGGGGATGGATGGATGGGTGGCGCGGTGTGGCGTCTCGCTGTATTATCCTCCCTGCAACAATAAATCGTGAAGGCAAAGTGGAACGCTAGAGTAGAACTCCACTGGACCCTCTCCCCTCCACCCGCCCCTCAGTTCTCTGTGAAAGAAAAGTTATGCCGTGCTATTTGTCTCTCTTTGTCTCACTTTTATAAACGTAGCCTTTTCTTATCTTCTCTGCGCCACATCTCGCTTTTGTGTCCTTCACCCTCTTCACCTCGATCTCCATCTCTGGCTTTACTATTTGTTCTCTCTCTCGCTCTCTCTCTCTCTCTCTCTCTCTCTCTCTTGCTCTCGGCTGACATTCTCTCTCCTACCTTTCCACCATCTCCTCTCCCATAGCCTCTGCCTTTGAAACATCGCCTCACCTCCCGTTCCTCCCTCTCCGAGGAAGTGTTTACACGCTCCGCTCTCCGGAACAGAGAGCCCTTTCCACCGGATATCCTCGCAGGGCCGACCCCAGGTGGAGCTCATAACGACGAGAGAGACGACCGATTTATCGCTTGGCTGATATGCGCCGATATGAATCCGTTAGAATCCGGTGTTGATTTACACACGTAATAACCTCTCCGCGAGTCCTCTAGTGCGGCGGTCGAACCTCTCTAAACGCTTTTGACCGAGCACATCCACGTAAACACTCCAAACGCTGACATCACGCCCTGTGTGGAGGTCAGAAGCTCCTTCCTTTTAGCTCACGGTTTTAACGGGATTCCGCCGTGGCCCCCAGCTGTGCCGAATGGTGAGCCAATAATGTCTGTCTGCGGCCTGTAGGACACGGACGTCCACATCCAACTGCTAACCGTCCAAATCAGTCATAGGTTTTTTTTTTTTACGCCAGCGACGATGTTTCGAAAAATGATGTCCCTTTTTTAAAACATTGACATTTCGGGACACTTTTCATGATTCATTATTTCCCATGTACCTTGGTAAACGATACATTTCAATGATGTAATGGAAAGCTAGAACCTGCTCAACCCCCTAGCAGAGCGCAATATAGATATTGTGTGTCGACACTTATTATAGAGGTCTGCTCATTTTACAGTATGTCCAGGGGCTCAGGTATTGTATCAAAGGTCCCATGAGATGCCACCAGGTGTGAGCGTGATTAGCCATTTTG
>NC_140286.1:1973880-1988880 GCF_964030765.1 Micromesistius poutassou
TAAGTTGTCAAAATGGGTCAGGTGATGTATAATTCCAAGGACTTGCCACTCGATCAATAGTCTGATCGTGCCATGAACACCATATAAAGAAGGGAAAGTGTGTTTTCTTCTGAAGGGTAGTTTCTGTTTGCTGGATGCCTAGGAGAAGATACAAAGATATGAATCGATACATTTTATTTTTCATAAAGTCTACAGCAATATCTGATTACAGATTGGCCACTCGCTGCAATACTTATGGAGATAAATTGCTTTGCTGTTTCTATGGCTCTCTGTTTTGTCACTATTGCCTCGAAAACAACAACATCAAATATCGATTTCCGATACGTCATTCAACAAAGGCACAAAGAGCCAACTCCCAGACAACTCCCAGAGAGATGCAGAGATGCTGAGCTGGAGATGTAGAAGCCAGGATGCTGACATCCCGGAGCCTTGGGCCTCCTGCTGCTGTTCAAGTGAACCCGAGCTGCCATGAAAGATTCTCAAGTCACTATGGCGATAGCTGGCTGTGAAAGCCCGGGCTCTGGGAAACATCACGTTGTGACGCTGCTGCTGCTGTTCAATAGACATCGATGACAGCTAAATTGTGCTAAAATGAGTCGGTGGCACAGGTAGATGGATTGGATCGGTAGTAGAACAGCTGGGGTTATTACATCCATACGCACGCACGCACGCACGCACGCACGCACGTACACACAGGCAGAAAAAACATGTAACGACCAAGTGATGGTTATTATTACTCCCTCAGTGGAAGTGAGCCAATTAAGTCCAAGGAAAACACGCCCACACGCGCATCAACCTTGCAATGTGATAGAATGCATGTCCCCATAAACTCGGATGGTCATAAAATACAGAAACGCAAATGAATGAATGAATGAATGAATGCAATGTAGAATCAGGAGGCAGGGTTAAAGGCTCTGAGCACACTGGGGTGTTACAAGAGAGGGGGAGGGAACCAGGGGGTGGAGGAAGAAGAGGAGAAGCAGGAGGAGGAGGAGCAGGAAGAGGAGGTAGAAGAGGAGTAAGAAGAGGAGGAGTAGATGTGGGAGGTGGAGGAGGAGGAGGTGCAGGAGGAGCAGTGGAAAGTCTTTCTAGTTGTGTCGAGTTGCGTGGCGGCTCTAAGTGGGCGCACTGCAAAGAGAGAAGATGAAATTACTGAAACAATCTGTGTGGGTGTGTGTGTGTGTGTGCATGCGTTTGTGTGCATGTGTGCATGTGTGTGTGTGTGTGTGTGTGTGTATGTCTATGTGTGTGTGCGTGCACATGCATTTTGGGTGTGGGTGTAGGCACATCTCCACTGACACATGCACCAACCAAATTGACTGCGAAGCGGCCAGGGGGAGGACGTGAGAGGCAGAGAGATTGGGTTTGCTGGTTGGTGAACGGGGAGAGACAGATTGTGTGTTTCCATCTGATATTTTGTTTCTCGAGGACATAAAGTACCTTGATTTTTCTGCTCGCCCCGGGATCCAATACTTTCTATGCTAAAATGATAATGTGTGTGTGTGTGTGTGTGTGTGTGTGTGTGTGTGTGTGAGCGTACACACACACACACACACACACACACACACACACCCCTTTTCTAAGCATTTCAGTTCTCCCTCTTTGGTGGTTGTCTTTCTGCAAGAAGGAGGAACATGTGTGTGTTCCTCTGGTGTGTTCCTCATGTTCCTCATGTTCCTCATGTTCCTCATGTTCCTCATGTTCCTCTGGGCTGGCTGCTGCTCAGCTGGCCCCTGTGAGGTGCTTCCTGATATGGACCCACTCGCTCCCATCTTGGTTCTCAACATTCCGCTGTATCTCTTCTAGGAAAATCAAATGTCCTCGTCCTTTAAATGTCTCCGCCGCAGAGAATGAGGAACATTTTTGCCAAGGCTTGGGCATATGTGTGTGTGTGTGTGTGTGTGTGTGTGTGTGTGTGTGTGTGTGTGTGTGTGTGTGTGTGTGTGTGTGTGTGTGTGTGTGTGTGTGTGTGAGAGAGAGAGAGTGTGAGATTGTGTGAGTGTGTGAGTGAGTGAGTGTGCATGTGTTTCATTTATGCTTCCACCGCAAGGAAGAGCAGACAAGTTATTGTTTAATTCATTTGAAACCAACAAACATCCAGAGACACATCAAAACCACCGTCAAGAGGAAACATACACTATACACTAGCTCCGTGTTTTTGGTAGTGTAATTAAAATGATAAGCAACAATGCTCATCTTCATAACCACTGCAAATCCTCTAGTATATAAACAACAAGCGCTAACAGGAGCACAGGAAATAAGGAGACAGTAATGGATGCTGGCATGCTATAAACAATGTCCATTATGTATTGGTAACAGTGTGTGTGTGTGTGTGTGTGTGGGGGTGTGGGTGTGGGTGTGGGTGTGGGTGTGTGTGTGTGTGTGTTTGAGACAAACAAAGTGCCGCCGACTGTTAAGATTTCCACCTGGCACTTCAGAGGTGTATAGTTGCCCTTGCACATCTTGTCTCTCTCTCTCTCTCTCTCTCTCTGTGTCTCTCTCTCTCTCAATTAAATTCTTAAATACACACACACACACACACACACACACACACACACACACACACACACACACACACACACCGGGCACTGGTATATTATAAACAATGTCCATTATGTATTAGGTATCTGTGTCTGTGTGTGTGTGTGTGTGTGTGTGTGTGATTGTGTCTCTCTTTTGTCTCTGCTCTGCTGTTATTTGAACCTTGCTTCCCAACCCTGCCAATTTGCCTGCAACATGCTGCTATTTCCCATTTGATATTTAGGCCGGTACAAAGGAGAGGCAGCTATTTATTATACTATGTTTTTTCTCTCCTCATTTCTCCTGCAGTTACCAGGCGCTGTTGACCTTTTCTGCTTGTTTTGATGAAGGATCATGTGGCCGCCATTTTGTCCTGCATCAGCCAAAAAACGCTTTGAGGTCTGAGAGCGCGGTGCTCACACCAGCGCTCGTTTTACCTGGTTATGTATTATTGATCGGCTCTTCTTCCAGAATGGTAAATGCAACGTGGAACCCATCGCCAATTTATCTTTGTAATATCCTGGCTGAGGATTTTTGCTCATTGTTTCAACCAATAAGCTCAACCTCACCCAAGGTTGTGTTCGTAACGTTTTGGAAGAGGATTCCGTTCTTTCTACACACTTGTCATTTATTCAGAAGGATTTACAAGTTAACTCTCTCTCTCTCTCTCTCTCTCTCTCTCTCTCTTTCTCTTCCTGTCCCTCTATTTTACTGTCTTTCTGTCTTATTCTGAATCTCTCTCACACACACACACACACACACACACACACACACACACACACACACACACACACACACACACACTCACCCACATACACAAGTAGTGGCACCACGGGAGAGACGAGGAAGGCTTCTATTGTATGTGTGTCAGCCGGTTAAAATAAGACTCCACCCCCCCCCCCCCCCCCCCCTTCAACCACCAGAAACAAAGACAGCCAGACAAAAGTGCAGCAGCTTCTGTCTCGAAAGCACAAATGTGAAAGGGAAGACACTTTGTCAGTGGGAACGGCCTCCCTCACCCAGCGTGTTGCAATCAACGCTGAGATATTCATTTATATCACAGTGGTGAGAAAGGAACATGATGAAAACAGTTTTTGACCCCACCGCCGTATACCTTTGACGTCGGGCTCTCTGCGACGTAATGGTTGTGTGTTGTAGCGGCTTATGTGATGTGTGAATGTGTAACAATAACTCGTACTTCTTTGTTCCGACGCTGAGAACTAATAATAAGCCCGGCGGTGGCGCGGCGGTGGCGGTGGCGCGGCGCGGTGCGGCGCGGCGCGGCAGCAGAGTGCAGCGGGAGTCATGTCTTGATAATTAATAACGCAAACGGCAGAAACCTGGCCTGATTAAAGACAGCAACGCCCCCCCCCTCCCCCCTGCTCGGCCACCACTTTCCACAGCCACGTGCCGTGGAACCTAATGTGCCGTACAAGTTTTATAACACACTCCCCCTTGCTTTGACTTTAATTGAGTTCCCGTTCTGCCGCTCATGAATCCACACAATGTAATAATCCATCATAAGTCCGACAGGGAGTCCACCTGTTAAGCTTGGAGACATTTCACATTAAAACGTTCTCTCAGTCAATCCACCTCTGTATATGTATATGTATATATACACACACACACACACACACACACACACACACACACACACACACACACACACACACACACACACACACACACACACACACACACACACACACACACATATATAAAAATGAACAAATATATATATACAAAAGAAATTTACAATTTTCAATCGCTTTAGTTTGTCCGACTATGGGCTCTGCTGCAAACACTGCTTCTTGTCATTGAGATCAATGCTGGATTCGTGGCAGCAGGAGCCAGCAGCCCTCTCCTCCCGTTGCAGTGATATACGGTGTGTGATGGTAAGCCCATGGCAGCCGTCTTTATGGCCCTGCCTGTTGCTTCTATGGATGTTTGATGGCGTCCCGACAACACGGGAGGAGGAGGAGGAGGAGGAGGAGGAGGAGGAGGAGGGCGTCGCCCACAGGGAGGAAGACGGGAGGAACGCTATTAACGGGAATATAATAAATATACAATGCAGTGCAGCGAAAAGTGATTTGTTTCACGGTTAAAATGCATTGCGGATACCTCCTGACAGCCGGTGTTGGTGGATGTTAGCTGATAGCTGATAGCATCATGAAGATCAATCGTCGCCAAGAATTGATGGCTGGATGGCACAGAGTTCTCTTCTCTCCTTCTTCCATGATGTCTCTCTCTGTCTCTCTCTCTCTCTCTCTCTGTCTCTCGGTCTCTGTCTCTGTCTCTCTCTCTCTCTCTCTCTCTGTCTCTCTCTCTGTCTCTCGGTCTCTGTCTCTCTCTCTCTCTGTCTCTCTCTCTGTCTCTCTGTCTCTCTCTCTCTCTCTCTCGTTCCTATGCCCCTTGTCGCTCCCCTGGCTCTCTCTTATTTGTTGCTGTCTTGCTTTCCTAGAACTGTTTCCATCTCTGTCTCTCAATAACACGCACACACACACACACATGAACATACACACACACACACACACACACAGTGGCCCTAAATGGTGGTAATAGTTCTGTCGTTTCGAATAACTGTGTTCAGCTGTGAGTGGAGGGCTGCAAGATGGCACACACACACACACACACACACACACACACACACACACACACACACACACACACACACACACACACACACACACACACACACACACACACACACATAGTTTTTTTCCAAGGGGGGAAAATGAGGCAGCCTGTTAGGTTGTCTCATTGACCTCTTGCCTCCCCCCCCCCCCCCCCCCCCCCTTGCCTCTACCCTCCTCTCACTCCACCAACCACATGTCATGGTGGAGTGCTACTACATACCTCCTCCTATCCATTCCGGGCAGCATGAGGAATCATGCATTATGGAGAGACCGTGCAGCTACTACTACTGTGTCTCTCCACTACAGCCCCTGAGAGCCGTCCAGTGGGCCCCCCCCCCCCCCCGCGTGTGAAATGCGTGTTTTTCTCTCTTGGCTTTAAGCCACGGCCGACCTCCGCTTGCCGTCTCTCCTCTAGAGCCACCGGAAGAGAGGGAAGAACTCACACACACACTCTGCCAAACATGTGCACCACCAAAACATATTGAGCAATGTGTACGATATATGTGTGCAGTGTTATACATAATGTACAGCGCGTGTGTGTGTGTGTCTGGCAGCGTGCTTCAGTGTGTGTAGAGGTTCTACATACGGGGGGGGGGGGGGGGCGTTCGGCATTCCCTCCCTGGATGATTTCATCGTGAATGGGATGGAGGGCAAGGATGGGTCTCTCAGTCATAGAAGCACCTAGAAGTGGAGCTCACTCGGGGGTTAAATCGAACCTCAAAAAATGGACAGACTGTTTCGTCTGTGAGATATTTTTCGGTTTTGGATGTCTTCGTCCTTTTTTCACGTCACACTGGATTCATCCGTCGATTTCTGCCCTTTCGCAAGCTTCACGAGTACGTCGGGATTGCCTCGACTTGAGTGTTGGCTTAAGGTTAATATTGAGTCATAAGGGTACTCAGCCATTCTGACTGACGGACTGACTGACTGGCGGACTGACTGACTGACTGGCAAGCAGGCTTGCTTGGATCCTCGTCCACCAATAGCTGCCTGGCCTGGAGGTGGAGACGGCTGTGGGCTGGAGCCCCGTGGTGGAGCGGTGTCCATACGGGTTCATGTGGGTTTTCTCCAGGTCCGCTGCATGCCGGGTTAGCGTTCTATCGTCCTGAAAACAGAATAAGTCCATGGCGCTCTTAAGCCGGGCTAAGTAAAGCGTGAATAAATCTAAAATATCCAAAACATTGACTTTCACTACAAAGATTCAACTTGTTGTAATAATGGCGAAAATGCCAGGCAACAAGCTGCAGCGCATTACATTATGCTGCACGGGCCCTCCGTCCTTGCGCGGGACCCTGTATCGATTCATTTATCTCCCTGTAAATGTATTCCAGATCCAATCTCTTCTCCTCTATGAGATCCCCTCTCTTCTTTAAGTAGAAGCATTAAACAAAGGGTCGAGGGGCGTTCATATCAGAGTGGGGCGTTGGACCAATTCAGCACGGTTGTTTATAAGGTCAACGCAGAAGAAGAAGACATTTAATGAAATGGCAGGGAGAAGGAGGGAGGGTGTCACAGCATGACGAGACGGGTGGGGGTGGGGGGGGGGGGAACAAGAGGGCGATGTCTGAAACAACGCAGGGTGGGTGGACGAGGGGGACAGAGAGAGAGAGCAGATGGGTGAAAGAGAAAACGAGAGAGAGAGAGAGAGAGAGAGAGAGAGAGAGAGAGAGAGAGAGAGAGAGAGAGAGAGAGAGAGAGAGAGAGAGAGAGAGAGAGAGAGAGAGAGAGAGAGAGAGAGAGAGAGAGAGAAAACCAAAGTAAGTGCAGAGCAGCCGGGCCGACACCACGGACAACGACGTAGAAAGAAAGCCGGGAATCTGTCAAGATGGCCGCCATCAGAAAATCTCCTCTTGTGTTCTTCTCTTTTCTCCGCCGTTGTTGTTTCTCCCCTCCTCCTTCGTACGGGGCGGAGGGCCGCTGGTGCCCGGGTAGTGATTCATCATGATTATGTGGCGGCGGTGTCTGGCTCTGCCGGCCCCCCCCCCCCCCGGCCAACCAGACGACCCCCCCCCCCCCCGTCCGGACCCCTGGTCATAGACCAGGGCTGATTAGCAGCTGACACAGGCTGGACTCTGAGATCAGGGTGGTTCTCTTTTGATGTCACACACACACACACACACACACACACAGTCACACACACACACACACACACACACACACACACACACACACACACACACACACACACACACACACACACACACACACACACACGCACACACACATCCATTCACACACACCTACACAAACACACACACACAAAATCACACATGAACTAACATATGCACACACACACAAAACACACACACACACAAAATCAAACATTACTGAACGCATGCACACACACACCTACATACACACACACACACACACACCTACACACACCTACACACACACACACACTAACCCTACAGCAGCAGGTGCGCGTACCCACACTGTCATAATGACAGAGCGTCTCCTAATGATGTTCCGCTCTGTTTGCTGATTGTGCACCACGGCAGACGGCTGAGCTTTAAACAGTCACGGCTGCTCGCTCTGTGGAACGCGGCGGCGGCGGCGGCGACAGCAGTCCGACCGGACAGAGAACCCCGCCGCGTGGGAGGGTACGAGAGGAGCTTATTTACACGTGTAAATAACAATCGGGACATTCGGGTTCTTGCTCGTGTCTATTGACCCACACATGGTGTGGCTTTACAGAGAGCACATGCCATTATTACACGGATGGAGGGATCGGGGTGTGTGTGTGTGTGTGTGTGTGTGTGTGTGTGTGTGTGTGTGTGTGTGTGTGTGTGTGTGTGTGTGTGTGTGTGTTCTGAGCCCATGCATTATGCACTGCTGTTGTTCCGACAGCAGTGGGAGTGAATGCCTCTGGCGCTCCAGCGTCCAGTCTGGACCTCTCACCGCTCACACACACACACACACACACACACACACACACACACACACACACACACACACACACACACACACACACACACACACACACACACACACACACACACTGGGGAATGTACAACGCACCCAAACACTACAAGCATTCATTCAAAATACTATTTTTCAATATAAAAGGGCTACACAGATGACTAGTGTTGGACGTGCGTGTGTATGTGCGCGCGCGCACGCGTGTGTGTGTGTGTAATCCGTGATTCGACAGAGTAGCAAACAGGAAAAAAAGATCAACAATGTGGCTCGGGTGAAAGCGCCCCGCGGTAAAATACTTCCCAGGAGAAGAGTGAATAACAGGAGCGGCAGAACAGCACAACAAGAGTGAGCTGCAAGAGTGAAACAAGGACACAGAGCGGGGAAACCGCACATTACCCTCTGTGACGTGAGGCAAGCAAAGCAGATATGACAGTAGAAAGGGGAAAAGTAAAGAGAGTCAGAGGCAGAGACGAAACAAGTGCACGGAAAACATCCAAAACAAGAAACAACGTCCCCGAGAACAAGCGCGCAGTAGATGGCAGTCTCCCGACGACGCGAGCAAACAAAGTTAATGCGACGTTATGAAGGAAATTATTCAGAATACTGGAAACCAAAAAACCAATAAGGAACCGTAAGGAGGAGGAGGAGGAGGAGGAGGAGGAGGAGGAGGAGGAGGACATCTCGTCGTGCATTGTCTGGGGGATCCGGTGGAAGATATCACACACAGTGCGACTCTCTGACGATTACGTTTTCGCGCACTCGCTCTGTAACAGCGTGTTACAGAACTTTACTGTTTTTGCTTCACTGTAATATATATATATTCTGTTTAAATGATTGACCCCACAACCTGTACATGCCGCGTTTACTTTGCCGTAAAGCTTTACCAATGTCCCTTCTTTCAAAGGTTCGTGTCAATGCGGAGAGTTCGACTTTGTCCAATGTGCAGAAGATTTCTTCCAAGAATGTGTGTCTCTGTTGTCAAGACACCACAGGCTCTCCAAGGCCATCTAGTGCTGTCAGCTGACTTCACATTGAGCATAATGGCTGGGCCACTCAATCAACGGCACGCACATACGAAACCCACACACACACACACGCACGCACGCATGCACGCGCACGCACGCACGCACGCACGCACACATACACAAACACTTACATAAACACATGGAAACTTACACACACAAACACACACACATAAACACACTCACAGACACACAAATGGAAACACGCACGCGCGCGCACACACACACACACACACACACACACACACACACACACACACACACACACACACTTACATAAACATGGAAACTTACACACACAAACACACACACATAAACACACTCACAGACACACAAATGGAAACAAACACACACACAGATCCAGCCTCTAACCTTGACAAGGATTTGCGGGCCCAAAGTTCTGATGCTCCTGAGGACATTTTGGCCGTCTGCTCACGTCGAGTGTCCCTTCTCTCTCCCCCCCCCCCCCCCGCTCTGAAACAATAAACCAACCCTCCTAATCACAAGGAGGGTGGGGGGGCTCCAGTTAAATTGCTATCAGGCTAGGGAAAACCGCAATCATAAATTGTAGCCGGGGCGTTTTTTTAATCGCCTGGCTGACTACCGCGCTATTAGTTTAATAACAATAATATCGACAACAACAACGACGGCGTCTTAAGAGCGCGGAAATGACTTTGCCGCGGCAGGTAAACAGAATCCTATGCCGGCGCCGCCGCCATCCACTAATGGACTATTGAGATATATACGGGTCGTAGCGCGGCCTGCCGCCGCCGCCTGCCCTGAATGCGGCGCTGATTGCCTTGATGGCCGCCGTCTCGCCTAACAATGGCACTCATTTTCCGAGGGAGCATCTGGGCATTGGAGGGCATTAATGAAACCTGTTTACTGCAAAGTGCAGGTGAAGGCGTGCGGATAAATAGCTCATTATCTCTCGAAAATGCTCGCCCCGCTCATCATGTTTTTTTTTTTCTCTCTCTCCCTCCTCATTTTGTGTTTTCCTTCCTCGCTCGCTCGTCCTCATTCTCTCTCTCGCTCTCTCTCTCTCTTTCTATTTTTTCGCTTCTCTCTTACATTTCGCTCTCTCATTTTTTCCCTTCGTTCCTCTCTTGTTCTCTCTCTAATTCTCTCTCTCTCTCTCTCTCTCTCTCTCTCTCTCTCTCTCTCTCTCTCTCTCTCCCTCATTTGCTGCAGTCTGAACTGGGTTTCCTGCTGCTATTAACTTACAAAACATTTTGGGCCAACGAGTCTCTATGGCTGTGTAACGTTGTTTTTCGATTCATCACAAACATTGCTGATGAACTCATCCCCCCCCCCCCCCCCACCGCCCCACAAACCCCCCCCCCCCCCCCCCCACCCCCCCCCATCCCCAGAACCACAAACCTCCTCACACAAAGATCAGTATTGCATCAGATCCTCCAATGGAGGGGGGGGAAGAGATCGTCAGAAGCATGAAAGCAGTACAGCCCTGATAAGAACAAACGACCTCTTCGCAGGGCCTTCTAATGAATCTATGAATCGGTGTCTGTCTTGGCTCTTATACTCGGATGCTGTCGGGCCCTTGGGAGCCCAACGCAGTGCGCCTCAAGAACATCACAACGGATCCTGCTTCGTTGCTCTATCACCCAATGAAAGGCTGCGTCGGCCCCGAGGAGATGTCTGAGTCAGACACACGCGGGCCTTCTGTCGGTGCGTCCGTGCAGAGCTAAGCTAACGTCTGATTGTTTTGTGAAACAGCAAATGTTAAATCATGAAATTGTCATTAACGAAACTGGAATATGCATATGTGGAAGATTAACAAGTGCTGTGGATAGATCGACCCACCGGCCTATCCAGTGGACTGTACCATCTGCTAGGCTGATCTATCTGGGTTCTGGGTGGACCCCCCCCCACTTGGGATGTCAATCCCAAGTGGCGTACAATCTACAAATGTATTTGAATGTTACGCTGATGATTAGTTCATCATAAACTAAAGGCTTGTACAAGAATGTTTTGTAAATGATTCAGTTCATTGTTAACTCAAAGCTGATCAATTACGTGACTGAATGGCATTATAAAGTGTTACCGAAATACAAATATACAACATATTTTAAGAATGTTGGCATGTTGTTAAGCTACGTTCCATATCCAGTGCTGGGATGACGTCATACATGAGTTTCAGTACAACAAGTCGGAAAACCTAGATGCTATTTATTTATTAGCAATACCAGTTCTAGCCAGGTTGGCCATTGTCAGCAATACCAGTTGAAAAGGCATTACGCTGCGTTGCCTAATGTGTTTTCACACACAAACACCGTAACATGTACATGATAGAAGTCGGACAGTGCTGTGTGTACTGTGAACTGATTTAATGAGACTTAAATGAGACAGAATTGCTAATAAGTAAAACTCGGAAATTCAGACTTCCCCGTTTAAATGGAATGCACCATTATTCCCCAGCCTTGGAGTTGGAGTTTCTTGTTGTTCTGGCCTGTTTTTGTATTCCTATTTCTCTCTACTTCTGTTCTACATTCCCCTCTGATGGGGGGGGGGGGGGGGTCTCAGCCTCTGTCTGATGTGCTGTTAGGAGAGGGCAGCAGCACACATTACAAGCCACAGGCCTCTTGATTTGGAGCATGCTCTTTCTCTCTCTCTCTCTCTCTCTCTCTCTCTCTCCCTCTCTCTCTGTCTCTCTCTCCCTCTCTCTCTGTCTGTCTCTCTCTCTCTCTCTCTCTCTCTCTCTCTCTCCCTCTCTGTTTTCCATTCTCTGTCTCTCTCTCCCTCTCTGTCTCTGTCTCTCTCCTGCTGCTTCTCGAGTATGAACTTCTTACTCAGTTGATAGACGGTTCGGCACATTTCTGAAATTGGGTCTTCTACACTGATGTGAACCAATGCTTCTTTGTCCACGTGTGTGTGTGTGTGTGTGTGTGTGTGTTGTGTGTCTGATTGCTACTATATATATTTCTACATGATTTCTTCATGTCATGTCTTCATGAAACTAAAAACTAAAAAAGTATGGAGTAGGACTCTGCCTACGGTCACCAGAGGAGGAGAGAGAGAGAGAGCGAGTGAGGGATGTGACCGTGTATGGGCGTGTCCAGGGGGTGGATTGAGGCGGGAGAGGGGGGATGTGGGTGAGGGTGTCTGGAGGTCCAGGGTGACGTTCTCCAGCCTTCCTGCGGGGGGGCCCCTGGCGTCGCCTGTAATGGCGTGTTCCAGATGCCTCGGACACCAGCCTTCCGAGTTGCACTTGTGACGTCATTTCCTGTCTCGTAGCACTCACAGCGTTCCCGTTCGTCGTTTGTGAACGTGTCACGTCATTGGCTAGTCGTTATTGTTATTGTTAGCTACATCAGCCTCTTTAGCAAACCAGCTCGAAAAACAAACAACACAACTTTACGTAGTATTGCACGCACAGCAAGACCGCGCGATGCATAAATTGGTGACCGGAATAAATTAGCAATGTAATCAAGTGTGTAAGAGCATTTAAAATCAGCCAACGTGGTACAAATACAAAGAAAATAAATCTCATCATGGGCGCAGCCATTTTTGTATTGGAGTCGCCTCACTGAGCTCGGTATACTCTCAGAACCCCGAGGGGGGCCGACCAAAAAAGGGGGGGGGGGGGGCGTGACTCTGTGAAAAGCCGCAAGAAAGCTGGGCGAGTTCCCCACTTGACAACTCGAAAAAAAGGCTGCCGTGGTCGGAGGCATCCGGGAAACGCACCATCAGTCGTCCACATCACACGGGATCTGACAGGGACCTCAGCACACGACAAGACCCACGATGGAGTAGGAGGAGGAGGAGGAGGAGGAGGAGGGGGCGAGGCAGCAGCGTCACCCCACAGACAGGCAGGCAGGCAGGCAGGTGGGGGGGGGGAGGTCAGAGCCTCCGGGTGGATCGCAGCCGCCCCGGCCTGCTGACCTGGTAACAGCAGGAGGTGCAGACCCAGAGGTCCTGTAGGGTGATGGAGGATCCTCATCGCCCCCGGCAACGGAGCATTGCCGCAGTCACACGGTGGAAAACTGGGGGGGACTGAGTTCCCTCCAGGACTGGGAACACTGACCACACCCAAGCCCCCCCCCCCCCCCCCCCCACACCAAAGGTCTACACACAGCCCCTCTTATGACGCACGCACACACAAACCGAACACACGCACACACACACACATACAAACACACAGACACACGCACATGCACACACGCACATGCACACGCACATGCACACGCACATGCACACGCGCACACACGCGCGCACACACAACAGCCACTGCTGGTAATGTGTTGATGATATTGTAATCATTGGAAGGAAAACAAATTACAAGTGATTGGTGGCAGACGGAGCTCATCAGCGGTGCACCAGTGGGCCCAGCTCCTGCCTTAAGTCTCCCGCAGTCACGCAAGGACATCGTTTGTAAATGTTTTCATATCTTCCACAGATCCTCCTTATTTATATCCACCCTTATTATTGCGAGTAGAGTTGCTTGTTTTTTGTGTTTTCACTGTAAACAGTAATGGGGTTTTTTTTTGTTTGTGTGAATGCTCGTGACTGTTGCTTTGCACAGTCCTGTGAGCGTTAACATTTTCACTTCGCTCTGTGTGTGTGTGTGTGTGAGGAAGTCAGCGGTTGAATCTAGAAGAGCCGCGCTGACCTGTGAGAGTGGCTTCTTCCCTCAGAGCGCTGTGCATGTCCATCTCCATAAAGACAGAAGCAAAGCAGACAGGGCCTCCAGGCACACACACACACACACACACACACACACACATTGGCTCTCTCTCTCTCTCACTCTCTCTCTCTCCCCCGCTCTCTCTCTATCTCTGTCTCTCTCTCTCTCTCTCTCTCTCTCTCTCTCTCTCTCTCACTCTCTCTCTCTCCCCCGCTCTCTCTCTATCTCTGTCTCTCTCTCTCTCTCTCTCTCTCTCTCTCTATCTCTGTCTCTCTCTCTCTCTCTCCCCCCCCCCCTCTCTCTCTCTCTCTCTCTCCATATCTCCCTGTGTCTCTGACTCTGTCTCTGTCTGACTTTCTCTCTCTCTCTCTCTGTCTCTCTCTCCATATTTCCCTGTGTCTCTGTCTCTGTCTGACTTTCTCTCTCTCTATTGCTCTTTGTCTCTCTCTCTCAATATCCCAGCTTTCTCGGTTTATTGCTCTTTTACGATGTCTCTCTCTCTGTGCCCCCTCTCTCTATCTCTCTATCTCTCTCTCTGTGCCTCCTCTCTCCCTCTCTCTCTGCCCCCCCCTCTCTCTCTCTCTGTGCCTCCTCTCTCTCTCTCTCTCTGCCTCCTCTCTCTCTCTCTCTCTCTGCCTCCTCTCTCTCTCTCTCTCTCTCTTCTCCCTCTCTCTTCCCCCTCTCTCTCTCTCGCTGGCTCTCACACACTCATGTGCATCACTCTCTTTGTATTTTCCGTTCCTATTCCCTGTTTGTTTCTCGAGGGGTGCTAGTAAATGGCCTTATTCTATTAACGTCTATATGGCTTATGGCTTTCCTTCCCCTGGTTCTTTATATTCCCTTCCCCCCCATCTGGCACACAGGAAGCCGTTCGCCTCCTGGAGACACAGCCAGAGTGTTCTTTTGACCCGCTGTTGAAGCATGGTTTATATTTTTCAAAATTGATTACCTCTAAAAATACTCACACCCGGCGCGGCGCATACAGACAGCCGAGGCAGAAGTGATTGCATGGCGCGATTCTCACCGTGATTCATTAGTTGCACAACATATCAATTTGCTATTATGTTCCCCTATTTTATTTATGTCACGCTCATTCTCACCGGGACATTGAAGCCCTGGAACAGGATTTGTAATACAGGATTATACGGCCTTATCTGCGGCGGCAGCACACGCTTCTTCATTTTCCTGCTATTTCCTGTAGGATCACGGCTCTCTCCGCCGGCTATCAGATGAAATATCGATCGCACGCGGGAAGGGG
>NC_140286.1:1991380-2003676 GCF_964030765.1 Micromesistius poutassou
GTCGTTTTCCAATCGATTGTACTTTGCACACACATTTCTGTTATGAACTTAAACCCCTCCAATGCATCTTCCGGCCTATTGCCGGCTTACCTGATTGGCCACTGCAACGTGACGTCATGTTGCGTTTCTCCAAAAGTTAGAAGCTGAATCTGCTTCAACTTTTTGCCGCAGGACTCTGTGGTTTTTTATCCCGACCCCGAGCGCCTGCAGCTTAGAGGCACTACCCCCACCCAAAGCACTGCTTGTACTGGCGTCTCCACCGGATCGTGTCTCTCCTCAATTATTTAGCTTCATTCAGATCTTTCTGATGCAGACCGGCCCTCTGATGAGGGGACGGCTGCGATGTGTCCCGCCTCTGAGACTCCCAGGTCCGGCGCCGGGGGCCCTGAGCTCATATAAGGTACGGCACGGTGGTGGTGTGATCCAGAAAAGACGGAGAAAAGAGAGGGGGAGAGCAAGTCACCGTAAGCAGCCCCTCACAGTAGCCCCACCAGGGGGAAAAAGGGACGAGAGAGAGGCCACATAAAGTACATAAAGGAATGAAGTCAAGCACTGCCTGAAGCGTGGCACTCACGGACCGCTCTGGACGCCCTCTAGAGCAACAAGTGGTGCGTGTGAGCGTGAACCCATTATGCACTCTGGGAAACGCAGACATAATGTAATTGCTCGTCTTGAGTTATGCGCGAGGCGGCGGCGGCGGCGGCGGGTGTTTAGCAATTACGACATTCTTTTCTTCTTCTCCTCTTTCTCTCCGCGTACATGCTTGCCTCGTCGCTTGCGTCCGTTTTTTTGTTTTTGTTTTTGGACACATCCGTAGTTCTCTCCCGTCCCGTACCCTGTACTTTAGACAGCCCCCCGACGCGCCGCAGCGCGCTCACGTTCCCTGACCGCCGCCCTCATAACTCCCGGGGAGTTATGAAAAGATCTGTGAGCCCGCAATAAGGATGTTCTAATTATGGCATCCCCGCCTAATGCTATCTCCACGGTAACCCGCGCACCGGCCGTGCGCTTCCAGCTGCTCACAGATTCGTCCACCTACAGACGCGTCTCTCACGTCGCGGAGAAGTGAGAGACTGCTACCGGCAGCGGCCACCGGCTATTACGTCCCCGATGAACACCTCCACCTCTGTCTTCTCTCTCTCTCTCTCTCTCTCTCTCTCTCTCTCTCTCTCTCTCTCTCTCTCTCTCTCTCTCCAGCCATGCCTTCTGGGTCTTTCTGCTATAAAGCTAAGAGGCCACTTTCCACAACCTGCCTGATACAATTTCGATTGACTTTCAACTTCTGATTTTTAAAATGATCCTATTGCCTATCCTCCAGCCGCCGTCGCGGGGAGCAGGAGCTTAGCTCATAGATTTGAGGATACAGCCTGATTACGCCCACGCCCCGACTGCCATCACCCAGGGAAATCCTCATCATAACCCAATAAAGCATTAACATGAGTCTTGAGGGGGCCCACAGGGTGCAGCGCGTACCGTTAAGGCTCAGTCCTGTTCGCAGTGACCCGGGTTTGGATCCCTGCCCGTGGTCCTTTGCTGCACGTCCTCCCATTTCTCTCTCCCAGACCCTGCTGTCTAACTCACTCTATAATAAAGCAGAAAAAAAAGCATGTATCCTGAGTGATCTGATCACAAGGGGACCGCTGTGAATGCACCAAAGACACACGGAGGACGCTTAAGATCTGAACGCTCAGACCGCACTCTGAAGTGGTCTGGGACCAATCAGGCATCCTGGGTCATATTATAGTAATTATACTCATCATATCGCATGGGTTTTGATTTCTTCTTCTTGTTCTTTTCGTTTCTGCCGGCCAAGACACGTGGCAGAGCATCGCTGCCTCACGTCAGTTAAAAACCAACAATCTATTCGGTCTTTGCACACGGAAACGGTTGACGTCTTTGTTTGCATATTGAGCGTGGAAGCGAGGTCGGATCCCGGGTGGTGGTCCCTGGAGAAGGCGGCTGTGAAGCGAGGTTCCTTGGAGCTGGTCAGCGCGTGCCTCCTGCTAGTCCTCCAGCTCCTCGTATCGCTGGCGGGGGAGTCTGGAGAGGAGCTGCTTCTAGGAGGTGAACGCCTAACCCTCCATTAGGTCTATGTTTGTAAAGTGTGAGACCATATACTTTGGGACCTCGGCGATAGAGAGATAAAAGTGGAACGCCGGTGACATTATGCTGTGATTATAAAAAGGGCACCGGTTTGCATAATGCAGGAGCAGGGCATCTTGGGGGAGTTTGTGGCTGAGAGGATGTATTGTTGCGCTGCCATGTATTTGCATGATGTTAGAGCGTCTATTATATACGGAACAATAAAGGTCGAAGTATGATGGAAGAGTTCCTCAATAGGTTTTATTAACAGTTTTCTGAATGCCATTATTATTGTGCTTAACCTCTTATGGCTTCTAAAATGCATGCACAAGGTATTGACTCACCTATTTCCGATACAAGAATCCTGGAAAAATCCATTTGTGTTTTCTAAATGTGATTTATTGCCATGTATACAATGTATAATGTTTATTTTTTGGGGGGGGAATACATCAACACATCTACAATACGGTTCAAATGAATGAATGAATGAATTGGTAATTGGTCTCCCTCATTGTGAGACTACTTTGCGGATCATGCAGACCTGTGAAGCCAACACTATTTGATTGAAAGGTCAAACATTTTTATTAGCAGGTGAAGCTCTTAATTAACACCTTTGTTAATCCAGTGCTCATTTGTAAACAATTTTATTAATGTATGTTCGGCATGACTTTAATTTGCCATTTGTCAATTCGGTACAATTACGCCATTTCAGTAGTTCGTCTTTTTCAATAATGGCCACGTAGTCGTCAAACAATTTCTTTGTATATATATTCGAAAACAGTTTTGAACTGAGACGAACTTCCAGGGTTGCTGTGTGCTTCCACTCCAACTGTGAGTTTATCTCTCCTTGGATATGTATTTTTACGTGCATATTTATTACATTCCACTGACACATGTCACCATGAATTCCCCGCTTGTTTGATCGTCTTTCCACGCGCTGGTCTCTCTCTCTCTCCGGATGCTCTTTCCTGGGCCTGGCTGGCGTACAGCCCACTAGTGCGCCATCCAGCAGTGACACGCAACGCCAACACAAGAACCAAAGACAACCCCCCCCCCCCCCCCCAACACTTGGAAACACTGTGGGTGGAACCGCCTCCTGCATTTCTTTCCAGATGACTCTCTCCTGCTCGCTGGCCCTGATCTGAACACAGGCATTTCTACTTTTCGTTTTGCTTTAATCGCCTGTAACACCTTGTGTGCCGCACTTGGCGTAGGTGACAGGGTAGGTGTTTAAGTTCAAATGAGCTGCACCGTTTTTCTACCATGGAATCAGCATACCATTTTTCACTTTAACTGCTGTGAGTAGTGACTTATCAGGCTCACACCTTTGTTATCTAGGGCACTGTCGCCCCCCCCCCACCTCCCCACCACCACCCCCGGTACAGTGGAATGATGTCACTGCGTGGTATCGCTCAGCAACAATGGCTCACACTGATACTTGTTCTCTTTTTGCACTCACGCGCCCGCGCACAGACAGACACACACACACACACACACACACACACACACACACACACACACACACACACACACACACACCAACATACATACACACGCTGACACACACACACATAACCTGCAGTGTTAGCTGTGCTGCTGGCAATGTAGGCTAGACATGAGACGCTGCGTGTGCACATGCATTTGTGTCCCGGGTGTGTGTCTGTGTGTTGCACCAGCAGAAAGGGCGTGTGTGTGTGTGTGTGTGTACGTGTAACCAGGAATAGCCCAGTGGTGGCTACAGCAGCTTCATCATCTCCCGAATGTTAACTCACATTGCTCCTCCACTCCATTAGACTTGCTTCCTCCAGCCATAAATCACAGCACAGAGCAAGAAGAAGAAGAAGTAGTAGTAGTAGTAGTATAGGAAGAACAAGAATGCAAGGCATTCATAATGGATCCACTTTAGCATGGCTGGTCAATACTTTAAATAGTCTTGCAACGGTATGATGTATTTCCATAAGGCGTGAATCCAATTCATAGTTTTAATTGTGGCTGCAACCCCCCACTAGCCGTTATGTATTTTTAAACCTGCTGAACAATAACCTCAACGTGTCGATCGATGGCACTCTGATCATTAGACCTTTGTCCGACAAGCTCTTACAAAGTGTTCCTATGAGGGTGTCCATTATCCCTTCCTGCTGTTCACGTGTGTTTTAAACACAGTTTGCACTCAATTCCTTTTTGTATTTTATTTCAAACACTAAAACCAGGCGATGTAGTAAGTGATATGGAACATCTGCATCCCTACCGTCTGGGGGGAGCATCTGTGCTCCCCCCAGACGGTATAGACGATGGGATGTGAGAGAAGTGAGAGGAACAATGGAAGCTCTGGTGTGTCCCTCTGTCGTCTAGAGAAGTCCTGATGATGAGAATTAAAGGGCTGGTTTTCAGCTATGAAGGATCTGCGTGGATTAAGGAGGTGTGTTGATGTGTGTTGATCACCTAGAGGGACCGGACTTCTGTTCATGTTGTGAATCATGAGTGAACTCATGAGTCATTTTGATGACTGAATGAACGTTTCAAAGCCAGTCACCAAAGTGTGTCGCGTGTGGAGTTAGTCACAATGTGCTGTCGGCAACACAAAAGTAATGCACAACCTCCTACGCAAATAATTGTATGTTGTACAACCTGGCACTTAATGTACGCACTTATTGTATGTCGTACGTTGTGGCACTTAGAATAAATAGTACTTAGTTGTGTAGCGTCTAATCCTAGCTATCTTTGTTGTGCACGGGGAATGGGTTAATCTAACGATTATTAGTACTCTGCGCTTGTTTCTATGAACATCCTCACTGTACCGACAGCGGTACGTTTAAGCAAGTTTAAGCAAGCACTCAGATTGGTCAATTCCCCATTCTCGAGCGTGTTTATATGCCTGGTGAAAGAACGGACAAAAAGAGCGTGCCTAATTACAGAAAGTATCGCTACCCTAACTAGCCGAAGCTACTTTCATGAGCCTAGTTTCCATAACAACGTTCAACTGACCAAGAGTCGGCTATCGTTACTATAGGAACTATTTTCTGATGGAGATGAACTCGGGCAGAAAGCTTGAATTTGAGGGCAAATTAACCCACAATATGAAAACATTTTACAATATTGTTGATAATGAAGATGGTTTGTGTTATTGAATCGCAATCTTACACTCAATGGCGTTCTTGAAGCACAGGACTTCGGAACTCGGCGCAAGCACCTCGTTCCTACGGCTGTGCTTCGCGTACCAATAATGACATTCAAGAACGCCGTCTCGTGTAAGATTGCTTAATTGAGATAGTGTGTTTTGGAGCTCACGGCAGCAGTGTGTGCTGGGTTTAACGATAACGTCATTCATTGAATAGCCAGCGTAGCTTGTCTGACTTATTGAGGGAATCACATGAAGAAATGGATCAGGCATGTGTTCATGATGACCTGAATTGAGGGTCATTGAGGGTGGCTGATTGATGATTACAGACCATTATGATGGTCTGTAATCAACTGTAACCATTACACAAGGGTCATCTTTTTGTGTGTGTGTGTGTGTGTGTGTGTGTGTGTGTGTGTGTGTGTGTTTGTATGTGTGTGTGCTCGTCTGACCCCCTGCAGGAGAAGGAGTCCCTGGGTCTTCCATTATGTCTAATGTTCTCAAAGCATCACACACACACACACACACACACAAAACACACACACAACACACACACACACACACACACACACACACACACACACACACACACACACACACACAAAACACACAAAACACATACAAGCACGCACACACAAATACACAGTCTGAGGCCATGTCCACACGACACTGGACTCTACCAGCATTTTCCCCGGCAATTTGCACACTCCTTACATCTGCACTTAAATAGGGAGCATGATGAGTGAGGCCATGGCTTCTCTCATGTGCGTTCCCAGACCACTTTAACCGGCCTCTGATGTCGCAGCACCATGATTCGTCGTCGCCTGCAGAAACATACCTTTAGACTGTCGACACAGAAAGATTCTCTTTGGAGACCGTTTTTGAAAACGCTCAGTTTCAGGCGGTTGTAAAATGCCGGCTTAGTGTGAGACAGAATACCTAAAAAAAAAAAATAGAAAAATGTAACTTAATGTTTCTAGATTTAGCCATCCACATCAGAGCGCAGCCCCACACACATGATGCACACCACCCGCTAAACGCCTCTTCAATCTCCATCTCCCTCCACGGTTATCATTTGTTCTGACACGAGGAGCCAGGCCAGCTGACAGCGTGAACCATCAAGTTACCCTGCATGGGGTATAAATACACACACGCACACACACAGGCAAGCACACACACACACACACACACACACACACACAAACATATAAACACACGCACAAACGTGAATATTTCTCAAAGGTTGGAATAATATTAAACGCAATTAATGTATTTAAATTCATTAATGAATTCAGATTAATGATTTAGAATAACGTACGGTCTAAAGCGAAAAATGTTTATGCATCAAATATGTGGACATGAATAAGATATCACTGTATATATGAGCAGAGCACTTTGAGACAATGAATTAGTCTCATTTATAGCTATGATTCCTTCCACTAACCTCACTTATTACCTCACTACATATTACTTGTATTATGGTTGAACTACTGCAAAGAACAGATGGATTGGGATCTATCGCTGTCACTGACACATACATACACCCACCCACACACACACACACACACTCACACTCACACTCACACACACACACCCTTGGGCCAGCCAACCTGCAGAATTTGATATGGCAGATCTCTTCATAACGTTTTTTGGAAAATTTGACATAAGCCTTAAATTACATGCATGAATGATTTATCATTTTAGATCACAGAAATAAACAAGGCATACACATGAATACCAAATTATTTTCCTAGATCATTATGAATAGTTCATTTGATGAATCAGTTAACTGGTCTTCATGAAGCAAGAACAATGGAGTGTGTTTAATTTAATCACGGATATCTTTATTGCTATTCACCTGCACCACCTTCCAAAGCCTGATCCCTCTTTGGTTTGTTTATTTGGTTATGCTTGAAAAAACATCTATTCACTTCCTATTAGAGTTGATGAACCTTTTTGTTGCCAAACTTTTCACTTTTGTTTCCCAAGGATTTTTATTTTGCTGGAGTCACAGAGGATCTGCTCTTTAGAATATTTGATTGCAGTAGCAAACCTTTTATTGGAACAATTCACCGTCTAGAACTATGCCCAATGACATGATAACAATTGACTGTTTCATTGGAACAATTCAGATTATTCTTATTTATACATGGATTATATTTGTGCCTCAAGCTTGTATGTGCTTATGAAGGAATAATGAGTAATGTGGAATTCTGCATTCAGTTCCCCCACATAGCTGGGTGCATAATGTTCGCTGTATGGCTGATGGTCTTCAGCTAACCTTATAGGTGGATAAGACTGCTATAGTGCTGATGGTAGAGACAGCTAACCTTATAGGTGGGTAAGACTGCTATAGTGCTGATGGTAGATACGGCTAACCTTATAGGTGGGTAAGACTGCTATAGTGCTGATGGTAGAGACAGCTAACCTTATAGGTGGATAAGACTGCTATAGTGCTGATGGTAGAGACAGCTAACCTTATAGGTGGGTAAGACTGCTATAGTGCTGATGGTAGAGACAGCTAACCTTATAGGTGGGTAAGACTGCTATAGTGCTGATGGTAGATACGGCTAACCTTATAGGTGGGTAAGACTGCTATAGTGCTGATGGTAGATACGGCTAACCTTATAGGTGGGTAAGACTGCTATAGTGCTGATGGTAGAGACAGCCTGCAGTCGGGGTACTTGGCTAGCCTTTTCCCTCGATAAGACGAACCCGCTCTCTACCTGCTGAGGCATTCCTGTGTAGCGAGTGACAGCCGCGTCCAGCCAGATCGATAGAACCCCCGTCTGAACTCAATTGGAAGAGCCTACTAACTAGTAGACAGCTGCCCTCTCTCTCTCGTTCTCTCTCTTTCTCTCTCGCTCTCATACTGTCTCTCTCTCTCTCTCTCTCTCTCTCTCTATTTCGCTCTCATACTGTCTCTCTCTCACGCATGTTCTCTCTCTCTCGCTGTCACGCACGTTCTCTCTCTCTCTCTCTCTCTCTCTCTCTCTCTTTCTTTCTCTCTCTCTCTCTCTCGTTGTCTGTCGCTCAAATAACCATCTGTACTTTCTTTGGGGAGTCTTCATAGTTTAATACTCAAGGACTGTTAACTATGAGTTTGAAAAAAGATTTTTAATAAAGTGGTGTGAAAAAACTATCAGTCTCTATTTCACACTCTCTTAGTTTTTTTCTTAGTTTTTATTGATTGTCACACACTCTCTGTGTGCCTTGTCTTGTCCTGATGTTTTGTGTTGAGGACCACAATGGAAATAAGTATCCTGGACTTTATTGTGTTTTTATCCTCAATTGTATTTGATGTCTTTTGTGTAAGGCATTTGTTTGCTACAATTTAATAAATCAAATCAAAATCCAATTATCCAATTATTATCCAATTATCCAACTATCCAGTTTAATAAAAATAAAATAATAAAAACGAGGTGTGTGTGTGAGGAGGTGACCGGCTCCAGAGAGAGGAGGTGACCGGCTCTAGAGAGGAGGTGACCGGCTCTAGAGAGAGGAGGTGACCGACTCTAGAGAGGAGGTGACCGGCTCTAGAGAGAGGAGGTGACCGGCTCTAGAGAGAGGAGGTGACCGGCTCTAGAGAGGAGGTGACCGGCTCTAGAGAGAGGAGGTGACCAGCTCTAGAGAGAGGAGGTGACCGACTCTAGAGAGGAGGTGACCGGCTCTAGAGAGAGGAGGTGACTGGCTCTAGAGAGAGGAGGTGACCGGCTCTAGAGAGGAGGTGACCGGCTCTAGAGAGAGGAGGTGACCGGCTCTAGAGAGAGGAGGTGACCGGCTCTAGAGAGAGGAGGTGACCGGCTCTAGAGAGAGGAGGTGACCGGCTCTAGAGAGGAGGTGACTGGCTCTAGAGAGAGGAGGTGACCGGCTCTAGAGAGCAGGTGACCGGCTCTAGAGAGGAGGTGACCGGCTCTAGAGAGAGGAGAGAGGAGGTGACCGGCTCTAGAGAGGAGGTGACCGGCTCCAGAGAGAGGAGGTGACCGGCTCTAGAGAGAGGAGGTGACCGGCTCTAGAGAGAGGAGGTGACCGGCTCTAGAGAGAGGAGGTGATCGGCTCTAGAGAGGAGGTGACCGGCTCTAGAGAGAGGAGGTGACCGGTTCTAGAGAGGAGGTGACCGGCTCTAGAGAGAGGAGAGAGGAGGTGACCGGCTCTAGAGAGGAGGTGACCGGCTCTAGAGAGGAGGTGACCGGCTCTAGAGAGAGGAGGTGACCGGCTCTAGAGAGAGGAGGTGACCGGCTCTAGAGAGAGGAGGTGACCGGCTCTAGAGAGGAGGTGACCGGCTCCAGAGAGTGGAGGTGACCGGCTCTAGAGAGAGGAGGTGACCGGCTCTAGAGAGAGGAGGTGACCGGCTCTAGAGAGGAGGTGACCGGCTCTAGAGAGGAGGTGACTGGCTCCAGAGAGAGGAGGTGACCGGCTCTAGAGAGAGGAGGTGACCGGCTCTAGAGAGAGGAGGTGATCGGCTCTAGAGAGGAGGTGACCGGCTCTAGAGAGAGGAGGTGACCGGCTCTAGAGAGGAGGTGACCGGCTCTAGAGAGAGGAGAGAGGAGGTGACCGGCTCTAGAGAGGAGGTGACCGGCTCCAGAGAGAGGAGGTGACCGGCTCTAGAGAGAGGAGGTGACCGGCTCTAGAGAGAGGAGGTGACCGGCTCTAGAGAGAGGAGGTGACCGGCTCTAGAGAGAGGAGGTGACCGGCTCTAGAGAGGAGGTGACCGGCTCTAGAGAGGAGGTGACCGGCTCTAGAGAGAGGAGGTGACCGGCTCTAGAGAGAGGAGGTGACCGGCTCTAGAGAGAGGAGGTGACCGGCTCTAGAGAGTAGGTGACCGGCTCTAGAGAGGAGGTGATCGACTCTAGATAGAGGAGGTGACCGGCTCTAGAGAGGAGGTGACCGGCTCTAGAGAGGAGGTGACCGGCTCTAGAGAGAGGAGGTGACCGGCTCTAGAGAGAGGAGGTGACCGGCTCTAGAGAGGAGGTGGTGGGCAGCTCACAGTCTGAGGGAGAAAGAAAGATTCACGGGAAGCAGCAGCAGCAACAGCAATGGCAGAGCGGACATTACGTGCCGAAGGACAGTCTGCCCCTGAATTATAGCTGTTCATAACATGCACACGTACAGACACGCAGGCACACACACACGCACACACGCACGCACGCACACAGACACACACACACACACACACACAGATCAGGTTACTTGCATATTAGCCGCTTTGCCACAAATGTCACCAAGACGAATGGGCGGGGACAGAGCACGGGGACGGTGCTGGTCACATCACGTCGGTATCGATTTGACGTCTTCTCCACACCGATTTGAGTCATCCTATAAGGGCTGTAAATGAATTAATAAAACAATCAGATAACAGCCCTAAAGTCCACCGGTGGTGTCTGTCCTCCTGGCCCTCTGATAGCAGCGCCAGGGAGCTGCACACACACACACGCACACACACACACACACACACAGAGGAGACAGGGAAGGCGGGAATAAATCTATAGCCGTAAGGGAGCGGACTGGCCCTTAACCCACAGTGCTACCCCACCAATCACACTGCCGTACCCTACAGCCCATACGGTGAGCCAGGGCCACCAGACTGGAGGCGGTGATTCATTGGGAGTTATTTAGGGAATATTAGCCTATGGTTAAGACCCTGTCTCTTGTGTTTTGTCTTATTATTAGTCTAGAGGTGAGGGGGGGTTCGACTTCCAGACGAAGCCCCCTCTGGGTTCGGAGCCCAGTGCTCGCTGTCTGTGTTTTAAGTGTGTCTGCGCAGAGGCCGTTAGCCCTTACTGCGCCTGAACCACCATGTATTAAACAAAGGGTTGTTTGGGAAGCGCCTTCTCAAATGACTCGTATAAATGAGTAGTATAAATATCGTCATGCTTATTTGTCCTTCAGGATTTTATTTGATTTAATCATTTGAGGATGAGAGTCGTCAGAGGACGCTTATCAAATCCTTTGTCGAGGAAATTAGTCTGTTGCACTACAACCTTTTATTTGTGTAGGATGTCCGTAACCACGACGAATTCATCTCGCTCTTGTGGTCAAGTGGCATAGGCGTCGCGTTGTGATTGAAGACGAGAATCACTCATTCGGCATTCGGTGGCATTAATTATTGAGCTCATTACGAGGTGGGAAGGGGTGAAGTGAAGTGAAGCGATGAATCAGTGCCTCGTCCTTGAAAACAGCCGTGTGTAAACTCGGTCCTGCCTTTCATATTTCCGTCGGGGGTGAATGAAACATGAATACCACATGCGACGGTATTGAGCCTTTGAAAGCTCCCTCAATGACAACACTTTTAATCCCATTCAAAAGAGTTCAGATATGATTGATCAGGGCTGTGTGGGTGAACGCCGGTCACGTGACCTCTGGCCGGGACGTGGGGGAGAGGGAGCACAGACCGCAGCTTCGCACCGAGCTGTTTGGCTCATTTCTCCAAACTAGGCCACATTTCATCCACTGAGTTGCGATGCGACTCTTTGTTCCGTCTCCCTCTTGTCTCCCTTTCCAAAAGGTCAGAGGAACGGAGAGATTATTTGTTCCTTTCCTTTTTTTTCGCCAGCGCCCCCACACCCACACACCCGCAGCTATTTCCAGCTCGGCTTATGAATCCAACCATCTCTTATCAGCCGGGATGACTTTCCCCTTTCTTCCCCAACGTATGAGCAGCTTTAGGTTATCTTTAGATACGCACACGGATGCACACATACACACACACACACACACACATGCCCCAGACACTCACGCACACACACACACACACACATGCGCGCATGCGTGCACACACACACACACGCAGATCATAAGTGATTAACTGAAAAACTGCGGATGCCGTGGGACGGCTCCCAGTGAAGGCTGGCTGTTTGATGCGTAGCGGCGGGGACATCTGCAGCTTCCCAGAGTCACGATGCCCGGGGTAGCTGAAGAAGCCACGCCAAGTGGGTGGAGGGCCAGAAGGTAAAAGGGCAGTGAACCATCAGAACAAAGTGACGGCTGGCTGGTTGGGGCAGGACAGTGTCGTGGCTAGAGGGGTGTTCAACTCTCGTTTTTTTTTTTCATGACAGGACAAAGAAACGTCCGCCTTGTTTTCAGAACTGACATGCAG
>NC_140286.1:2003876-2026376 GCF_964030765.1 Micromesistius poutassou
ACTCTGGTGAAAGTGAGCCTAATAAGGTGAGATGGGCATCTTATAGAGAGAGAGAGAGAGAGAGAGAGAGAGAGAGTGATATTTGCATTACTGCATACATCTACATCTCCCTCCGCCCCTCTTTACCCCACCACACACACACAAACACACTAGTGATGGGTCGTTTGTGAACGAATCAGTTCGAATAAATGACTTCTTTAACACGAACGAGCCGATCTGAATCCCCGTTTCAGTTTGTCTTGTTCGTCTCGTTCGTATCGTTCGTTCTCCGAGACTCGACTCCCAGCTCCGTGTGTTGATTGACGACCGTTTGCACCATTGCACGATCGTGATTCGTTTGAGAATGAGAACGAGGGAGGAGCTGAGTCTGACCGACTCGGCTGAGAACCGTGATTCACCGCTACCGGAAAGGCGAACGAACGAACAAACGAACGAACGAACGAACGATTCTGAACGATTGTTCTTGGCGAACTGACCGACGCAAAATGAATCAAGCAAACGAATCATGAAATCCACCACTAAAACACACACACACACACACACATACACGGACACACACACACACACACACACACACATATACACGAACACACACACACACACACACACACACACACACACACACACACACACACACATACACCCATACACACAATCACTCACACGTTTGTGGGTAATCTTTGTATTTCTGCATGGTACGACCGAGCATTCAACACTAAATGAACAGTGACAGTGTGGTGGCGGTGGCGATGGGTGTCGGGCCAGAAGACGAGGGCAGAACTCCCTGCTGCTTCTCAATCTTCCGGGCTCCACTTAACGGAGGTGACTGCATCCCACGATGCATTGCGGAGGCATACTGTCACCATACCTCTGAACTAGGTCTGGTCTCAACATGCAATGAATTGAAGGGGTGAGGGTAGAGGAAGCAGTTCCCTGTGGTTAGAGAGAGCGAGAGAGAGAGAGAGAGAGAGAGAGAGAGCGAGAGAGCGAGAGAGAAAGAGAGAGCGAGAGAGTAAGAGGGGGGAGCGGTAATAGGAAGGAGGGGAGGCGGAGAAAAAATGAGCACAGGAAGTCATTGAACGCTGCTGGAGAGATCCATCATTTTGTATCAGAGAGAGAGCGAGAGAGAGAGGATAGCGGGAATGTAAGAAAGACAAAAAAAACGAAGAAAGGTGGAGACCTGTGGTCTTCATTGCCTTTTTACCTCTAAATTCAAACAACATTCAAAGGCAATGATTACGCAATTTCAACCTGCTAGAAGAGTAGACGGAGGATTATGTGTTTACAGCTCCAGTGCACTATGAAGACACAGAAGCACGCTGGTATCAGGCACATCAGTACAAGGGGAAGGAAAAGCAGGTAGAAATTAAACAGAGAATCAAATGCAAACGCAAATAAAGAAAGGAATCTTAGCAGAGGAGTGTTTACGTGCAGTTAGGTGCAAATAACACATAATCACACAGTCACTCAGTCACACAGTCACACAACAGTCACACAACAGTCACACAGTCACACAACAGTCACACAACAGTCACACAGTCACTCAGTCACACAACAGTCACACAGTCACTCAGTCACACAGTCACACAACAGTCACACAACAGTCACACAACAGTCAAACAGTCACACAGTCACACAACAGTCACACAGTCACACAACAGTCGCACAGTCACACAGTCACACAACAGTCACACAGTCACTCAGTCACACAGTCACACAGTCACACAGTCACACAGCAGTCACACAGTCACTCAGTCACACAACAGTCAAACAGTCACACAGTCACACAACAGTCACACATTCACACAGTCACAGTCACACAGTCACACAACAGTCACACAGTCACACAACAGTCACTCAGTCACTCAGTCACACAGTCACTCAGTCACTCAGTCACACAGTCACACAGTCACACAACAGTCACACAGTCACACAACAGTCACACAGTCACTCAGTCACACAGTCACTCAGTCACTCAACAGTCACACAGTCACACAGTCACTCAGTCACTCAGTCACTCAGTCACTCAGTCACACAGGTCATGGCTGTCCTCCCAGCCTGTTGGAGGATGAGGAGAGAGACGCCCTGGTGGTGAAGGATGTGACGGTGCTAATTAAACAGAAGCCCAAACTTGCCGTTGCACCCATGGCAAGGTGATGCTGTTGTGTGTGGTTGTGTGTGTGTGTGTCTGTGTGTGTTTTTCAGTGTGTGTGTGTGTTTGTGTGTATGTGTGTGTGTGTGTGTGTGAGTGGGTTATAATAAATTGGCATCTCCCGGTGACAGAGTGAGAAAAGGAAGGAGACAGAGTGAGAGAGAGCGAGAGAGCGAGTGAGTGTGAGTGTGTGAGAGAGAGAGAGAGAGAGAGAGAGAGAGAGAGAGAGAGATGCTGTGATGAGGGAAAAGGAGGGTGATCGAGAGTTAGAATGGAATAAAGAAAACTAAATTGGTGATATAGGGTGTGTGTGTGTGTGTGTGTGTGTGTGCGCACGCACTATTGAACAGTGAGTAAAGTCCTGATTAAACCAGGCAGGTATCTCTCTACCCTGAGGAGAAGATATTATTTTTATCCTCTCTCCCATCCTTTTTTTCTTCCTCTCTCTCTCTTCTCTCTCTCTCTTCTCTCTCTCTCTCTCTTTTCTTCTTCTTCCCCCACATGAACAACACCCCGCGCTAAAGGACCCATTGATCCTTGAGAGGGTCATCACGTGCTGCAGAGAGAGAGAGAGGCGCCCTTGTTTAGCTTTTGTCCACGCACGACCACAGACATTTATAGCGCGCTCTGTTACTTAGTGACTAAACCGGAGAGAGCCAACCACGAACACTAAACCCGGTGCCAAACAACAACAGGTGCACTGGCCACTTCACACCAGCGACGGGAGGTCGCTGTGGCCCTGTGGCGGTCTGGTGTGTGGTGCCAGTGGCCCTCACATGTTGCAGGGCTCCTTTGAAGACGCGGTGCCGTGAGAGGTGAGCGATGTCGTTGGGAAAGGGCCCCCAGAGGAAGCGCCCGTCTCTCTTGTGTTTCTTCAGAGAGAGACTCTGTGTGTCTCTCTCCGACCACCGTCTTTATCCTCGTCAACGCCACCAGCAGTGCTCCGAGTGTAGCCTAGCTTCCACTGTACCGGTGTAGTACACACACACACACACACACACACACACACACACACACACACACACACACACACACGGAAACACACACACACACACACACACACACACACACACACAGACAGACAGACAGACAGACAGACAGACAGACAGACAGACAGACACACACACACAGAAAAGCGCACACACACACACACACACACACACACACACACACACACAAAACACGCATACAGGTGTATAACATTACTGCTGCTACATACTACTGTAGTACCACCATGTATGATACTGTTAGTATTTTGATAATGCAGTGGTACTACATCTGCATCGTTATACATTACTAACATATACTACTACAGTAGTTAGTAGTATTAGTATACCACTGTTGTACCACTGCACATGTGCACATGTGATACGCGTCTGACAACTACTGTGCTGTCGTTGTCGGCGCGTCTGGATTCTTCTACCTTTCCTGCTTTTCCTCACGCGTCTATAAATGTCACACGCAAAGCAGGCCGTGAGACACGATAGGTGGGTGTGCAATTGACGATTGACGTGTGTGGCAAGTACTGCACGCGTCTTCACCGCACTGACGACCGCCGACGCGTGCGTCCCTGATCAGATTTGACGTGTTTGTGTTATGCAGATGCATCACACATCGCATTCATGGAATTATTTATAGGAAATTGCATCCATCAGCGTTTATCGGAAGCAGAGATTGCACTTGTTCCGTCTCCCTGCCGATGTCTTTGGTCGGTTCCTGGTGAACACAACGCCGATGTTAAGGATAGCGGTGATGTTAACACCGAAATGTACCGTTGTGTTTCCGGGGGGGGAATCATTTTTCACTCCGCCGTTTGACAGTTGCAATTCACCAGCGTTCCCCTCCCGACGGGCTGCGTTTCGTTGGTGGTTTCCATCAAGTGATATTACATCGTACCATTTGATTGCTAAACACATGCTTGTGGGAGAAGGAAAGTCGCGCCTGTGTATTCGCCCTTCCTGGTTTCTGAAGTTTTCAAAGAAACATGAAGCCTCCCGTTGTGTGTTACACCAGATGTTCTGTCAGAGGGAGATACCACTTCAAAGAGACGGAAGGAAAAGGCATGATACCAATACAATTGCACTTCTTTACTACAGAGCGCTAGAGAGAGACGAGGGCGGAAGGCAATCACGTTGAGAACATGAATTTGCTACAGCTAACATTTGTTGTCGAGGTGAGAAGTTGTGTGCGCTCTGCTTTTTTTTTTTTGCGGGATTACATTTTTATCATTAGATTGAAAAAAGCATCATAGAAACATCCTCATCTAGTATGTACGATTGCATTTTTTCTTGCCTTTGATTTTCTATGCAGGTATACTTTTGGGGGTATATTTGTATGCATAATTAATATTGACCTGTCAGTGGTTAATATTTATATATATAGTTGCTATCCTTAGGACTAATGCAGTGATGCGGATGGACAGATATGTCTTCTTAAAGTCTTCCACCTCACAGATCAGCAGTGTTACTAGTGCACATTTAAACACCAATAAAAACACAGCAAAACAGCATATTGCAGTGATAAAAGTTGGATTCATGAACAGGCATGGCGTAACCACACACACACACACACACACACACACACACACACACACACACACACATGGTACATTGAAGATGGTCATTATTGAATCTCTGCAAGAACAAGAGATAAGAACAAACACTATGAGATTTTCCTAATTACGAACCATCTTGCAGCCATCCAGCATTGTGTGTGTGTGTGTGTGTGTGTGTGTGTGTGTGTGTGTGTGTGTGTGTGTGTGTGTGTGTGTGTGTGTGATAATAATCTTAACAATAACTTCATATGGCCTATCTGCCTCTTTGACAGATCTGCCATTTCCTGCTGCTGGAAAACGTACAAATAGTCCAACTCATTTTGTGTTGTGCTTTGAACTGTGATTATTTCATTGTAAATCATAACTTATGATATGATATATCTTGTCGTGGAATTAAATTCAAACACTGCTTCTTGCCAATATTTGGAAGTACATTCAACCTCTGGATAGTGATCTAAATCCAATAATGTATCATATTCCAGATACTAATTCTGTTAGTAATCCGTTACTGATCCACTTTGTTATTATTCTATTTCCAGTTACTTACCCTGTGATGGTTACTAATAAAGATTGATAAACTGATCCCGATCCAGTTACTGATCTGGTTCTACTTATTGATACAGGTCCAGATACTGATCTGGTTCTACTTATTGATACAGGTCCAGATACTGATCTGGTTCTACTTATTGATACAGGTCCAGATACTGATCTGGTTCTACTTATTGATACAGGTCCAGATACTGATCTGGTTCCAGGTTCTGATCCAGATCCTGTTATTGATCCAGTTCAAGTTACTGATCCAGATCCTGTTATTGATCCAGTTCAAGTTAACAGGTTGTGATCAGGATGCAGTGACGGATCCAGATCTAGCTACTGATATAGTTCCAGTTACTGATCCAGGTCCAGTAACTGATCCAGATACTGATCTAGTTCTATTGACTGATCCAGATACTGATCCAGCCTTTAGCAATCCTCACACAGTAAAAATGTAACTTGAAACTTGTGAACATTAATAATAAAACGATAAATAACACTCAACACTTAACCCAGCCCTAGCCATGCTGAAGTTCTGCGTGAAGGTTCTGGTTCTTCAGAAGAGGGCAGCCTCTAATGGCACACACACACACACACACACACACACACACACACACACACACACACACACACACACACACACACACACACACACACACACACACACACACACACAGAGGTGGCGGAGCATTTTCTGGGCTTTCATCGCCTCCTTGTCCTAACGGCTTCTGAAGGAAGCGGTTCCCGGCCTTACCCGCCGGCCAGTTAGGCTGATGTTATCTCAATAAGGAACGAAAGGTGCAACAAATATCAGCCAATTGACGTCATCATTCTCTCTCTCTCTCTCTCTCTCTCTCTCTCTCTCTCTCTCTCTCTCTCTCTCTCTCTGTCTAGGCTGCCCAACTATCGCTCTGTGACCCTACCTAACTTTCCATCACTCTCTGTCTATGTGTCTCTCAATTTCTCTCTCTCCCTATTTTTATTCCCCTCTCTGCAACTCTATATAGATCCATGTCTGGCATAGATATATTTGTGTCGCACCTTTCATTTTTACACCTGGCGTATACACCGTATATATGCCAGACATGGCGTGTATATATGCCTCTCTCTTTCTATGTCTGTCCGTACATCTCTCTCTCGCTCTTTCTCTCATTCACTCTCTCTCCTTCGAGCTCTGTCGTTCTCTCTGTATCTTTCTCTTTTCCTCCCTCTCTCACTGTCTCTCACTGTCTCTCTCTGTTTATCTTCTTTCCTCTCTCACATGTCACTGTCTCTCTCATTCTCTGTCACACTCATGCTATCTTGTTCTCTGTAAAAACTCTCCCCCCCCTCTCGCTCTTCCTCTCTCCCTCTCTCTCTCTTCCTCTCTCCCTACCTCTCCCCCCTCTCTCCCTACCTCTCTCTCTCTCTCTCTCTCTCTCTCTTGCCGTCTCCCTCTCCCTACCTCTCTCTCTCTCTCTCTCTCTCTCTCTCTCTCTCTCTCTCTCTCTCTCTCTCTCTCTCTCTCTCTCTCTCTCTCTCGCCGTCTCCCTCTCCCCACCCCTCTCTCTCTCTCCCTACCCCTCTCTCTCTCTCCCTACCTCTCTCTCCCTCCCCCCCTCTCTCTCTCTCTGACAGCTGCTCTACCAGCACTCCTCTACCTGACAGGCTTATTAGGAGGACATTTGCATATCCTCTTAGCTTGTGTTTGTCTTGTTCACGCAGCCATTAAATGGACTGCTATCACTTTGTGTGAGCCGCGTAATAACATCATTCTGCCCGGCGGCCCTCATCACACAGGAAGACGTGATCCACGCCCTCCACGTTCAGAGTGCTGCACTCTCTCACTCTGTTCCCTCACTCTGTTCTCTCACTCTCATATCTCACTCTCATATCTCACTCTGTTCTCTCACTCTGTTCCCTCACTCTCATATCTCACTCTGTTCCCTCACTCTGTTCTCTCACTCTGTTCTCTCACTCTGTTCTCTCACTCTCATATCTCACTCTGTTCTCTCACTCTGTTCCCTCACTCTCTTCTCTCACTCTCATATCTCACTATGTTCTCTCACTCTGTTCTCTCACTCTGTTCTCTCACTCTCATATCTCACTCTGTTCTCTCACTCTGTTATCTCACTTTCATATCTCACTCTCATATCTCACTCTGTTCCCTCGCTCTGTTCTCTCACTCTGTTCTCTCACTATCATATCTCACTCTGTTCTCTCACTCTGTTCTCTCACTCTGTTCTCTCACTCTCATATCTCACTCTGTTCTCTCACTCTGTTCTCTCACTCTGTTCTCTCACTATCATATCTCACTCTGTTCTCTCACTCTGTTCTCTCACTCTCATATCTCACTCTCATATCTCACTCTGTTCTCTCACTCTGTTCTCTCACTCTCATATCTCACTCTGTTCTCTCACTCTCTTCTCTCACTTTGTTCTCTCACTCTGTTCCCTCACTCTGTTCTCTCACTCTGTTCTCTCACTCTCATATCTCACTCTGTGCTCTCACTCTGTTCCCTCACTCTGTTCTCTCACTCTGTTCTCTCACTCTCATATCTCACTCTGTTCTCTCACTCTGTCATCTCACTCTCTTATCTCACTCTGTCCCCTCACTCTCTTCTCTCACTCTCATATCTCACTCTGTTCCCTCACTCTGTTCCCTCACTCTCTTCTCTCACTCTGTTCTCTCACTCTCATATCTCACTCTGTTCTCTCACTCTGTCATCTCACTCTCTTATCTCACTCTGTCCCCTCACTCTCATATCTCACTCTGTTCTCTCACTCTGTTCCCTCACTCTCTTCTCTCACTCTCTTCTCTCACTCCCATTACCACCTCTTTCGTCACGTTTGTCCCCTAGCCTTTTCAGGAGTAAATCACTACTTAACGGGAGAGTGCTAACATTTGTTGTAGGCTGTGGGTATAGAGAGGCTGGTGTTGTTTTTGTCAACGTACGTGAAGCATCGTCTGATCATTTTTTTCTTTAATTGAGTTGACATTTGGGCAAAGGTTACAGACGGCAGATATGAAAGTCACGCGTGGCTTTAGGCGATAACGGAGAGGTAATTGGACTCTCATTTGCGAGATTAAAGAAAGAAAAAAATAAGAGATCGACCGGTGGATGGAAAGGAGTCAGAAGAAGATGGCAGAAGTTTGAATGGCGAATGACAAAACAAATATGGTTAATTAGTGTAATGTAAGTCTCCGGCTATTAACGCTGATTAGGATATATGCGATTGGTGGGAACATGAGTGGCAGCGGTATTCCAAAGCCTAATGAGTACAACACAAGTCTGCTTGAATAGCTCCTAATTACAACGCACAGCACAAGGGGGAGAATACAGTAGCGCTGATTACACCACCATTAATGTCTAGGAACATTGCTGCAATTGATTGCTGCAAAGTACTTGTTTAACTGTTTTAAAAGGTGGGGATTCTGAAGTAGCCAAAGATCGATCAGCCATGTATTTAAATACAAACAAAGGAATGGAGAGATGCATGCAGAGCCACTATTCGGACAATTAGGAGACACCTTTATCCATTTGAGATTAGGATCAAATTGATATGAATGAATATGCAAGTCACTGGGAGCAGGTAAACTGGGTCCACTGGGTAAATTGGGTAAAATGTATCTTCATGCGTATGCCTAACAGCTTGTGTCCATAGGGGATCAAACCACCTTTTGGCTGGGAGTTGAACAAACACCCTAGCCACAACACGACCCTGCATTTCAAAAGGATAGAGACTCGAAGCTGCCACCGCCTGCTATAGATGAGAACATTCTCATTTGTATTGACCCACAGCCAAAGAGAGTGCAGCATCATTTGGTTTCCATGTTGCTTGGAAACCGTTCTCAATGACAACAGCAGTGTTGTCGGGGGGGGGACAGGTGTTGGCAGATGACATCCAGCAGACCCGTTGTATCTTCAATCAGGTTTAATAAGGTGCCGTGCCTCGGAGGAGAGGCCGCGCTTTTCATACTTTTTTTTTATCATTGGATTAATCAGCATGTCGGCCCCGCGGTCCGGGTCACCTCCGCTCCGCTCTCATTGTCACTGCCTCTCTTGATAGTTTTCAACATGTCACACTTGTTTTCTCAACCTCTCCTTCAGCTATTCCAATGGTATCTCTCTCTCTCTCGCTTTCTCTCTCTCTCTCTCTCTCTCTCTCTGTCTCTCTCTCTCTCACTCTCCCTCTCTCTGTCTTTCTCTCTCTCTCTCTCTCTCTGTCTCTCTCACTCTCTCTCTGTCTCTCTCTCTCTCTCTCTTCTGTAACTAACCCCAATCAACATCATCCCAGCCGCCTCTCAGTTAAAATCGTCGGATTCTCCAAACAACAGGAACACAGCGGCGCACTCACACACGCGAGCGCACATCAGAGCGATGGCGGGCCGGGGGGGGGGCTGGCAGGCGCCGGCCCCACCGTCGGCCGATATGTCCGTGGGGGTCAATCGCGGGTAATGATCATAATTGGCTCATTTCCGCCCTATTACCCACTCATCATCTGCAGGGCTGTCGTTTGACAGAGGAGTAATGCTGGGGTCTGCTTTCCAGGTGATGGATAATGCCAACAGCCGGGGCCATTAATAGTGTCTGGGAATGAGCTGTCATCAGCGGGCAGACGCAGGAAGAAGACGGAGGACCGGTGGCGGGCAAAGCGTGTCCTTGCCGCACTGTATTAATCCCCCCCCACCACCCCCCTCCCTCCTTCCCCTTCCCCTGTTCAAGGATAGCAGAGACGCCATACACTTTCTTTTGGTTGTTTGGCACGCAGACTACTTCTTAGTACGGAGTAATACGTTACGGTTTGAACTCGGTGACATTTACGACTGACATTTGCAAAACCGTTTTGTGATTTTTTTTTTTTTACGGATTGCTCCGCAAAGTTGCCTAGCTGGTCCGGACGAGTGATTTGATGTAGGAGTACTCGTGGCTGAGGGAGACCCTTGCAGGAATCTCTCAAAAATAAGAATAGGAAAGAATAAGAATGAGCTTTATATTGTTCGATTGACATTGGATAACAGATATCCTTCATCTGGATTACGTTGATGTGCCACGGGGAACTAAAGACTTGAAGACTTCCCTAAACAAGAGCCTGACAGATATTTGAATCGCTGCGATCTCTGCGGGTGAAAGACAAAAACGATGATTTTGTCTTTGTGCACAAAGAGGAGGGGCTAATCAGAAACAGGTCTGTTGTCAGTGTGACGCAGCTAGGATTAAATTAGACTTGTGAAAGTATCACATCGTAGTAGGCTAGATCGCTATTGTAATATCATATCAATAAAGCTCTCTGACTTTTTTCCAAAGTGTACAACATAGGTCTAGTCGTTCTTAGATATTTGACAGTGGAAATGTTACATGATATAACTGTAAGCAGTAACCTGGGTATACCGTATACCTGGGTTGCCTGGGCATTAGGGGTGTAACGCTACACAAAAGTCCCGATTCAGTACGTACCTCGGTTTTTAAGTCACGGTTCTGTATGTTTTTCGGTACAATTCGGTACAATTGAGGATAAAAACACAATAAAGTCCAGGACTTATTTTCATTGTGGTCCTCAACACAAAACATCAGGACAAGACAAGGCACTCACAGAGTGATAATCAATAAAAACTGTATTAAAAAAAAAATATATATCTTTTTTTTTTTTTCGGTACGTACTGAAATGAAACGTGTGTCGAACCGTTAGACCCGTACCGAAAATTTTCGGTACGAATATTGTGTATCGTTACAACCCCTACCCGGGCATACTACGTCTGTATCGCCGCTGTACGTGCCCTCGTACCCGGGTTAGATGGATGGATAAGACTAACGACTGCACAGCAAGTCCCGCAGGTTTGTGACAGCCTCGCTGGCTTAATGACACCTCACCACCTGTTTCCTCTGTTACCGTGGCAGCCAAAGGTTCGTGGCTGCTGATGGTGCAGGTGGAAGGGATGGGGGGGGGGGGGGGGGGGGGGGCGGGGCGAAATGAATCAGTATGAACCCTTTTTACAGAAGTGCCAGAAGAGTTCAAGCAGCAGTCTGAACCATGTGTCAGAGCAGCGGTTGAGGGGCACTTCGCCCCGTCACTCTGCTGCCAAACGAAACAAAGGCAGGGCTCCTGGCTCCTGGCCTTCTATCGCCAAGACCCGCCGTGGCAAAGTAATGTTCCAACGGCATAATCATGTGTTGTCACTCAACTACCGGAAAAAAATAAGAGGAAAATGAGTTAGGCCTGATGGGCGATATTGCTGAAAGACATGTCACGATATAACTTGATCATATTGATCGATATCGATCGAACTATTGATCATTTTAATGACCTAAAAAGACTAGGTATTACCATGCTGGATTTAAACACTTCTGTTTAACACTTAATATGACCTTCCACTGTTCTTCATTGATAAATACTCCAATGTCGACACAACAATGAAAAACACTCAAATATTGGAAATAAGTATGGAAACGTGTTTGTGTAACAAACCCAGCTGCTAGATTCGGTGGTCCAGTCTCTTATCGATATATATTAAACACGTTTTATGTTGATATTGATCAAAAGTCTATCACGATACGGTAATTTATTGTTTTATTGCCCGGGCCTAAAATGAGTTGCAGCTTACGATGGTCTAACGATGGAATACCAGGAAGCATCTTAGAGTTGACTGTAGCGCAGGGTTCATAGCTAGAGTCGTCATGAGTCACACCTCAGGGATAAATAAACTGGACATACACAAGGATAACGAGATACCATGTCAATATCAGTTAGCAGCGAAATCGATTCAAACAGGGAGCAACTCTCATCCTTGTGCCTATAATTCCTCTTTGTTCCAGCAATTTCCCTCGCGGGGATTGAGCCATGCAAATCAATAGTACAGATGGCTTTGTGTATATTTATTTATTACACGGCTCTTCTTAATGCTGTAGAACGCTCCATTCACTTGCATGGGCCTTCCCAACATTCGGCAGTCGATTATTTTTTGATAATTGACCTTTGCTAAGCATAATTGACCGCTGCCAAGGAAAGTGGATTTTTTGCCTCTGATTCATGTCTTTCGTATCACTCCGCAAGTAGTCCGGTAAATTATCAACCCCACCGTATTCGGTTGCTAAGCGGCGTTAACGTGCTGATCTGCTGATCAACACTACGAATGGTAACAAATACATTGTAAAAAGACTAACTGTGACAAAAGTTTTTTTTTTCGTTTTGACAAGAAGTCGTGTAATAAGCGGGATAATCTAGTCCCCTTCTGGGACGAAGCAAGAAGCAAGTCCGGTTCGCCCCGTCTGGGCTTATTTTCCCGATAATGACCGTCGTTCTATACATTATCCCTTACATATATATATCTTCAATAGAAACAAACGCCCCCGGCGCCCTATCAGCTGTATGGCCCTCACGTCCTCAAGTCACGCAGGATAGAGGAGGCCATCCTTCTGTTCCTCGGTGACCTTCAAACAACCTTTCTCCTCTTCTCAGCGGCCCGGTGACTGAGTGCGGCCATCAGTGCGCCGCTCAACATTGATTCCATCTCGTTTCATCTCGGTCTCTCCGTAGCGTCACGCGCCCCTGCATTGAGGCCACTCGTCCACACAGACTCCAGTGAGTTGCACATGTTGACTCACGTGGATAAGTGCGAAATGTTCATCAACGACGTCACGCACTGCGTTTCTTACGCTTATACATTCCCGCCATAATTATAATCCGGTGGCCTGCGTGGCCTGAAGCTTCTAATTTCTGTTTTAACTATTCTACGCCATGCTTCAGTGTAAAACCAGTCATCTTTAATTCACACGTGTCTCTTCAAAGTGAGAACGTAAGAGATTAGCTGAGGTGTCAGGTGTCAGTCCTCCTATCAAAACTACAGCGGTGTTAATTGCCTCCTCCGGGGACGTGAACCGTGGCTCTGGGAGGAACGTGCCGTGTGTGAGCCTGCTTGCGCTATGTATGTCTAATAAGTATCTATTAGCATGCCAAGAGTGCAGGCTACTGCTGCATATGCTGCTGCTGCTGCCAGCCGTCTCAAATGTCACCTGTCAACTTCCACTGATCATACATGTTTGCTCTGCCTCATGTATGGTTAAACTCACCCCCCCTCACACAAAGGGGGAATAATGTAAACACCATTCCCCTCCTAGGTATTCCTCACGACGGGGAAAGGGTAGAACGATTAAGTGTGTTTGTGGGAGCGCTAAGACAGAGTGGGTAAACACCAGGGCAGTGAGGGGAGACAGACGCAAGGAAGGCAAAGAGAGTTTTAAATGAAGGAGAGAATGATGGTGAGCTGTAGGCTGTAGTACTATTGTTATCTGCCGACGGCTTTCATGGAGGCCTTTGGTTGAGGGGGGCATTAACGATTCACAGACGTGTGAACAAGACGGCGACAAGTAATACTGACACGGACCTACTTAATCTTAATAGTAGTTCTGTGTGCGTACGTGCGTGTGTTTGTGTTGTGTGTGTCTCTGTGTGTGTATGTGTGTGAGTGTGTGTATGCGTGGCCATTACTTTGGGAATTGGCGATGCATGCCGAACACAATACATGAGCTGTGATGAGACGAAGCAGATGCTAAGTTTGACGGAGTTCTGTCTGTTTCAGAGAGAAATATTGTGAAGGAGAGAGTGAGAGAGCGAGAGAGATTGCAGAGGGAGAGAGAGAGAGAGAGCGAGAGAAAAATTTACTCATTCTAAGACGCTTTGGATAAAAGCGTGTGTGTGAAATGCCCTAAATGTAAATGCAAATGTTAAGCTAGCGAGAGCGAGAGACGGAGAGGGATTGACTGAAATGTATCTCAAAGCAGGAGTTTGTGTGACAGGCCGGCGCGGTACTTCCACACTGAGCAGCAGTAGTCACAGCAGTCACAGAAGAGAGCAAAGGAAAATATGTATAGTCCTTTGTGAGGTCCTTTCAAATGTACTAAATATTTGAATGGCTGTCTCCGATGAGGCTGAATGGGTAGTGGCAGCTTTTTATTTGCATGTAGAAATTTGTTCAAGTATGGTTTTTAATCATCCCCACTCAAATCACCCTGTTTCTTCTCCTCTGGAGTGCTGGGCCCTCCTGCCACAGAATCCCCTTGAAGAATACCATCCAGCCAATTATGTCTGAGAAAATTGCTACAACAATGCGATTTGTTTGCTGAAGCTACTGATCACGCTGTCAGAGTTTTTTTTTTTAAAGGATAAGTAATTACTTACAAGTTCTACTTTAGCCAGAGAATGGAGCCGCGGGCAAATTGACACATTCATTGTGTGTTTGTGTCTGTGCGTGTTAATGTGTGTCCGTGGGTGTGTGTGTGTGTGTGTGTGTGTGTGTGTGGCATGTTTGTGTGTCCGTGTGTGTGTGCTTGCATGATTGTTTGTGCACTTACTTATTCAAGTGCATACTGTGTGACAACCGGCATTGTGTGACTGGTGTTTTGTACTTCCTATTTGTCAAAATTCTGTCTCAGATTGCAGACATGCATATTTTTGCCTTATTTGAATTGGAAACGTTGACGTTAAGTGGATCAATTAAGTTCCATGAATTCTGGGCTTTTAATAATTAAAGTAGAACATTTTAACATTTTAATGTTGCAGATCTCTTCGTCAGTGTAAAGCCTCTATCCATTCCCCAATGAACTCTAAGATGCTTCCTGGTTTTCCATCGTTACACCATTGCACGGGTCAAAAAGCTACAATTCATTTTCTTCTTATTTTTTCTGTAGTTGAGCGACAACACATTATTATGCTGTTAGAACATTCGGGTGATCTCAGCAAGGCAAGGCTGACACCAGCAGCAGCAGGAGATTAGACAGAGAAATGGGAGACGGGGGTACCAGAGAGGATATGGGGGAGCCACCGCAACCGACTTCAACTCCCGGGTGTGTCTCGAGGAATACAGTTTCCTTTCGCCATAGGTGGCGCCAAAGACAACGAAACAGAGATCTGCCACTTTAATCTTTCAAATAGCGTCACTTCTTTTTTATATAAAAAAAAATACTAATTATAATAATAATAAATATATTAGATAAACATGTCTGTGAATAAATGATCTAAATTGTTCATGTGTTCTATGATTTGCCAAACCTAAGTTGGGATCCAGCAGTCCCACTATGTTGCAGAACTTCTGCAGGGAGACGGCGTTGAAAGGGGAGGAGCTACGCATTGATTCCTGTTCCCTCACAGAGATATTCAGAAGGGGGATTTTAACAAGTGTACAGATCCCCCGCATCCAGCATCCATGATTGGTCGAAAAGTAAATAGGGAAAGCGAAAGAAAGTGAAAGGCCCCGTTGACCTGGATCCAGCAGCACATCTGCTGTCAGACTTTACACCGTAATCTAAAGTCACATCTGTGAGACTAGCTTAACCCAAATGATCGACTGAAGTGAAAGTCTGATGCAAATGAAAAACATGCAGTCAGGCATAGCAAGGGAGGGGGGGGGGAAAGTGCATTGTATAGTGTATGACAGTAGAGCTGACAGGTGAGCTGACAGCTTATATATATCCCCCCCGGTCTGCAGCCTCTGCTGCTCTCTGGAGGAGGCTGATCTGACGCCGGCTTGTCCCACTCCCAGCTCCACCGCAGAGCCTCCTCACGACCGCACGTCTGCAGAGGAGCATGTGGCACATGATGTGTGTGGTGGTGTGTGTGTGTGTGTGTGTGTGTGTGTCTGTGTGGAACAGAAGGTGGGCCAGGTGTGTATGTGTCAGTTTTTGCCTCTGTGTGCAAATGTGCATCTGTCTGTGTGCTTGAGTTTGTCTGCACATGCGTGTGTGTGTGTGTGTGTGTGTGTGTGCGTGTAGGTGTGTGGGTGTGTGTGCGGTGTGATATACATTTGTGCTTGAGGGTTTCTGCACATGCCTGTGTCTATCAGGCAGGCACGTGTCTGATTGTGTGTGTGTGTGTGTGTGTGTGTGTGTGTGTGTGTGTGTGTGTGTGTGTGTGTGTGTGTGTGTGTGTGTGCGTCGTGTGTCGTTGTGTGTGGGCGTGCACACATGCACGTGTCTGTTCTCCATAAACCACTGAGCTATGCCCGCCGCTCCACAGCGAGCCGCCGGCCCACGGAGCTCAGAGCCGGAACCACAGCGACACATCCAGCCTGGCGCTACGGGAGTCCCCTAACCAGGTAACCAGGCCCCCTAACCAGACCCCCTAACCAGACCCCCTAACCAGACCCCCTAACCAGGCCCCCTAACCAGGCGTCCTAGCCAGGCCCCCTAACCAGGCCCCCTAACCAGACCCCCTAACCAGGCCCCCTAACCAGGCCCCCTAACCAGGCCCCCTAACCAGGCCCCCTAACCAGACCCCCTAACCAGGCCCCCTAACCAGGCGTCCTAACCAGGCCCCCTAACCAGGCGTCCTAACCAGGCCCCCTAACCAGGCCCCCTAACCAGGCCCCCTAACCAGGCCCCCTAACCAGGCGTCCTAACCAGGCGTCCTAACCAGGCGTCCTAGCCGAGGTCTGAGAGAATGTGCGCTGGAGGACGAACGAGAGCTGATCTGAGTTGGGTTTTAATAAATGTTCGGTGAAGTGAAGGAAGACAGAAACACCCTAAACATCAAGGGCATTTATTTTCCTAAAACACAGGTTTTTAAGAGACAGCCATTTCCCCATTAAATGTTTTGCAAAAATAGACCTTTCAGATAAATCCCCAACCTCTGGGGCCACTTGCACGTGTCTCGGTCCTACTAGTACCCCAGGAGCCAATGGACCATGGTATTAACCTCACACAGTAGCCTCATTTGCTTCTAGTGAAGCTTTATTGAAGAATATCGTCGCAGGTCATGTCCTTATATATAAAACAGCAATGCTACATCGAGAAACCCGTGCCCTCTGCTAATCTGCTTCAAATGGGAAACGCATGTGGCAGAATGACAGGATGTTTGCTACGCCCCAGCGGCACAAAACTATCAGTGACCTCAGTGCACAAACCCCGCTCTCCAATCTCAGCCGCGCTCTTATTTTGTAGACAGCGAGTGGTGGTGGTGGCGGTGGCAGTGGTGGTGGCAGTGGTGGTGGCGGTAGTGGTGGTGGTGGCGGTGGTGGTGGCGGTGGTGGCGGTGGTAGCGGTGGTAGTGGTGGTGATGATGGTGGTGGTGGTGGTGGGCGTGGTGGTGATGATGGTGGTGGTGGTGGTGGTGGGCGTGGTGGCGGTGGTAGTGGTGGTGATGATGGTGGTGGTGGTGGTGGTGGTGGGCGTGGTGGCGGTGGTGGTGGTGGTGGTGGTGGTGGCGGTGGTGGTGGCGGCGGTACTGTGGGAGTAATGCTAGTAGTGCATTGTTTTTATGTTGTTTCATGTTTGTCGAGAACAGAATGGAAAAAAGTGAAGTATCACAGCAGAAGTAAGCCTGAGTCATACACTATGTGTGCGCGTTTAAAGAATCCTCACAACAAGCAAACCCAAAATGGTGCGGGTGCAGTAATGTGCTGCGGTGTGTGTGTAAAAGGCTGATGCTCCATTATTCACGTTCACTCTTTGTGGACTGGAAGCGTCTCCCCGGCAACACGCGTTGTATGATGGGGAATGCTAAAGTCAGTACGGCCCGTCAGACAAGCCCCACTCCTGACAGCTGTAGCGGGGGCGAAGGGCCTGACACAGACACACACACACGCTTCAGAGGTGAACCATGTTTTAAAACGTAGCACATTTGTGTGTATGTTCAAAGAATGTCGCATTACCCGTTGTGCAGCCTCACGCATCACGCTGTAGATGAATCATCTCTGGTAGCAAACAAGCTCAGATCTGGGTGAACAGAACGTTTCCCCGGTCTCTCGCTTCATGTCCGAATCGTTGAGTTGTGTTGAGTCCGGTGACTCAACGTGAGTCACAGGACTCGTGTCGCTGATGATGGCTGGCCGTCAGTTTGCAATGTGATCGGCGAGCATTCTGGGAAGAATTGTCTGTAAAGTTTTCAAACCATCCACGTCATGTAGACTGGAAAGAAAGAAAAAGAAAAAATCCCCTGTCTGAAAATGTCATCCACTCAAGAAACCAAGGTTTCTGCGGTAGAATATGCCCGTAATGATGGGTAACAGTTGTTGGTTTGGTGGCCGCGGCTCTGTGCCGTCTCGTCTCTACAGAAGTTCTTCTATAACAAGGTAGTGCTGATGGAACCGCTCGGTGGAAGATTAACTGGCAGATTGTAAGCTTGGAGCTTCAGAGGGCAATATATATTTATATGAACAATGACGATGGCAATGTTCCAGTTTTAGTTTAATAAGCAAGGTAACAACTGTGATCAATTGAGTGCTAGTGGTGTGTCTTCTCTCTTAATATTCATGAAATGTTGCAACTGAACTTCAGCCAAAGGAGTAATCACTTGGAGATTATTTGTAATCGAGCTGTAAACGAGGAATAAAAAAGATCACTGGAAGCGGCGTTCGTCAAGGTAAACGGAAACAAACAAAGAACAACAAACAAAGTGAGGGATAGAAAAGCGATTCGGAATAACTGCAACATTGAAGGAAGTTGGAGTAACTCATGAATAAAGTGGGAGCAACTAGTGCATGAATCCATTATGAAGGCTTGTTCCTACACTAATACTCATGAATAAAGTGGGAGCAACTAGTGAATGAATCCATTATGAAGCTCTGTTCCTACATTAATACTCATTACTAATTAACGAATTGTCATTAATGTAGGAACAATTGTTCATCAATTAGGAATCTCCCTACGACTTTCTGAACCCTTCCAAGTTGTTATCCGTTTGTAACATTATTTCCGTCGTCCTCTCAGCCTCGCCACGTTTAACTCAGTCGGCATGGCACGGCAGTAGTAGTAACGGTAACGGCGTTATAATGACAGGAAGAGTAACCAATTAGATTACTCGTTACTGAAAACACAGTTTTCAGTAACGAGTGTGTGTGCGTGTGTGTGTGTGTGGAATTGCAGGAATATGTGTTTGTATTTTGTGTGTGTGTGTCTTCCAATTTGTGTGTGTGTGTGTGTGTGTGTGTGTGTGTTTGATAGGTGGTGCTGTATGACTATGTAAGACAACAATACATTTGTATATAATGACGGAGCATTCAAATGACGATCTGTTCAGTGTGTCCGCGAGGCCGTGCTTCAGTGAACAGCGTGGCTGAAAACACAGTTTTCAGTAACGCTGTCATTTCTAATCACTGCACATCACCGGAGGTCCCTCTGCTCGCTGAAGGAAGGCCGAATGAAAGGCTGTGTGTGTACCGCCGACACCGCCGTTGAGCGGGCGGTAGCCTTGGGCCTCTCTGTTTGGCTCCAAACACCACAGACACTCCTGACTCCTCACCCACCGCTCTCACACCACCGCCCCGGTGTGACTTATTCATTTAAAAAGCCTTTAAAGTCACGCGTGTGAAAACCTCTTCTGATTCAATTAGGACGCCGCCGACCTTCCCGTCAGCCTGTCGGCCGGGTCCCGTGAATTCTGATTCTTCCAATCCCGCGACTTTACTGGCTGCAATTAGCGCTAATTACGTGTCAGAGTGCCTTAGCTACGGGGTGCGATGAATGGGTCTTGTCTGCGGTTATCGATCGACTTCTCCCCCCCCCCCCCCCCCCCCGGTCGGGTATTGTCCTGTCCACCTCATCGATGGCCCTGCGTGAGAAGAGAGCCTGGAGAGGTGTGTGTGTGTGCGTGCGTGCGTGCGTGCGTGCGTGTGTGTGTGTGTGTGTGTGTGTGTGTGTGTGTGTGTGTGTGTGTGTGTGTGGAATTGCAGGAATATGTGTTTGTATTTTGTGTGTGTGTGTCTTCCAATTTATGTGTGTGTGTGTGTGTGTGTTTGATAGGTGGTGCTGTATGACTATGTAAGACAACAATGCATTTGTATATAATGATGGAGCATTCAAATGACGATGATCTATTCAGTGTGAACAGCATGGCTTCTGTCTCAGTATAATAACACTACAGCATATGGTACTCAATAGACCCAGCAGTTAAATAGGTCACCATTGCAACAATTTTCATAGGTTTTTAAGCATAAATTAACGCTGTTGCCGGAAATGTTGACGTGGCGAAAATAACAACATTTGTTAGCTGTACCCAAATTTGTATTGAACTGCTTGAGGTGCAAATCTACCTGTCGCTGGCAGTTCTTGGTCTTCAACCTCATCCAAACCGATCAGAATATTCCCCTTTCAGTGAGTGTGTGTGTGTGTGTGTGTGTGTTTGTGTGTGTCTGTGTGTGTGTGTGTGTGTGTGTGTTTTTCTGTGTGTGTGTGTGTGTGTGTGTGTGTGTGTGTGTGTGTGTCTGTGTGTTTGTGTGTGTTTATGTGATTGTGTGTGTGTGTTTATGTGATTGTGTGTGTCTGTGTGTGTATGTGTTTCTGTGTGTGTGTGTGTGTGTGTGTGTGTGTGTGTGTCTGTGTGTTTGCGTATAATGGCATGTGCCCAGATTTGTGAAGCGGTTCATTTTTTCCACCCAGGGGGTCAATTGCATGGCTCCACTATCTCCCCAATGCAATTAATACGGGGCTGAATATCTGAGCGAGGCGGCGCGGGCTCCTGATGAATTACTCACCGTCTCCTTTGAACTCCCAACGCGCTCGGAGCCCAGCACGCCACGGCGGCCATGGCCGTCTGCTGCTGAGGACCGGCGTGTAGTTCCCCTGATGGCCTCTAGGTGGTTCGCAGTCGGCGGTGAACGCAGAGTGATCTGCAACCGTTAGTAAGCCAATGGATGAAATAACCATTGCATCATTGTAATGAAAACCAATCGTGTTTCGGCATTCAGTTCCGATCTCTGTCACAGTGCGGTGTGGTTCATCTTTTTATAATGTGATTTGTGAAAAAGCTGTTTGACAATATGTTTCCGAAAAAAAAAAAAAAAGAAGAGATCAAAGAATGAATATTCATGAGTTTGGCCATAGGCTGCAGGGCCAGGTGGCCATTCAATTACTTTCGTCAATGTGCCAAAGCTGCAAAACACAAGTTCTAATCTACACCTTTCTAGCGGTTGTGATGTCACGAACGCTTCACATGCTTCTTTTTTGTTTTACAGTCGACGGTTCAAACCTGCCAGAGAATCCCTGCCAACCAATCAGAGACTCTCTATTTCTGCTCCCACCATCACATATTCAACATGCCCTTTTCAACCAATCGGAGACTCTCAAATCCTGTTAGATAACATGTACACAACGTAAAGGCATTCACACATATACCCAGCCTCCATAGTTGACTAATGGCTGGACGTCTGGACCTGGCTGAAGGAGTTGATAATGATATCTTTTTCAAAAGGTGATTGCAGTCAACATTCACTCAACATTCACTCTTTAAATGTTGATTATTCTGCAATATGGATCCCACTAGAACGGTGTCTTGTTGTGGTTGGAGACATTTTGTAAATAATTTGGACGGTGCCTTTGGGCTCTCTTGGCTGTGTTGTGTGTGTGTGCGTGTGTGTGTTGGTGTGCGTGGGAGGGTGCATGCATAGAAAACCATACATATGCTAACACATGGCGCACACTCATTTATTCAGAGAGTGGGTGCATATGTGGGTGCCCATGTGGCCCGAACTGACTTTCCTTGTGTCGCTACGTGCCTTACAATGCCTTACATTGCTTGTTGTGACTTTAACACATTCTAGATCAAAATCAGTTCCCTTTTTTGCGTTGCGGGTGCACCGTAACTGCAAAATATGTCATCGGGGGCAAACTTCTGTGTTTCAATAGGTCCGCATTTCAGTGGGCAGTGAATTGAATCCCCCCCAAAGATAATGTGACTGACACCTTTCGCGTTTCGCCAGCCAATGTGTTTCTTAGTCACTCCACCAAAACCCTCGAGGGAAGAGAAAATCCCCTTTGAATCAACACGCAGTGGGTTTAGTGGAAGCTCTCGACGCCTTCTCCCGCTCTCCCTCTTTCTATCATCCTGCTTAGCCGTCACCGGCCCTCCCTCCTCCTCCTCCATCTCCCTGGCCTCCTCCTCCTCGCCTTCCCCTTGGCTCTCGGGCTCCGGAGCACAGGATCATTATGTAAATGGACTTTTTGTTGCATGTCTTTGACAAGATGTACAGCCGTGCTAGGATTACTCTGTACGCAAAGTAATGTGATGGGTTCTCTAAGACGGGGATGAAGGTGTTCCCATGTCAACGGCGCTGAAAGTATCTCATACTATTTGAGTATATCTGTTTTTGGATTTAGATTCATATTTGAACCGCGTCCTCGTTATATTATTCCTAATGTTTCGGAGAAGATGTCCGTGGGCCGACCCAAGCACCGCACGACGTTGCTCAACACTGCTGAAGAGCTTGGCTCTCTCTCGCCACTCGGTGTGATTTCCAATAACAAGACATCTGCTCTTCCTACCATGTCCTCATGAATGTTTGCTGATGCTCCGCA
>NC_140286.1:2031376-2032677 GCF_964030765.1 Micromesistius poutassou
TTACTGCCTCTCTTGCTCCTACCTCTTCCACCAACACCGTAGCTGCTCTTACTGCTTCTTCGATATTTGTGGAGAGGTCCAGTACAGAATACTTAGACCACAGCAAGAAATGAACGCCAAATATGGAAACATAGCCATAAGTTCAAGTAGAATGAAATAAAAAAAAAAAGTATTTAAGTAGATTGACACCTACATTACATTTCTACTGCTGCTGGGCTATTGCAACAAACAAATTTATCCTACGGGGGGGGGTTAATAAAGTTGTATCGTATTGTATTAGGAAAATAGGAAACAAGAAACAGAGGGAAAAATTTATCGTAAACAGGAGATAAAAAGTAAGTAAATGGGCTATTTCTGATTGTGTCCACTAGTGTCATCATGAACCACCGTACACGAGATTGCTATCCATCACACAGCAGGGATTTTCAATTCTTTTTCAGTTCTTTTTTTTCAATTCTTTATTTTTTTGAAAAAACATTGTATTTCTGGTGCTCTCTGGGAGAGAAGAAGAAATGGATTCTCTCACGCACGCCACGGCCGCCGCTCAATATCCCTCAAGGCCGCCGCGTCGCACGGAACAATCTGGGCCTCTGCGAACACATCCGCCGGCCGCCGCCTGTATCATGTATCATGTAGGTGTCGTAGGAGGAGGTGGTCCCCTGTGGTCACAGGTGAGGGCGAGGGCTCTCCCGCCGAGAGCCGCTTTGATTTACTCGGGTCTCGAATGGGCTTGCTTGAAGACTCTCTTCTTCATCATCATCATCATCATCAACATCATCATCGGTTTCCTATTCTTTGTTGTTATTTGATTCGTTCATTTCAAATCGCCCGCAGGCTTTTTCCAAAAGAGTTCTATGCATGCCCCCCCCCCTTCTGTGACGAGCTCAACCCCTTAAAGACTTGTTCACAGAAAATCAGCCAAGGCTTTTGGGTCGAATCCAAATATCCCTTGATTAAACGATAGTTCTCAGTCACTCAGTTCCTTTGTGTTTCTCTCTCTTTCTCAGTCTGAATCCCTCTGTGTCTCTCTCTCTCTCTCTCTCTCTCTCTCTCTCCATGTGCAATACTGATTATTAAATGTTGCTGTGAACAATGCAAGCTGCCAATGTCATCTGCTATTTCCAGCCTCTGTTGTTCGGCACGAGTTGTACGAGACGCACGCGACAAAACGACGGCGTCAAAACAGCCGCACAACGGCCGCCTTCCAAATCACACGAGCCCCCTGCAAACAAAACGAAAAGTAAGGCACACTCTTCAGTCCAGCACCACTCAGTCTCAGCGTCTGCTCTCTCTCTCCCGTC
>NC_140286.1:2032877-2035377 GCF_964030765.1 Micromesistius poutassou
GGGGCGAGAGGGAGAGGGAGAGGGAGGGAGGGAGAGGGAGGGAGAGGAAGGGAAGGAGGCAATGGAAGGAGGGAGGGGAGGGGAGGGGAGGGGAGGGAGGGAGGTAGGGAGGGAGGGATGATGATTGGCAAAGAGGACGAGAGAGAGTGAGATGAAATTAGGACTAATAAAGAAGCAGAAAGGAGAGAAAAAAGCAATCAAAGACGATGGAGAAAGAGAGAGAGAGAGAGAGAGAGAGAGAGAGAGAGAGAGAGAGAGAGAGAGAACTAAATACTGAGCAAAAAATAGGAAGTGGTGTCAGGGAACATTTTTAATTTAAAGTAGAAAATTACTTTTTGACATTTTAAACTATGTAGTTCACTAAGCTGTCCACTCTCAATATTGATTTCCCTTTTTCTCATTTAAAGCCGTGTTGCCTTGGAAACTTGTTCCTAGCTCTCAGAGTGAATAATTAATCAGCTAGATGGACGGAGAGACAGACAATTACACGGACAGACTGATAGTTTGACGCACAGACAGACGGACGGACGGAAAGAAAGAATCGCCCAAAACACTGAAACCCCGGTTCTTGTTTTTTTCGTCCAATCAGGAGCGGCGTCGGGCAGCACGGACCTCCTCCCCACCGCCAGCGCCTCCACCAATTGGACGGCGTCCCTGTTGACTGACAGCGGGCGCGACAGCGACCTCATCTACCGCTTCGACGGCCGGCAGGCGGCCAACGTCCCCGCCTCGGTGGTGCCCCAGAACCTGAGCGACCAGTTCACCGTGGCGACGTGGATGCAGCACGGCCCCAGCCCGGGGGCCCGCGCCGAGAAGGAGACGCTGCTGTGCAACTCGGACAAGACCGGTGAGATGCCGCGCGTCAGGGCCCAGCGATTCGTCCCGTTCAAACCGACATTACGATGTGATACGCAAATCGCAAAGGCTGCGATTAAAAAAAATTAATAAAAAATAACTTTATTTTTTTTTGGTTGATTTGTTACCGTTACAGACTGGAGATCATCAAGATTTATATTTATTTTTCTTTTACACTTCAGTAGTTAAATAAAGATGTTGTAATATCAAGTCATCTCGACACATCGGCCTGGCCTAAAGGAAAGAGCAGTTCATAACGCCAGACTATCGATGTAAATGTCTGTGTTGATGTAGAATAGTGTTAGAAATAAAACTACTCTTGCATTGCATCGCATTTAGTTTATAATCCCTGTAGTTGGAAGGAAGCTACGGCAGCGGCGGACTGATATTACCTGGAGTGCGCTTCTCTGTTTACCTTCTGCTGTAGTGAATTGGTTGCTTCACCGGAGCAAAGTGAAATTCAGCCGCTGCTGAGAAAGTAGTCCCTCAAAATGTAATGCAATCATTGCGATACAAGGATAGTTTTATTTCTAACATTATTCTATCAACACAGACATTTACATCAATAGTCAGGTGTTATAATTGGTTTGCCTCAGGTGTACTCTGGAGTGAGTTGTTTTTATTGGCAGGCTAGCAGTTCCCCTCGACTTGCGCTAGCCTAGCACCAGCGATTTCTGCAACTAGAAGGACTGAATGAAAAGTGTTGAAAACGGTGGTCTCCAATGATAAATAACACACTGGCTTACTTGGAAATTAGGTCAGATGTCCAAAATTACGAACTACCCCTTTAACAAATACGTCCCCTCCCTCTTCCTCCCCCCACAAGTGTTGTATTTCACACACCTGTGATTGACAGGCGAGACGGATTCCCCAAAGCCATCGCTGCATAGTGTGACGGGGCGCATAGCGACCGTCACGGTAGCGATACGCTACCCATGACATGTTAAGAGACTGAGTGCTAATGTTGCCAGTGTGTTTGTCTTAGTTGTCTATGTATTCCGTTAACTTCATACTGTTTAAAATCATTTCATCAACCATGTCATTTATCATACGCGCTACGACAGTTTAATACAATCTTGCAAGTACCATCATTACAACTTTCTGTTTAATAGCATTTACCATTACCGTCACCTGTTCTGTTGCAATAACCACTCAAACAAGTATGTCTTTGTCAAATTCCAGGTCCGTTTATTTTGTTTAAATGTTACATGTTAACACATCGTAATTGTTCGTCTTACCAGCGTCTCGTCTAGTGTTTGTGTTAGGGATCGTGTGCCGTGGTAACAGGGTTTAAACCAACGTCACGACTTCCGGGTAAACCGGAAGTGACCCCGAGTTATTGTTATTATTTTTATTGCTGTTTTTATACATTTTGGCTACGCCAAAATAGAGCATTAGTACACGGTTTACCGTGCTTAATATTACTAGCTTATAGAGTGGAGAATTGTAGCTGTTTAAAGCTGTTATGTATTTAACTTGTAACACCCCTGTCTCATCGTGTATATTGGTATGCGCCAATTAGTAGGGGATGTGTGGCCTATTTAAGCTGACGCTTGTCAGTTGTTCGGGGGAGCTGATGGTGGAAGGACGTGTGTCTGTTTATTGCTCTCATTAAGTGACTTGTTTAAAGGTCCAGTATGCTGAA
>NC_140286.1:2040377-2059705 GCF_964030765.1 Micromesistius poutassou
AAGAGGCCGGTGTCATTCTTGTATCTGTAAGGCAACATCAAGCGCTACTTAAACATTGCTTTCCTAACTTAAAAACAAAACACAACACTAAAATACATTTATATGTATTGAGTTGTTATTTATTATCAAAATGATGATCTTAAACCAGCAACTTGGTTGAAAAAATCTTCCAAATTGCATAATTATAATTCAAGCGTAAACCTTAATTGGTAAGGAATTAAAATTCCACAATCCATAATAATAACTGTGTCAAATGACAACCAAATGTAGACATTATAATCACACACAGGAATCAACGTTCCTTGTACAACTAGACGTTTAGTGCAAACAGGGATGTTACACTCCGATATAAAATCACAGTGTTATCACAGAGTGACCTGTTACTCAGAACGTTACTTGCAATGGCAGGTTCTTCTTCATGAAAACAAGCATTTCTGCTCTCTCTGCGGCTGGTCTGTTTCTCTTTCCATCAACAATGTTTGAGCCTGTGCCGAACCAACTCTCAACACACTCTCTATACGAGTGCAGGGGCCACAGAGGACGTTCAGGCAGTGGCAGCGAGGGTAGGAAATCGAAGTCTGTTGACCCCCCCCACCCCCCACCCCCCCCCAGTACAGGAATGGATTGTCTGAGGCAGGGGGTGTTTGCTCTGACAAATATGTCTGCATTTGGACAAGAGTGCTTGCGCTTCTTACTGCACTCCCCGAATTTCATCAAAATGCTTTCATAAAGCTGCTCTTGCTTCTTGTGCCTGCCGCTGCTTCCACACTAGGGGGCCCCTCTCCGGTGGGCCCCGGAGCCTCTCACGCTCCAGCTGTGGTCCTCCCCATTCCTTCTTCAAGTTCCTGGGTCGGTGCATCCTTTGCACGCTTGACAGCGTCTGCGCTTGTGAAGTATCTGAAAGCAAAGTTGAACCAAGCTGTGACTATAGGCTGATCAAAAGTAGTACATCATAGACGAGAGAGGATGTGTTTTATCTTTATTATCTTTCATATGTTTCTACTTTCAACTGACTTCAAAGCGCCACATTCAAATTTACCGGGGTACCGTGTTTGTGTGGGTGCGCGAGAGAAATCACTATATCATCTATAATGGAATAGGCTTACACTCTTACCTGTCGTTATAGCTCGGGTCACCCAAGCTGACAAGTGAGTATAGGGCTTCATCTTCAACGGTCCTGTCGACTGCTCGCAGTAGGGAATTTTTCATCGTTTTAACTCCAGAGTCGTCCTTGTTCCCCTTGGCTGGCAGCCGTCCGACAACGGTCACGCTGGAAATGAAGTCAGCAGCAGAGGAGGTGGATGAGCGTACTTTCCTCGTTAGCTCTCCAAACGGTGCCAAACTCTCTTGGTTTTCTCCAGCAGGGCCCTCTTTTTGGCGGGCAGTGTCATGGGCAGGTCACGGTCGGCATCGTAGCCTTAAAGGGCTCGCTTCCTCCTTCCAGAAGGCTCTTAATCATCACATAAGTGCTGCTCCACCTCATCCTGACATCTCGTCGCAGGCGTTTAGGTGGCATTTGCATCTCGATCTGAATGTCTCGTATGCGTGAATATGCAAGTGGAGAGTGTTTGAAAGACCCCACAATCTGTCTACCACTTGCAATTGCATCACCCCCGCTCCGCTGTGACAGCCCCCACCCCCACCCCTCGCTGACTACGGGTTGCGTTGGATGTGGAGCACGAGCTACGCACTCCCTGGTCGTCCATGGCTCTTTTCATTTTGATAGCATTGTCTCTCAATATGACATGCACTTTAGTCAATGCAATGTGCCACTGGTCAAGCATTGCCTTCATGGCAGTCGAGATAGAGTCGCTGGTTTGTGTGTGTGTGTGTGTGTGTGTGAGAGCCGAGAATGTTCTTTGCTTGTAGCCCCGCACTGTGTGGGGGTACAACTCGTGTTCAACTCAACAGGGAGCTGCAGATGTGTATGTGGTGAAGCTCATTCCCTGCACATATTTTAACTTGTGTGGTAAGTTGTTTACACACTCTCTCTCATTTCAGAGTTGTCCCCGAAAAGTATTTCTGCGATGGCAAATTGGAACGTGGTGTTGAAGTTTCCCAGTAGGCGTCAGAAGCCCACAAGACGTTGAATTTGCACATATTGCAAGGAGCCGTGGCGCTTGTTGGCGTTGCAAGTGAGAAGCATTAGCAGACTGCTGAGCCTTTGCTTTCTGCTCCCTCCATGCTGCTCTCTCCTTCCAGCACAATGCCCGTGGCCGCGGGAGAGAGCGCAGGGAAAGTGGACACGACTACGCTTTGGTTTCACCTGGAAACGTGTGGATTGTCGTTGATTGATCGTTATGGCAGTGCATTTTTATCAACAAGGTTTTGCAAAGAAACGCACGTCTCATCCATCGAAATAAATGTACGTATTCCACAGTACGTGTGGTCAAACTTTGTTTCATTCATCGCACTGAATTGAGGATGTCTAACTTAGCCTACTGGGAAACCGAGGCCATCATATGTTTTTCCTTCTATTATTTGACAATGTGATGACAGTGACAGTGACATTAGTCATCCTATGTCACTGTTTAGAAGCTAGGGGCCACACTTACTATCACGGGGTAAGTGCCTTGGCAAGCGGTGATGAAAACGGGCGTAGCTAGTTCTGGCGGGACACTCTAGTCGTGCACCACTATCAGCTGACGGCTATCACGGTCCAATCAAACGCACGTGCACCGATAGGCGGACAATCTCACGGACCTTCCATCTCACACGCTCAATCTGTGAAGTTCAGTGTGCTTAGCAGAATTCACCCACCACCCCCCAGCCTCCACCTGCTGTAGGGCTGCTTTGTATTGTATGTAACCCACACGATGGGTTTAGATATCTGATGTAACCCACACGATGGGTTTATATATCTGATGTAACCCATACGATGGGTTGAGATATCTGATGTAACCCATACAATGATGGTTGAGATGTGTGATGTAAACCAAGGGAGATTGCATAGTTCTCCCTGTCTCCCCTCCCCTCAAATGTGGGTGTGCCGTTTCTGACGTCTGTGGGTCATGCTTTAAATCCTACAGCAGGGAGAGCCATAAAAGAGTGGAACCATACCGCCAAACGAAATTGTATTAGTATCTCATGAAATAAATGGTCAATATCTATGACCATTTATAGATATAGGCTGTCTTTGAGCTGTGCACTCTACCTATGGATGGAAATTGCGGTTCCTGTCATGCTGCTCAACCGTATACTCTCCTCAGAAATGAGATGCTAGAAAATATCTAAATATATAATAAATTGAAATGTACAAAGAACACTGGATGTTTGCAGGCAAACAAAAAATTCACAAACGAGGGCCGACCTCCACAAGCTCTTACTGGTTCCCCCTCCTATAACCCTTACCTTAATTAAGAAGAGACTTAAGTCAATCGAGAAACTCGACACAGCCTAGTCGTGAAAGAAAATACCAAGCTAAAGCATGATGTCAACAAGTTGCAATTCACTAACGTATCTTATTGACATAACACGTCCGACGCGGTCAAACCTGTCGTACCCAGTGCCACACAGCACACAGCCTTCCGGAAAGGCTGCGGGGCGATGGCGACCTCCTGTGTGAGAGCTTCAGTAGCTTTTTTTATGTGACAATTAAATGTGCATTTTCAATCGAACGTACATGAGCGTGAAGAATAAAGAAATGGCGTTCTTCCACTCCATTCCTCTTGGCCGTCTTGTTGTTGTATTCTGTCCTCGTTCAGCTGTAAAGGAATTAGCACGGCAATCTGCACAAATGTACAAAGAATAGAGAAGCAGATGGTGGTTCTTTAATTCATGAAGATGGGATGTGGAATCTATCTAAATGATCCTCTGTACTGCTGTACTGCTGTTACTGAGTGTGTGTGAGTAGTCGGCAGAGTCGAGTATGCTATTTAAGATGCTCTTAAATGAGGTAACGTTTTCAAAGTAGGCTACCTCGGAAAGAACCACTCGTTACTGATCAACAATTAGTTGGCTGGTCTTCTTTAATCAGTAGGTCATGTGTAAATAAGTTACTTCTCTTTGAATTGTGTCCTCTAAAGATTCCGTCAAGTGAATGGCATCCTTGGAGACACCCCCATCTCTGAAGAAAGTTACAACATAGAACCAGAAACACCTTAGAAACACCTTTAATATAATAGAATAGCCTCACAGGAATCGTGAATGAGCACCAGTGTGGTGGGAGTACTTTACTAAATGTGTCTGTACACGGGGTCTGTGTCATCAGGGATGATGACTGCATGCCTGATACGACTGATACGAATGTGGGTTGGCTGCTCTGCTGGTGGGTTTGTGTCGTTCTGTTTTCAAACGACAATGTGAGGTTGTTTATTCTTGATGAAGTGGAGCCCAGAGAAGAGAGGATTCCACACACTGGACCTTTTCTTCCTACGCACTACAAGATATAGCAGAAAGTGTAGACATCTTCACACAGGGGATATTTAGTGTCTATTGCCAAATGTGTGAACACAGGGCACTAGACGTATGAATTTATAAACTAGTAGTACTTTGTGTATATGGAAAAAATGTCCTAGCCTTTATTTAATTTATTTTTTTGCTTTAGCTTTATTTTGAATGTTTGTAGCCTCACATGCACTTTACCTCTGCAGAATATGGGTATCCCAGCAATTGCCAAATATGCAGTTATTTATCCAATTGAACAGGCTAATTACCATTAAAGTATACCCATCATATACTATAGGTTTTGTACACAGAATACAATATATGCCTTGAGATATCTTGTTGGAGGAGAGGAGAGAGATTAGAGGAGAGAAGAGGGGGGAGATAATGGGAGAGGGGGAGGAGATGAGGGAATAGGAGGAGAGCGAGATTAGAGGAGAGGAGAGAGATTATAGGAGACAAGAGGGGGGAGATAATGGGAGAGGAGGGACGAGGAGGAGAGGGAGATTAGAGAGGAGAGGGAGATTAGAGGAGCAGAAGCGAGAGATGAGGGGATAGAAGAGGAGAATAGGAGAAGGAGATAAGGGGAGATGGGAGCTATTGGGAACAATTCAATGTATGTAATAGCCTGGAAATCCAGACCCTCATCTAGAAAGCTGTAGGGTCCGGCAACGAGTAATGAAAAGGGCCCAATTCGAGGGGCGGCACCATGCATGCATTTGAAAATATCACTGCATGCAATTGGATAACACTACGACCAAATCAGAAGAATACAAGGGGTGACGTATCCAGACCAGTGGAGCTAACCAATAGATACGACTCTTGCCGTATCCGGTCGGTAAAACAGCAACGCTTTTGGCCCGCCTATATCAGATACACCGATGTGATTGGTTAATGTTCTGGGCCAGGGGAATCGGGGAGTGAGTATATTGCTCGTTCCCAGAGTGACTCGCTGAGCAAATTCAAATTGTGCTCTCGTGAGAACTCTGGATTTCCAGGGTATGTATGTAACCTCATATTAGTTGGCTCATTGCAGCAGTCTGTGTAGCTACCAAGCAGGCTGACATTGGCCAAGAAAAACACTCTCAAAATACCTGAAAAATTAGAACTGTCAACAAGTCCATTTCAACTAAAGCCAGTACGGTTCAGCCTTCCTGATGCTCCTTCCTACCTGCTCCATCAGGCGCTGCCAAGCGGGCTCTCAGCCAGCGTGGGGCGCCCACCACACAGCACAGGTCACTATTGTAGCAGAGAAGAGAATCATAGCAGCCTCTTCCATGGTAGAAGGCATTTGTCATCACAACAACGCAGTCCGTAGAACCAGAGAGCAGCCTAATAGCAGTTAGCCGTTAAGAACCGGTTAATGGGGGTCGAGAACTGCTGTTGTTGTCGAGATAAGCGTTAATAAAAATGTTAATAGCTAAATTAGTTATCTCACAATGTCCATTCAAATATCAAGTGGGCCTACTCTGAGCACGTCCATCAACAAAGTTGTACAGCATGTGTTAGCTAAGTAGCTCGTTCGTAAGCTATAGTGTAGGACCATAGTGGCAATCGCATTTAAAAATTGTCTAACAGTGATAAAATATCATAATTACCAGAGCGAAAACTAATAAAAAGAATTGCATAATGTATAACTTTACCTGTTACCTGGGAGCTGCTGCCAGTGTTCAGCTGTTGGAAGCACTCTGGACTCTGAAGTGAACCGGTTCTCACCGGCGATGTCAAGGGAATTGTGAGGCTGCGACCGGAACACACTCTCTTTTAAAATGAACTTTTAAAATGATTTGACTGACACATACTGTACCACAGGGTTAGTCCCTGCCCTGTCAACCTTATCACACTGCCTCAGCACATTAATGCGGACCTTGTTTGTTTGCTGTCTGTTACTTAGTATCTTTCTCTTAGTATCTTTAACCTTATTGTCTAGTGTATAGTATCTTTATTCTTATTTGTTGATTGTATTCTAGAAACTTCCTTTTTTGCAATCCTGCTCGTTGTATGTTGTATGTTGTATGTTATGTGTGATGCATCTATGTCTCTAAGCTACTTGGACCCTGAATTTCCCCTAGGGATAAATAAAGTTGATATCTATCTATCTATCTATCTATATTCCAAACTTTACCAACATGCTCGTGAAAAGAGGAGCAGCACCAGAGAGAGAGAGAGAGAGAGAGGGACAAAGAGGGAGAGGGACATTTAAATGTCAGCCGCCAGGAAGTATCCGTCTAAGATTGAATTAACAGGCACTGCTGCCATGTTTCAGCCGATCAAAGATCATCACTCGATGGCTTTTCAGTTTCCCGTGCTCGATACGAGGCGTTTTTTTTCCGCAGCAGTCCGCCATGTAGTCACTTTGCAACTGAGCGAGACGTATCCTTTTACATGATTGTGTTGATAAACCGGCGAACTATGGTGTAGTTCGGCTCCCCTTCTGCCTCGCTAATGGCTGCCAGAGATGATTCTAATGGAGTAATATGCTCTGGGGACGCAGCGCGCAACCGCCGCGTCCAGGAATCGTTTCAGAATGCTTCATAATTAAAGACCGCTCCTGGGAGTTTTTCTACACTAAGCAGATTATTGCAAATTTATATTAATTTCAGTCTGCGTGTGTGTATGTGTGTGTGTGCGTGTGTGTGTGTGTGTGTGTGTGTGTGTGTGTTTATTTGTTTGAATTTGTGTATGTGTGTGATTGTGTTTGTTTGTATATGGGTGTGTGTGTGGGTGTATTTGTAGGAGCATGAGAATAATCATCTATATATTTGCAGATAACAGGCTTGTGTAAATGTGTAGAGCTTGTATGAAAAGCCTTCAGAACTCACAGAGCAGAGCCACAAACAACTTCTTACGTGCAGCTTAGGGTTGAGCCCAATTTGGAAAAAATGCATTTATTCAAAGTGTACTTTTAATTTGAAACATTTTAGTTTCGAAGGAAAAGTTCAAATGTATTTAGTGTGGTTTGACTCACATGGTGTTACCGTTTACCAAGGGCATTTGATCAGGACCCAAGGTAGTTGACCTGTGGTAGACACAGAAGAACAATACAATAAAAGTTAAAGCAACAAAGACAAATATATAACATAGAACATTGAATATAACGTACATTTATATATAAAAAAATAAAAAATATATTTACATATGAACTGATTTATATATGTCAAAGTTCAGGTATGACGAGCCACATTCATATTATTATGATCCTAAATAGAGAGCTAGTGGATACAAAGAGTGCAATGGATATAAATGGCCGAGGTACCGGTGAAGGAACGCGGAGTGCTTGTGTGTGTGGGTAACCCCGCTGAATAAAGTTTGAATTGAGGCCTTATTTGCCGCGGAGGCAAACAGCAGCTTTTAACACCCAGACTCTCCTTGTTTCCTTCACCTCTTCTTTAAAACGGGGGCCAATCAGGTTCCACTGTGCATCCATTTACCTTTATTGATTTTCCAATGTTCCCCTCGAGAAATAATGGAGAGGAGAGGATGCGGGCGGGGGGGGGGGGGGGGGGGGGGTGAAGGGGAGGAAAGCTAAAAAGAAGAAATGGCTTGATTTGGTCTCCTTTGTTGATTTAACAAAGCAACGATTTGGTCAGGGATCTAAACGTGTGCACTTACGCGTGGAAATGCACACGCACGCACGCACGGACACACACACACACGCGCACGCACATACACGCACGCACACACACACTCTTTCTCTCTCTCTCTCTCTCTCTCTCTCTCTCTCTCTATCATTTGTAACAGCACTCTGTATCTCTGTTGTTTTGTGTTCTAGCCTACTAATGGACTTGGAGATTCATCACTCCTTTCTAAATGACAAGCTCTCACCCTCCGTCTCTCTATCTTTAAAGCACCTAGCGGTTCCTTCCACTCTAATCTTGTACACACACACACACACACACACACACACACACACACACACACACACACACACACACACGGACACCACAAAAGGTTACAGAAGCATTGTGAGGCTCTTTCATCCTAATTGACCCAAACTCATGTGGACAAAAAGCCAGAGTATGAACTTGGGTGATGACATTGATCTTAACCCACACAAACAATCTTCTCCAGAGCCACTGTTGTTCAGAGAGAGAGAGAGAGAGAGAGAGACAGAGACAGAGAGAGAGAGACAGAGAGACAGACTGATGGCTCTATTCAGGCTAAAAGATAAACCAGTAGAGATGTGGCCATGATTTGACCCTCATTTTAAAAGAGATTGTGTTCCACTCGCAGCCTCACAATTCCCAGTACAAGAGCCCATGGCCAGTAATTGAATTGAATTGATAGGTTGGTGAGGTCTGTTGGTTTGGATTGTTCACGCTGCCCACAAACCAGAGCCAACCACACCAAAGCACCAGCATGCAGCCGCCAAAAGCCAGCCTCCCAGTGCGATCATGGGGCCTGGCTGTGGTGTTGGGGGTCTTGTGATTACTCACTGTGTTAGATGATGGTTCTTACTGGGGGGGTTTGATGGGTGTCTGCATGTCTCTCCCATGCTCCCATGCTCTCCCATGCGTGCGTGTATCTGTTGGTTTATTTTGTGTGTTCGTTAAATGCTCATGTTATATATGTTATATATGTGTGTGTGTGTGTGTGTGTGTGTGTGTGTGTGTGCGCGCGTGTGTGTGCATTTCTGTGTGTGTGTGTGTGTGTGCATTTCTGTGCGTGTGTGTGTGTGTGTGCGTGTGTGTGTGTGTGTGTGTGCATTTGTGTGTGTGTGTGTGTGTGTGCGTGTGTGTGTGTGTGTGTGTGTGTGTGCGTGTGCGTGTGCATTTCTGTGCGTGTGTGTGTGTGTGTGTGTGTGCATTTCTGTGCGTGTGTGTGTGTGTGTGTGCATTTCTGTGTGTGTGTGTGTGTGTGTGTGTGTGTGTGTGTGTGTGTGTGTGTGTGCATTTGTGCATTTGTGTGCGTGTGTGTGTGTGTGTGTGCGTGTGTGTGTGTGTGTGTGTGTGTGTGTGTGTGTGTGTGTGCATGAGTTGTGGCTGAGGGGGTTGTTGTGCTTCTTGCTGCTGCTCATTTGACTTCTGTTCCCAGTAGATAAGAGCAGTGATGGAGGCTTCCATTCACTGAGTGATGAAGAGCCGGGCCAGGCCTGAGAGGCCAAGTCGTCCAACGGGGGGGCCTCTGTGTGCGGAATTATTTATAATGCTGTGTAACCTCGTTATTCGAAAAAAAAACAAAAAACAGTGTGTCTATTGTCGAATCAATACAAAGTAAGGAATTTAAAGAAGACACAGAGACACACACACACACACACATACACACACACACACACACACACACACACACAGAATACCGACAGAAAGGAAGACTTACTTTTTTAGGTTTCTTTGCACAAGGCGGGCGTGATTGTTTTTGGTTACCTAATATTCAATCTATTGATGGAGCCTCTATTATGGTGTGTCAAGGGCACTAAGGAGGCTAAGGCTGAGGACAATGGAGGAGAAAGGAGGAGAAGAATAGCAGGAATCTCAAATTATAGCGCACTTTGTCCCTACATTTCTCTTTAGCTTGGTGCTTCTTTCTCTCTCTCTCTCTCTCTCTCTCTCTCTCTCTCTGTCTCTCTCTCTCTATCTCGCTCTCTCTTCTGTATCTGTTCCTTTTCATGTTTGAAAAGTGCTCATAATGGACTATATTATGAATAGGTTTTATCAAACATACTCTATACGTGTGTGTGTGTGTGTGTGTGTGTGGGTGTGGCCCACACCCACACACACACACCCACACCCACACACACCCACACCGTGTGGGTGTGTGTGGGTGTGGGTGTGGGTGTGTGTGTGTGTGTGTGGGTGTGCACACCTCTCACTATGTCTGTCCCAGCTCAACCCCCACTGTAAAGCTGCTGTGATGGCACGCCATTTTAAATACATATACATTCACATTTACATTCAGGGCATTTAGCAGACGCTTTTATCCAAAGCGACTTACAATAAGTACATTTGTCATAAGAAGTGAAACAATACATCGCCGTCGGTACAGTAAAGACGTTCATAGAACCAAGTGCCAAGTACTAACAATCGCCAGGCTGACCCCATTCCCCGTATACAGCAGTGACAGCTAGCTTACTGCAGATGCTGCACAACTAGGTACATAAATACTTGAATTATGCACAAATGCCTCGACGTAGCCATTTCATATACAGCCAGCATGTGCTGAATGACATGCCCTCACGACGCCTGCCTGTCCCATTTTCTTCATAAAGGGGACTCTGAATTTTTCATCACTCTAGTTGTAGTCCTCAAAGTCGTGGCAGAGCAGAGATGTTCGGTGGGGCCGGTACCCACTGGAGGAGGAGGAGGATGTTCCGCCGTGTGCAGCGAGCGCACTCAGTCTTCCAGTCCCCCCCCCCCCCACCCCTGTCCTCACGTCTTCCTCGGTTCCTCGTTTCCTCCAAACGGTCGTCTGCCACCGGTAGTCACATAGATGATGGATCGGCTCACCGCTTTCATTTAAGAGTTTTTTTTTTAGTTTGTTGTGAGAAACCCTTAGGAGCCACGGAGGTTCTATTCAAAGCAGTGGCAGGCTGGAGATAACCACTGAGCACACGCTTGTGATACATCGTCGTCAGTCTACTCCTTTCCAACGTTTCCGTCTTGATCCTGAGAAACAAAATGTACAAGTCAGATTAAAGAGAGCCATACATGCAATACTCTGATATACCATCTATTGGCTTCTATCTACTTGAACCTCTTCGAAAAACCCGTGTGATAATCCACTGTACCGGTTTATAACAGACCCCGGCATCAATATTGTAGGACAGCAACAGGGTGAAGTGCTCTCGGAGAGGAGAGGGGAGCGGAGGAGAGGGAGGGAGGTCTTGTAATGGAGGGCGAGGGTGCACTTGGGACCTTAGAGGAGACGGTGCTGGGAGAAAGCAAAGGCTCTTGAGCGGAAGGAAAAAAGGAGTTGAGGAGGAGGATGAGGAGAGTGTGGGATCAGAAGGATCACCATGGGAATAGAAGCTAGTAAGTGAGCGAGAGAGAGAGAGAGAGAGTATTATAATGGCACAGAGAGAAAATAAGAGGATTGGCGAGAGGAGGAGGCGAAGGAGAGAAGAGAGAGAGAGAGAGGAGAGCAGAGGAGGTCATTTAACTTCCGCCAGCCCGTGTGGTGCCGAGTGTGGCCGGGTCTTCTGACTATAACAGCCCTCCTGCTCCTGCACTTACTCTCAAGGGGTTTGTCACCCACCGCAGACCGTCTCTCTCTCTCCCTGCTCGTGATGAGCCTCATTCCGCCTCCCATCACTAGGCAGAGCCCTCAGCGCACGCCAGCGGGCCCCGATCCACTCTTTTCCCTTCTCTTTGTTGGTGTGCCCTCCCCCCCCCCCCCCCCCCTCCCTCCCCCCCCGGCCCTGCTAGACAGCCAAACAGAAGGACTACAAATGACAATGTTGTCACAAAGTGGCAGTGACGCAGGTGTGTCTGTGCGTTGTCTATGCAGCAGAAGAAGCCCCAGTAGCCGGAGGCCGTTTCAGTGCAGTAACCCCCCCGGACGACCGCTGCTCTTCCTCTGCACAGGGATTATGGCGCTCGTAAAGTTAGTGTAGAATGTCCTTAGGACCTTAACGGACCTGACCAGACGGGGATCCCCGATTGGTCCGAATGGCTACACAGAGCACGGTGGCCAATGAACCGGCAGACTCATGCCAATGCACCTTAATAACAAGAATATATATAATGCATGCCGTTTGGTGGATGCACAGTGTCCTGCAATACCACGAGTGCATCCATTAGTACCATTCATTATCCACCAAATGAATGTGTGTATCTCTGCAAAACGCATAGTGCATGGTAATCACATGTGTCAGGTAGCCTGGCTGTCATGTTCTCTCTCTCTCTCTCTCTCTCTCCCTCTCTCTCTCTTCATGTCCTCATCCTGCTCTGTTGGAATGCGATCTGAACAGGACTTTTCCCTCCCACGTACAGGTGCAGCGTATTATGCATGTCACATCCTGTGCACAGTTTACTGTATACATTATGTAGAGTGGGGCCAGGAGCCTTTTAATCATAACGGGTGGCCCCTTTTGTCACACAGTGGCAGCGAACATATTGCGGGAAAATCCGGCAAAGAAGAAACACCTAACCATCGTTAACAGAAACAAGCCACAGTTTATCTGCACATCGCTTACGTATATATATTCTGTTTTATGCTGTTGTTGTGCTCATCCACAACATCAACGGGACATAGGCATACTTACGTCGCATAACAACATCAAAGGATTTGTTTTTCTCCAACAACGAGTTGATTACAACAACTCGTCCCCTTTGAGATGTCTCTGACAAATGTATTTATTTATTATATATATTTTTTTTCTGTGGATTAACTTCCAGGAAGTTCTTGGTTCAGCAAAAGCTTTCCCAACAATGCAAGAGTGCAAGAATGCAGGACAGTTACTCGCGTTTCCTGGTCACTATAGCTCTAGAGCTGCCTGTTCTCTGTAGCTCTAGAGCTGATTGTTCTTTAAAGCTCTAGAGCTGCCTGTTCTCTGCAGCTCTAGAGCTGCTTGTTCTCTATGGCTCTAGAGCTCCCTGGTCTATAGCTCTAGAGCTGCCTGTTCTCTGTAGCTCTAGAGCTCCCTGGTCTGTAGCTCTAGAGCTGCCTGTTCTCTGTAGCTCTAGAGCTACCTGGTCTGTAGCTCTAGAGCTGCCTGTTCTCTATGGCTCTAGAGCTGCCTGTTCTCTATGGCTCTAGAGCTGCCTGTTCTCTATGGCTCTAGAGCTACCTGGTGTATAGCTCTAGAGCTACCTGGTCTATAGCTCTAGAGCTGCCTGTTCTCTATGGCTCTAGAGCAGCCTGGTGTACATAGCTATTTCTCACTCATGCCACATTGATATTTTGATGATTCATCCCGATTCTACAACCGCTATCAATTATTCACACATACATTTCTAATTCATTTCCATGCACGATCCACCAATCAGAGGACAGATAGTTTAAGACGCATTCCAGTCCTTCACACTTTCAGACAGGCGGCAGAACAAACTCAAATAAATGAGAGACCGGTGGGGTTGAGGAGCAGTCAGAGAGACGGTTAGAGCGCAAATTGGACACAAGGCGGCTGAGGTCAAAAGAGGAAAGGGCACTGACATCTCATTTTCTATCCTAGCCGACATACCCTTCCCCCACCTTGCAAATGTTATTGTATTCTATTATATTCAATTCTCTGCCAATGTCATATTCGATTCGACTGCTTCTTTGGCTGGCTACACCTTTCATCAATTGTGAGGCTCCTCCATCGGCAGCTCTCTGCGATGAGCGGCCAACCCCCACATCATCATTGAAACGCCCACCGGAGACTCAGTCACTCTGGACGTTTGGGGTGGAGATCGTCCCCTCCTTTTCAATCACCATGATGTATGGAAGCCCCACCACCCACGAGAGGAAGACGTTGGAGGAGGGTGTTGAGGCACCAACCCCCCCCCCACCCCTTGGTCTGACCCCTGACACATACATCCAGGACATGGACATGATGTTTCAGTTCCTCCAGTCAAGCAGAAGAAGGCGTTTGGACTGTAGATGCTGTAGGTGGCTGTGGCCTTGTGAACACCAAGCAGCACATTCCCGATGGGGAAAATCGCTTAGCGGGAGCATGATGACTTTAAGTTCATCAGCAAGCACTTTACTTTATTTACAATTCTGGGGAAGGTTTTATTTTTATGTCCCTTTAAACCGTCGACATTTGTGTGGTTTATGTGTTGGTTTGAGGTGCTTGCATACAAAGACAGTTTTTTTTTTTTTTTGTCTGTGACTTGGTGGTAGAATGTCCTTGTGTGTGTTTGTCATTGAGGCGGCCGTGCAGTGTGTAACCACTGGAATATAAGCTGGTCACGCTTCTTTAAGCACTGTACAACCTCAGGGATCATTAAAAGAGAGGTCAAGGAAGGACACACACAGAAAACAGACGCTTGGCTTTAACCTATACAGGCAGACCACAGCCTGGAGACACAGACGGAAAGCCAGCCAGCCAGACAGACAGTAGGCTACCTGAGCGTTTACACCTAATTTGGCCTGGGTCAAATACACATGCTGTGTCAATGTGAGGAGATAGAAAGTGAACAGTTAGCCTGCTAGCAGTTCACTTTCTATCCCCTGACATTGACACAGCATGAGTGCACGTGTGCTGCTCGATCATGCCATGGGTCATTTGGAAATAGGCCATAATTAGGAAGGAGGTTTTGATGAAAATGTGGTTTCTCCGTGTCACAAAATCGCCTATAAAGTCATTAGGGAAGATAGTAGTCTGAAGGGAAATGTGTTCTGTTTTCCAAAGACGGGGGCGAGAGATAGCTGTACCCTTGTTCGGGAGGAGTTTATTAAAGACTGGATGAGGAGAGAACATGTGAAACTGTTTGGCCTTGACATTACTAATACTGGAGCCAGGGTCCTGATAACTCTGTGGTGTCGATTCAGTCAGTGATGCGTAGTTCTTAGAGAAAGACATGTCAACAGTATGTTAGTAAAGGTGTTATAGTGCAGTAAAGTCGAGTAGAGTAGAGTCGAGTAGAGTCCTTGGGGCGGCATTAGCTCAGGAGGTAGAGCGGGTTGGCTGGTGACCGCAAGGTTGCTGGTTCGATCCCCGGCTCCTCCGAGTGTATCGTGGTGTCCCTGAGCGAGACGCCCTCACCCTGACTGCTCCTGAGAACAGTCAACACTGTAAAGTGCTTTGGATAAAAGAGCTATATAAATGAGGACCATTTGAGAGTCACTTCCAGAGTGCTGTTGCTTGTTTTTTTTCTCTTTCTCCCCCCTACAATCGTGCTTTTCACACCACCTATGTCACGTTCATCCACAGTGATTCTTTATCGCCCGGACCTCTTTCTCATTTTAATTGGGGCTCCCTTATCTAGCAGGCGACTTGGCTCACTCTCAGTATCTTCTAGGATTTCATTCATCGCAGCAATTAGCGCTATCTGTGTTGGAGGAGATAGCGACTTCGGGGAACGGCCGTTTGGCTGCAGTATCCAAGTGATGGAGTCTGCTTTGAACACACTACATGGTTGGGGATATTGATATTGAATATTCAAATATTGCCAATGGTTCATCCCAGAGATAAAGATACCTGCACCCAGTGTTTTTTACCATGAATTAGCATGGCTCAGGAAACTCTGTAATATGCAGGTTTTAATGAAGGCCAAAAAGCCCATTATTTTTTGCAAAGCAGAAGCCTTATGAATACATTCTTTTTAATATGTAAATTCGTACATCTCAAGAGCGGCTGTTGAACACTGACGACTTATTTGGGAGGCAGTTCATTGTTACGAGGGTAGGATGAGTATTGATGGTGCAGCCTTTGGGACATCATAAAGATATAAAAATAAGGAGAAAGCACCTGAATCAAGTACTGCTCAATTGATTGGAGCGAATTCCCAGGCAAGGGCCATTTCAGCATAATTTAAAGATCTATGTCTATATCTTTATGCGTAGCAGCACCATTATGGCCCACCCGATTGTAGATGTGATTTAACATTATTTTAGTTTCTGAAAATCTAATGAAGTGATTTTGTTGTGAATAAATCATTTGCAACAGATTTTTATGAAGCATTTAAAAAAAGACTCTTTAGCTGCAGACCCTCTTTAGCTCCTACCCAGTCCTTCACATAACTACTAATACAAAAGGACGAAGTTCTTATTTCAAAATATTGTGAGGCCTTTGCTTGTTTTGTTGTTTTTCCTCAATAGTAAATGGTGTACTTCTTGCTCCATTAGCCCAGGTGACATAAAGGGAAAGATGTCCGTCTGCGCTTCACTGCTCCCTGGTTCATTCCATTAGCTCTTTACCTTGTAAGACGATTGCACGTCAACAACAGAAGCGCCCAGGCCCATGTTGTCGGAGTTGTTCAGCATTGCATAATTATCAGTATGTGTGTGCGTGTGTGTGTTTGTGTTTGTGTGTGTGTGAGAGCCTGCGTGTGTGTGTGTGTGTGTGTGCGCGCATGCGTGTGTATGTGCATGCATGCTTGTGTGCCTGCGTGCGTCTGCGTGCATGCGTGTGTGTGTGTGCGTCTGCGTGCATGCGTGCGTGTGTGTGTGTGTGTGTGTGGGTGTGTGTGTGTGAGTGTTGGTATGAGCCACCTGCACCATCCACACATTGCTCTGGCACTAGACTGGAGCTCCAGGGAGGAATGGCTCTATCTCGGGCTAATGGAAAACATTTAACAGATTAAGAAAGAGAATCTAGGGGGAGGTATCATAATAACAGCTATGGATCACAGAGTCTCTTAAACCTGCAAACCAAGAAGCAGCTGGGCTCCGATGGGCTAGGCTTACAGTAGCGTATCACAGCAAGTGTGTGTGTGTGTGTGTGTGTGTGTGTGTGTGTGTGTGTGGAGCTCCCTCTTAGCAGCAGTATATTAAGATGGTTAAGCTTTCCGGACCCTTATAGCATACCACCCTGGTGTGTGGTTCATGTGCACGTGCAGCAGGGTGTGAGCTCTAGCATGCATTTACGTTGTGCGCATGCTTTCACATGTGCGATGATTTAATTGGTGATTCTGTGTGAGTTCTTTTAAAATGTGTCTGCATGCTTGACACCTGGCAGATGAAAGGACATAGAGAGAGAGAGAGAGAGAGAGAGAGAGAGAGAGAGAGAGAGAGAGAGAGAGAGAGAGAGAGAGAGAGAGAGAGAGAGAGAGAGAGAGAGAGAGAGAGAGAGAGAGACAGAGAGAGATGGTGGGATCAGAGGAGTGGCACACATGACCCACACAATTTCAGCATTCCGTTTACAGCCTCTGAAAGTGAATTTGTGTGCACCGTGAAATGTGAACTGTTAAGGCTCAGCAGCAGGAGCGGTTGCAGCGTGCCGCGTCAACCGCTGCACGGCCCCTCTGGTGGTAAGGAGGAGGAGGATCCGGTTCAGCAGGAGAGTGCTTCTGCTGCTGCTGCCCCACAGAGACACACACAGACGGAGGAGGTGCAGGCAGGGAGCCTGAGGCCATTAGACTTCCAATGTGTCCCTGGACTAGCCTTTACTTTGACCACCTTTTGGGCACATCACAGGCCCGGCCCCCCCACCGCGCCTTCTGTTTCATCGTTGCATACACATAACCTTTCAAACAGGGACTGTTACACAGACACACACACACAGACACACACACACAGACACACACACACACACAGGGGATTTCTTTTACTCTTGTCTGCTGTTTTTGTTACGCAATCAGTGTTCACGGGTCTGATGGACCCACAACGTTATTGAGTTTTTCAAACAATACAGCCAGAACAACTCACGTAAAAATACAGCTGTTATGTATTTTTTTTCTCAACTACAAACAATATTGATTATATATATTCTGTATATATATGGATATTTTTTACTTTTTATTTTATGTACCTTTGCTACAGTCAGCCAATGATTTTCATTTAATTCACTTTTTTGTCACCTTGCCACAATTTATAATTATGCTTATAAAATTGTTGAGAGGGTCGCGTTTAATCTATGGAATTTGCTGCAAACCTAAAGGAACGCACACACACTCACATCATTGATACCCATTCATCATTATATGTCACTACACTACACTATACTATACTTAGTCCTGTAGAATCACCAACACATCACCTACATAATGTATGCATTCTGTTTTGTTGAACTATATACTCATGGTATCTGTTGTCACTCTATCTATCCCTCTATCTATATACTATATATATATATATATAGATTTCTCTATCATTCCATCTATCTATCTATCTCTCTATCTAGCTATATCTATCTATATATCTATAGATAGATATCTATAGATATATATATATATCAATACATCTATCTATCTCTCCTTCTCACTCTATCTCTCTATACATCTATATCTCTCTATCTTGTTCCATCTCTCTCTCTCTCTCTCTCTCTCTCTCTCTCTCTCTCTCTCTCTCTCTCTCTCTCTCTCTCTCTCTCTCTAAAAGCTAAGGTCTTGCTTGATATGCCCTTGATCTATAAAGGCATTTTATTTTGGGTTTTTTGATTTGGCCTAATCTTTCATTATCCTCTGTCAATATTTTCATCCACAGTCACTAAAAAATTCATAAAAAATAAGTGAACTGGCCTAGTGCCCAACTGTTCAGACTAGGAGGGGAAATCAAAGATTTCTGCTCTAATAAAAATAGGTGTTGAGTTGAACGTCAATGCAGATCAATTGAAAGTTGGCCCGAGAAATGGTGGAGATTATAAGGGTTTCTTCAGTAAGGGTTTGGACATTTTCAGTAATAATTGTAAGTAATTGGAACTTTCAATCAATCGCAAATTGGTGTCAAGTTACCGCCTAAAGTTGTACTTTCCAACACATTAACGGTCCAGTGAATCTTTCCAAAGACTATACACACCCGTACTGGCCTGTATGGTGTAAGGGGCCACTAGCCACTTCCAATAGGATGTCCTTAACTACGACAGCATCCACACGCCAAGTGTGATGAGGTTCCTTGATAGATTCATAAGTTGTATGAATACGTGATATAGTCTCAAAAACGAGGTCATAGTTTACAAGTAAAGGGACGTTCACGTTGAACATGATTGTTCGTTGTCAGTGAAATAATAAAATATCACAGAGTTGAGTGTGTGGAGGAGGACTGTGCACATATGATGCAATTTCCTTTGTGCTGAAAAACTGCACTCATATTTAGGTCGATATTTTGCCGGCACTCGCAAGAGAACAATCGTTTTTTAACCAATCACAATCAGGTATCTTTGTCCCACTCACCATGATCCCTGTACATGTTGTTCATGGCGGAGGCAACAGACTTTATCCATTTCTCAACACACAGTCCTCTTACTGCGTCCATAGTGCTGAACTACATTCAAATACCTACAATCATCCAATCTGTTACATAGTGCTGAACTACATTCAGAGACCTACAATCATCCAATCTGTTACATAGTGCTGAACTACATTCAGAGACCTACAATCATCAAATCTGTTACATAGTGCTGAACTACATTCAGAGACTACAAT
>NC_140286.1:2059905-2079905 GCF_964030765.1 Micromesistius poutassou
ATTTATAATTTAACAACCGACGGCAACTTATCATCCTCGGGTGCTTTGGTGGGTCTTCAAAGTGAAGACAATGAGCTGAAGCACCGTGTGTTCTCTGACTGCCAGCTCCTCCACTTAGCAGCAGAGCCATAAAGACCAGAGATCCCTCACACTGCTTCACGTCGGCAGCATTCAGCAGAGTCTCCTGACTAGGCCACCGCATTTCTAAAGAATACGATTCAACATTAGATCAATATGTCTTAGATTTTATGAGGGCATTTTAAGTGTAATTCCGGCGATAGATTGAACCCAGGGTCTTTTTGCTCCATGAAAACAGATAAAATATTTTTTATTATAAATTATACTTTATTATATTATTTACGGTAGCCATGTACGTGGGAGCGCGCAGTAATTAGTTGTTTCCAGCCGTTCTGGCGATGCTGGATAGTTATGCTGTTGAGAGTGTGAAATAAATGGAATAAACAAGTTGTGTAAGAACAGTCATTGGAGTTTAACATGCATTTCCATGGAATTATAAATTCCAAAACTTTCCTCCTTGAACTGAGCTCCGGTGCATTCGGTAATCGACTTGTATGGACTTGTATGTTGTTGATGCTTTGTTTTTTCGTGTAGGGACCCTAGTCATATGGAGGTAGATTTGTGTCTTTATTATGCAATCTAACAGAACAGGTTTGAGAGCAAAACTTTCCACACTGCAATCAAAAAATAGATTTGAGAGCAAAACTATCAACACTGCAAAGTAAAATAAATGTGATTAAAAATGTATTAATGGGAATCCAAAAGTTTTGTTTGCAAATCCAAAAGTTTTGTTTGCAAATCCAAAATTTTGTTTGCGAATCCAAAAGTTTTGCTTGCGAATCCAAAAGCTTTGCTTGCTGTTGAGCTGAATCTCGTGGGCGGGACCTACGCCGAAAGATGTAAGACACGTCTCTATTGGCCAGTCTCAATCGGAGTGACAGCTTGGCAACTCTGCTCCCGAGTCCCGCTCGGTCTCATCATGGACTTCAAAACTCCCTCTCTCGTTACTAACTGTGGATGTTGCCAAGCTGTCACTCCGATCGATACTGGCCAATAGAGACGTGTCTTACGTCTTTCGGCGTGGGTCCCGCCCACGAGATTCAGCTCAACAGCAAGCAAAACTTTTGGATTCGCAAGCAAAACTTTTAGATTCGCAAGCAAAACTTTTGGATTCGCAAACAAAACTTTTGGATTCGCAAACAAAACTTTTGGATTCCCATTTCATACATTTTTAATCACATTTATTTTACTTGCAATAAAACATTTTTTGATTGCAGTGTCGATAGTTTTGCTCTCAAATCTATTTTTTGATTGCAGTGTGGAAAGTTTTGCTCTCAAACCTGTTCTGTTTGATTGCATAATAAAGACACAAATATACCTCCATAGAGTCATGCTACTGCAGAGGTATGGTGCTATTTTGAGCAATGTTAGTGGTTAAAAAATGCAGATTTGGAAGCGTTCCGCGCACTGCCCCTAGCCAATGCAATGTAAGCCATTTGGGCTGTTAGCGTTGCTCCAGGCAAGCTCCAAACTGGTTGATCAACGAGAAAAAGTGTCTGGAGGGCTTAATTTATCGGTTCTCTTGCCAAAAAAGACCCATGGTTCAATTTTCACCGGAATTACACACAGAAACATTTTGCACCAATCATTCTGCACAACGCATCGTTCTTCAAAACGGAGACCTCCACGATGTTTGTAGTGCTGTCAGGCTGTGGTTAAAAAAAAAAAAATTCACTCACTTTTAAGTAAAGAAAGAAGCGACGCCACCTCTGGCTGTCGGCGCGGTCCGGTTCACCCGGGCAAACGGTTAATTGCTCGGGGATGAAAGCGACAGACACAGACACACAGAGGAGGAAGCAGAAAGTGCAACATGGTGAGAGCCAGACGGACACAGGAGCGGACGTGAGGTCCACCGTCTCCTCTCCTCTCCCCCCACAGCCCACCGACGCCACGCTCATTACCCATTCCGCCGGCGTGCGTTTGTTAAAATGTGTTCAAATGTATTTCACGGTTCACAATACCAAGTCGACGACGGGCGGTGACGGCCCTCCGATAACACACTGCTTACAGGCCCCCGTATGGATTCAAGTAGTTAGTTGCGTGCAGTTGTGCGTGCAACTTTCCCATGTATCCGCTTATTGACCGCAAAAAATATGAATGATTCATGTCCACTACACAGCGCCGTCTCTCACAGAGCCGTGGTTCGCCCTGCCCGTATCTCAGTCCATTAAAGGGCATTCCTCATAAATTCATCTCTCCCCCTCCTCCTCCTCCGTCTCCGTCTCCTCCATCTCCTCCGCACAGGCGGCGAGGTCACGACCCCGCGCTTCACGCAGCACTTCCGGGGCAGCCTGTCGGGTCTGACCGTCCGGCCGGGACGCATCGAGAGCCAGAAGGTCATCTCCTGTCTGCAGGCCTGCAAGGAGGGGCTGGACATCAACTCCCTGGAGAGCCTCGGCAAGGACATCAAGGTGAGGGAGGGATATCATCACCACGGTGCCCGGTGGCCAGGGAGGGAGGACACTGTCAGGTGCTGTCTCTTCAGCGGGGCGGCCCGCGACCTCCCGCTTGAAGCCCCGGCTGGAGAGACAGCATGCAGCTCCTCAAAAAGGTGGTGCTGGGACGGTGGTTCTCGACGGCTAAAGGAGGAGGAGCGTGACGTCCTTCTCCTAGCAGAAAGTCTATCTGTTGCTTCCATTGTTCGGTTCGGCGGACTCACCAGTTCACACTGGGATCTGGTGAAATGGATGGATGTGGCCAGCCCGTCATTTGCAATCTGAGCAATAAATCAGAATTGAGTCACTAGGTGTTTTACAGTGAGAAGGACGCTAGTTCAGCTCCATATGAGGTATTTCACGAGGTCCTGTTTGCCGGTTTGTGCCAGATACGGATGGTCACTGCTTTCACTGCTGGTTGTGGGTTTGCTGCGTAAAGGTTGCCTGTACTATTGATCCCACTTTCCTAGTACTTTGTTTATGCAAGCAAATGTTTCACACACACACTCCAATTCACACCTTAGTGGCTTTAGTCTATTTTGATTTCCCCTCTCGCCCTCTCTCTCTCTCTCTCTCTCTCTCTCTCTCTCTCCATCTCTCTCTCTCTCTCTCTCTCCATCTCTCTCTCTCTCTCTCTCTCTCTCTCTCTCTCTCTCTCTCTCTCTCTCTCTCTCTCCCCCCTGCCATGTGTTAAGTGTCCGCTTGACGCGATCAATCCCAACGTAGCCGGTCATTAGGGCGCTAAAAACATTCCTTGCCGTCCTGCTGCCGTTCATCAACCACTCCGACGGCCGCACCGCTGACTTACAGCCACGCTACGTGGCTACGAGGGGTTGCTAGGCGACGGTGGCAGTTAATGCACCTCGTTGCTCTCTTAAAAAAAAAAGATGAGGTCTTACACTGGAGGTGTTCAGAGATGAAAAAGTTGAAACCATTCCTTTCCACAGAGGTACTGAAGGTGTTGGGCAAGATACGACGATTGAAGTGTGTACATTAACTGCCAGGATGTACAACATACAATAAGTGTGTACATTAACTGCCAGGACGTACAACATACGATAAGTGTGTACATTAACTGCCAGGACGTACAACATACGATAAGTTGCGTGGGAGGCTGGTGAGTGCTGGCTGACTGACGGCTCACACAGCCAGTATACTGGAGCCCTGCCCACCATAGCTTCCATTAACAAGACCCGGCCAGGGAGCCTTGGTGCAGAATTCTTTCTCTCACACTAGCCTCTGCGACACTTTCACTCGAATTAACTGACAAGATGCTTTGTTTGCTGCTGCGATCTATGTCCAACAGAGCTGCTAGCTTCTTGAGGTTATTTCCCTTTTCTCTCGGAGATAATATCAAGATGAATGCAGCGAGGGGAACGATAACAATGGTGACAAAGAATCCACATCTGTGGAGCAAAAGAAACCAAGCAGTGATTTATGTGTCTGCTTTTTCTTTTCTTTCTTCTTCTATTCCGCTATTCTATCTATTGTGGTGTGTTCGTGTGCGTGTGCGTGTGTGTGTGTGTGTGTGTGTGTGTGTGTGTGTTTGTGTGTGCGTGCCTGTGTGTGTATGTGTATGTGCGTGCATGCGTGTGCGTGTCTGTGTCTGTCTCTGTGTCTGGGTGTGTGTGTGTGTGTGTGTGTGTGTGTCTGCGCGTGCCTCTGTGTGTGTGTGTGTGTGTGTGTGTGTGTGTGTGTGTGTGTGCGCGTGTGTGTGTCTGTGTCTGTCTCTGTGTCTGTGTCTGGGTGTATGTGTGTGTGTTTGTGTTTGTGTGTGCGTGTCTGTGTGTGTATATGTATGTGTATGTGCGTGCATGCATGTGCGTGTGCGTGTCTGTGTCTGTGTCTGGGTGGGTGTGTGTGTGTGTGTGTGCACGCGTGTGTGTCTGCGCGTGCCTGTGTGTGTGTGTGTGTGTGTGTGTGTGTGTGTGCGCGCGCCTGTATGTGTGTGTGTGTGTGTGTGCGCGTGCGTGTGCAGTTCCACTTTAACCCAGCCCAGTCGGTGCTGGTGGTGGAGGGAGAGGAGCTGAGCAGCATCAACGCGGCCATGACCAAGGTCTCCTACATCAACTCACGCCAGTTCCCCACCCCGGGGCTGAGGAGGGTGCACATCACCACCACCGTGCAGTAAGTACACACACACACACACACACACACACACACACACACACACACACACACACACGCACACACACGCACGCACACATGCACACATGCACACACGCACACACGCACGCACACATGCATGCATGCACGCACACGCACACGCACGCGCACACACGCACGCACACACGCACGCACACGTACGCACGCACGCACACACGCCCACGCACTACAATAAAATAAGTACACACGTACGACACACAATACGTGCATTAGAACCAAAGTTAATACACACACGTAGTACAGCATAAGAAAATACACACGTACCACAGTACAATAAGAGCACACCACAGAACAAGTACACAGGTACCACAGTGTGTGTGTGTGTGTGTGTGTGTGTGTGTCTGTGTGCGCCCATGTGGGTACGTGTGTGTGTGTGTGTGTGTGGATGTGTGTGTGTGTGTGCTCCCGTGTGAGTGTGTGAATACGTACGTGTGTGTGTGTGTGTGTGTGTGTGTATGTGTATGTGTGTGCTCCCGTGTGGGTACGTCCGTGTGTGTGCTCCAGTGTGTGTGCTCCTGTGTGAATACGTACGTGTGTGTGTGTGTGTGTGTGTGTGTGTATGTGTGTGTGTGTGTGTGTGTGTGTGCGTGTGCGTTCTCCTATACACACACTATATCAGCCCTCTATCTATCTCGGGCGCTGTGGAGGTGAGGGGGCGACGGCGGGCGGCAGGAGTCTGGACGGGCCGGTCGATAAGCCCCTCGGCTGCAGCCCGCCGGCCGCAGTGGACGCCGTCTGAACCTGTGTGCGGCTGATCGGCAGCCGCTCCGCTGCCTGATAAGGAGAGGATGAGCTCTCACACAGACCTGCTCACGGACGGCTCGCCCGGCCACCTCCTTGTGTTTTCAATAAGGGCTCGCTCGGTACGCTGCCGTTGCTCAATTATTGCTATGAATATAAATTAGTGCTGTCAAACGATTAAAATATTTAATCGCGACTAATCGCATTAATGTCATGGTGAACTCGCGATTAATCGCGATTAATCGCACATTTTTATCTATTGTAAAAGTCCCTTGATTTATTTTTCTCATTATTTTTTTCTCATTTTAATGCTCTTATCAACATGGAAAAGTGGATTGGCTTGCTTTGTGCAAATGTTTTTTTTTTATTGAAAACAACATTGCCATATACTGTAGTGTTCAATTTCACACTAACATTCACACTTGGAGCAAATCATCTCTCAGACAATGTAACACTGTCCATCAATAAATGTGTAAAAAAAAAAAAAATAATAATAATAATTAAATTTTAATAAGAAACGTTAATCTCGTGATAGCACGTTAATCTCGTGACAGCACTAATATAAATACAACGGTGTTGTTTTGACGGAGCACACCCACACCAACAACGTTGCGGGCTGCGTTGTGCGCTCGGGGCGTTAGATGGCTTCAGCTGGCGTGTCCTGGGGGAGACTCAAGAACAGAACAACAACGTTCTGCTGTTATTACGATTCTGCGTTTCTTTTTCTTTTATCTCCCTTACGTGCGTCATGGCAATTACAGATAATAAAGAACAAGAGCCGTTACAATCCTCTTTTTTTTTTATTTTACCGCTCATCACATTTGCTTCTCTGGCTGAATGTGCCTTAGGAAGAATAAAAGGACACGGCTCCCCTTAGGGACCCACGCCAGACGTGTTCTCAGCCGTCCTCGAGAGGGACTGCTGCTAAACTGGGCTCCACTGGGGACGTTCACACACTGACAGTCACACGGGGGGGGGGGGGGATTTCTTTAGCTCTTGTCTGCTGGTTTTGTTACACAACCTATATTCACGGGTCTGGTGGACCCACAACGTTATTGGGTTGTAAAACAATATAGCCAGAACGATTTATGTAAAAATGCAACTGTTGAGTATCTTATCTCTCAACTACAAGCAATTTTGGCAGTATGTAATAGTGTAGATCACATTTATCAAGTGCTATTCATTTTATCATTATTTTTGTCCCCGTGGCACAATTTATAATTACGCTCATAAAATGGTTGAGAGGGTCGTGTTTAATCTATGAAACATGCTGCAAACCTAAAGGAACGCACACACACACACACACACACACTCACACACACACACACACACACACACACACACACACACACACACACACACACACACACACACACACACACACACACACACACACACACACACACACACACACATTCACTCCAATCAGCAGGCTATGCAGGAGGAAGACCTTTTTTAACCATGTTTAAATGTGCTCATTACCCTGTGCTCCAGTGGACCAGACCACCATATATTGATCCCCATCTGTAGGGGGTTGCTCAGAGTAGCCCTCATGTAGAGGGGTTTTAGCATGTAGAGGGGTCCTTTAGCATGTAGAGGGGTCCCTTTAGCATGTAGAGGGGTCCCTTTAGCATGTAGAGGGGTCCTTTACCATGTCCCTCTGTTACCCATTTCAAACGCTCCTCTATGCCTTCTACTTTAATGGACAATTCCGGTATTTCGAACTTTCTGGTTTGTCTAGGATGAAATAAAGTGGTTGACACCGAAATTGAGACTATTGGTCCTGTCTCAGGTATTTGGCTCATTTCAAATGCCTGCTTCGGAATGGCTGTCTGCGGGCATTCACAAACCTGTCCTTAAAACAACTCTAAACGTTTGTTTTCAGAAACGTGCAACTCACCGAGTGGTTAGTGGTGTTCGTTGATGTTCCAAATCAAGTATCGTGGCGAAATACAGTTTCTGTCATGTTTTATTTGGCATTTTGTAAATCCATTGATTTCGGCTGGAAGACTCATTGCTTGTTGACCGGAAAGCCAAATACCCGAGACAGGACCAATAGTCTAAATTTCGGTGTCAACCACTCTGTTGCATAGCCTGGCTCCGCCCGCCTCCGTACTTCCGCTCAATTTTCATTTCGCTTCAGTACTACGTCTGGGTTTGCGGTATTTTCGCAGGTTTTCTGCAGCCAATTTTTTGGCCGTCCAATCAGCAAACAGAGGGAGTGGCTGAGAACATTGACAACATTGAGGTCGTGCGCTAGTTTGAGTTGTAGTCAAACGTCAGCGATTGGTTATGGCAGATCCAGAGCGGCACTGGGGCAGATCTAATAGTTTCAAACTCCAACAGACGCCCGCCTTCAAGTGAGTTAACGTTTGTCAATGGAGAAAGGCCAGACTCTCTGTGCAAATGAAATTAAGTAGGAGATTCTGGTAGGACCAGGCTATCTATTGCATCCTAGACCAAGCAGAAATGGGGCTCAATGTTCCAAAATACCGGAATTGACCTTTAAGTTATTATATTTGTTTGCCCAGTTGTTATTTCATTGAGAACGGTCCCACAGACCCACAGACGCCACACAAGGCTGACAGCCCCACAGACAGCCCTCCGTGGCGGGGGTCTGACCATGGAGCCGTACCTAATGCACCAGGGGGGGTCGGGCTCCTCATTCATTAGTGGTATTATGGACTTTGCATCCTTTGATCGGGCCATTTAGGAGTAGTGGAGGAGAGTGGTGTGCTGGAGAAGGAGGAGGAGGAGGAGGAGGAGGTGGTGGAGGAGGAGGAGGAGGAGGAGGTGGAGGAGGAGGAGGAGGAGGAGGAGGAGGTGGAGGAGGTGGAGATGGAGGAGGAGGAGGAGGAGGTGGAGGAGCCTGGTGGTGCGAGGCTGTGAGGGTGGAGAATGCAGATGTTTTACTGCGCCACACCTCACAAACCCCTCACTAGCCATCTCAGATAAAGCTGTTAGGGGTAATGGCCTGTGAGCCCATACGGCCCAGTCAATACATGCGGAGGTCCACACACACACACACACACACACACACACACATACTCACATACACACGGACATACATGCACTCACACACTCACATATACACGGACATACACACTCATGCACTCACACACACACACACACACACACACACATACACAGAGACATACACACACACACACACACACAAACACGCAAAAGCACATGCACACACACACACACACACACAGTCACACACATGCACTCACATGCACATACAGTAGCACACACATGCATCCAGATGCCCAAACAAACAATTGCATCAGTGCACACATTCATGTAAATGCGCGCACACATGTTTGTGCAGACACACACACACACACACACACACACACACACACACACACACACACACAAATACACACAAACAACGATGCGCCCACAGGGACATGGGGTCAATCCCATTCCCCACATTGCTCTCATTTAAACGGCCTATAGTGATTTGTCTCAAAAGCCGGGAATCTTAAAAAATATCCCCCATTAGCATTAGCACAAAGCTCAGACCAATTACCTAGCGCTCCCCTCTGGGGGGCGTTCTGCCTTCACACACAATGGGGGGAATAAAGGCTTTGTTGAGACGTGTTGCTCGTCGAGGATTTGGCATTTGTTCTGGAGGATCTTCCCACTTTGCCTTCTCACATTCCATGACTTTGTATTCACCGTATGCTCTACGTTTCTTCCTGTACTCGTCTGGTTGATGAAAGCAGGAGCGATTGCAGGTGTTAAGCTGATGGTTTGTCCACGCGCACATCTGATGTTTGATGGGTATAAAACAGACACAGGATTTCTGACACAAAAGACGAGAAGAAAGAAATGAATCAAAGTGGTCGAATCCAATCGGGAAAAGATGTCAGATATGACGGCTTTAGATTTGAAAGTGAAAAAGTTGGGTCAATAGGTCCATGTTCAATGGTCCGGTGGGGTTGATAAGTTAGCGGACTACTTGCGGAGTGATACGTAAGACGTGAAAAAATCCACTTTCCTTCACAGCGGTCATTATATGCTTAGCAACGGTCATAATTGAAAAATAATTGACACACGGAAGTCGGGAAAGGCCCATGCGAGTGAACGGAGCGTTCAACAACACTGAGAAGAGCCGGGTAATAATATATTATTACTGGTGTCTGTCAAATCCGAGTTGGACACGATATGAATAGAAAAGGACGAAAATACATCCAATAGCTGTCGAAATTGTCCCTGTTCTCTCTGTCTCTCTCACCCCCACCCCCCCCCTCTCTTCCTCCCCCCCCCCAGGTGTTTTGGTGAGGACTCGTGTCTCTCCATCCCGGACATCAAGGCGGTGGTGATGGTGCTCCCGCCGAGCGAGCCACGGATCACCATCAGGGGCTCCACTCGACTCGTCAGGCCTGCCTCCAACATGCACAGCCCTCTGGGAGTGGCGCCCTTCAAGGACCTCCGCATCACCAGCACCGTGGTGAAGGGGGATGGCTCGGCGCTCGGTGGAGGTAGGTGACCTGGGGGGTGGGGAGGGGGGGTGGTCAGCTGTCATTACCGCCCGGCACAAACCAGTGTCATTACCGCCTGGCACAAACCAGCATCATTACCGCCCAGCAAAACCAGCATCATTACCGCCCAGCAAAACCAGCATCATTACCAACCATTGTCATTACCACCCACCATTACCAACCAGTATCATTACCACCCACCATTACCAACCAGTGTCATTACCACCCACCATTACCAACCAGTGTCATTACCACCCACCATTACCAACCAGTGTCATTACCACCCACCATTACCAACCATTGTCATTACCGCCCACCATTACCAACCAGTGTCATTACCACCCATCATTACCAACCAGTGTCATTACCACCCACCATTACAACCATTTTCATTACCACCCACCATTACCAACCAGTAGCATTACCACCCATCATTACCAACCAGTGTCATTACCACCCACCATTACCAACCAGTGTCATTACCACCCACCATTACCAACCAGTGTCACTCCCACCATCCAACCACTTTATCTTGTGTGTGTGTGTGTGTGTGTGTGTGTGTGTGTGTGTATGTGTGTGTGTGTGTGTGTGTGTGTGTGTGTGCGTGTGTGGTGTGTGTGTGTGTGTGTGTGTGTGTGTGTATCTGTGTGTGTGTGCGTGTGTGTGCATGCGTTCGTCTGTGTGTGTGTGTGTGTGTGTTTGTGTGTGTGCGTGCACGTCCGTGTGTGTGTGTGTGCGCGCGTGCGTTTGTGTGTGTGTGTGTGTGTGTGTGTATGTGTGTGCGTTCGTCCGTGTGTGTGTGTGTGTGTGTGTGTGTGTGTGTGTGCAGCCCACAGACCGGGCGTGATGGAGGTGATGCACAACCTGGACTACTGTGACATCCTGGTGCTGGGGGCGGAGCTGAACCCCCGCAGGGAGAGCCTGGAGATCCATCGCAGCACCCTGACGGGCAAACACCTGGACGCCACCAACTCCACCTCAGGCATCTCCATATATGGTGAGCAGGAAGTGGCGAGGAGGGGCGGGGGGTGGGGGGAGGGGGGACAAGGCCACGGTCAACCGACAACCGGGTGGATATTTATAGACGCGTGGGCTGGCTGCACGCTGACACCACACAGCATATATCCCCTCCACTAGAACGTTCTGAGGGCCTTTAGGATGCAAAAGTTATGAAGTTATGATTCAAAGCTCCATGGCCCACTATGTGTGTGTGTGTGTGATTGAAAGTTAGTTTACATGAAGCTATTTCTGAATTCTGTATGTTTTTACCATGTTTTGATGTATGTATTACACATCATTGAATTATTCTTTTTTTATTTGATTACATTTATTCAAGCTGTATTCATTCTCTTATTGAGCCACTATGAGCCTGTGTGTGTGTGTGTGTGTGTGTGTGTGTGTGTGTGTGTGTGTGTGTGTGTGTGTGCATGTGTGTGTGTGTGTGTGTGTCCTGTGCTACGGGTGGACCCCACTATGACCCTTTGTGTGTGTGTGTGTGTGTGTGTGTGTGTCCTGTGCTACGGGTGGACCCCACTATGACCCTTTGTGTGTGTGTGTGTGTGTGTGTGTGTCCTGTGCTACGGGTGGACCCCACTATGACCCTTTGTGTGTGTGTGTGTGTGTGTGTGTGTGTCCTGTGCTAGGGGTGGACTCCATGGCGCACTATGAGCAGGCGGTGAGACAGGTGCGCTACAGACACGCCCAGCCCTCGGCACTGAGCGCCAGGAGGTTCCGCCTGACGTGCTCCGAGCTCAACGGCCGCTACACCAGCAACACCTTTAATATGGAGGTCAGGTCGGAGCCGACCGTCACCCTGTCTCTGTTCACCCCTCTGGTGCAAACCCATAGGATCCATCACTCCTTATCTCTCTGTCTCTCTATCGCTCTCTCTCTCTCTCTCTTTGTACTCTTAACACTTCACCACTCAACTGTCAGCTGTTTTTCTCTTCTCCTCATTTCAACTTTCTTCTCTTTTTTCACATCCTGAAACACACACACTCTCTCTCTCTCTGTTTATCGCTCCCTCTCCCTCTCTCTCTCTCTCTCTCTCTCACACATACTTAATTGACATTCACATCCAGCGTGCCTGTGCAGGTGATGACAGGCCTCATGTCCCGCCTCCTCAGGTCGGCGTTCTACACCACACAGCGCCCGTGGAACACGTCAATCACATGGCCGCCCAATCGCAGTACCTCAGACCGGTGCATCATCCCCTCATGATTCACACGCTCAACTCGCAGATGCAAGGTGAGACACGGCGCACATGGAGAAGTAGTGGGTTATATATGAAGGTTTAATTAAACAGTGGTGGATATGATTAAACATATTCAAACACGTACGTTGTATCCAGTGGCGGATTTAGCAAATTGGGGGCCCAAGGCGAAGATATGTATGGGGCCCACCTCATCCGAGCGTGTGAATCTTTAAAAGAGAACAGAGAAAAAAAATGTACTGACTGAATAGTGGATAGGCAGGTAAAGCTAATCCAGGTAGAGGTAAAGGTTGGAGATGAGAAAAAAAATCTTCCCCTTTAAACCCTGCATACACTTCTTTACTCCAAAATTAAGATGGAAAGCAGAGAACACACAAAGTGTAGCAGTACACAAACTAATAGTCACGATGGAACCCAACAGAGAATAAGGTTACAGATAACACCTGTCTTTGCCAAAATGCCAGAAAAACCAGCACTGTTTATTATTTTTTTTTAAGATCAAATCAATATCAGTATAACAGCAAGACAAGTAGTTATGGTAAACCCCACAAACAGTCATATACTTAGTAAATATTGCCAAGAGGAATAATGGACTTTGTATGTGTGAGGTTGCAATTGGCATTGCACTTTTAAATATATATATTAAAAAAAAAAGAAAAAGAAAGAAAAGAAAGAAAGAGAGAAAGAGAGAGAGAGAGAGAGAAAAGATAGATTGTTCTCCACGTGGTGATCGTTGTGTGCATCCACACACGTTGTTGTTCCCGTCTGTAGCCCCAACAGTTTGCCGTAAAAAAAAAAGTGTCATCTTTGGCAGCGTTGCCAAATACTTATCGGCGTCTTTTTTCTTTTTTTCTTTTATTTGAGCCGCTTGGGTAACTTTATTTCCTAACCCTTTTCCAAACCCTTTATTTTTTCCGCGTTTAGACGCATCTTGATTCGTCTCTGTTTGTCAACTTAAAAAATATATATATATATATATATATATACAGTATATATATATATATATATTATTTTTTTTTTTTGAGGCTGGTTGGGGGCCCTCCTACTATGGGGGCCCCAAGTGGCCGCCTACCTATGCCTCTATGTTAAGGCCACCACTGATTGTATCTAGTGCAAGTACTGTAAAATTATATAGCAACACCGCCTCGTCCCAGCCCACCGGCTGGTAAGGTTGCTAGGTGATCACGTAGCGAGCGGCAGACTGCCCATGAGGTCTAATGACGTGGTGGGTAGCTTTCACCGGCAGGGACCGTCTCCCATCTTTCGTCCAATCAGAGGTGCCCTTCAGGTAGTTTGCAATAACAAACCTTGGGTTGCGCATAATGCTGCACACGCAGCAAAGCAGAGGCTCACAGACGCGCCGCCGAGACGCTGCTAATGCAATATACAAACACCAAGAAGCAGCTGAAGTACCGCACAGCTCCGTATAATACAGTATCACTGAATATAACTGAATAAAATATAGTTCAAACTTTAGACTCATGTAATATAATTCAATTACATTAATACACAGGATCGGATGTTATAATCCCTTGTGCCAAAATCCAAGGAAAACACACATATTCAGAAGCCCCTGCCCAAACCAACCTTATAAGCACGCTGGCCATTAAGCTACCGACCAAAGATGGAAAACACGAGACAAATGGCCCAACTAATAGCAGTAAATTATGCAGTATGCAGCATTTCATTGGGGTTATCAAGTGGGCACCCTCTTTCACCGATGTTTCGTTAATATAATGGAGATTAGACTTAAACAATGTCATTGAACGTAATTGAATATAAAATAATTTAGACTTAGTGTAATACAATTGAACATTACGTCGTTTTGACTCATACAACATCATTCAATCTAATTGAAAAATAATAAAGTTGAAACTTTAGACTCATATAATCTAATTGAATATAATTGGATCTAATACAATTAAAACCTTATTTCCCACGGTGAACTCAAACCCCGTTGCCCCCCCCCCCCCCTCCTCTCCTCACGTCTCTTTCTTCTTCTTCTCTGGCCAGCAGCGGCGCCTCCCGCGGCCACGGTGGTGATCGTGGTGTGCATCGCCGCCCTGGTGGTGATCGTGGTGCTGGGCATCTACAGGATCCACAGCACGCAGCAGGACGCCGCCCGCGACGACGACGAGGACGAGGACGGCGGCGGCGACGGCGGCAAGGACCACGACGGGGAGTGGGACACGGCGTCCCTCACCATCACCGTCAACCCCATGGAGGTACACTCCGCTGCGTGTGTGCGTGTGTGTGTGTGTGTGTGTGTGTGTGTGTCTGCTAAATGCCCTAAATGTAAATGTAGTGTGTGTGTGTGTGTGTGCGTGTATGTGTGAGTGTGTGCGTGTGTGTGTATGTGTGCGCGCATGCACATGCACGCGTGTGTGTGTGTGTGTGCGTGTGTGTGTGTGTGTGTGTGTGTGTGTGTGTGTGTGTCTGCTAAATACCCTAAATGTAAATGTAATGTGTGTGTGTGTGTGTGTGTGTGTGCATGTATGTGTGTGTGTGTGTGTGTGTGTGTGTGTGTGTGTGTGTGTCTGCTAAATGCCCTAAATGTAAATGTAATGTGTGTGTGTGTGTGTGTGTGTGTGTGTATGTGTGAGTGTATGCATATGTGTGTGTGTGTGTGTGTGTGTGTGCGCGCATGCACATGCGTGTGTGTGTGTGTGTGTGACGTGTGTGTGTGTGTGCGCGCATGCACACGTGCGTGTGTGTGTGTGTGTGTGTGTGTACGTGCGTGCCTGTGTGTGTGTGTGCGTGTACGTGCGTGCCCCTCTGTGTGTTAAAACATACACTGAGAGAAATCCCTTCATAAAGGCTCTCCATGCTTTGTACAAAATGGGGCCAGCGCTTTCTGGACATAAATCCCCAAAATATATAAAGTGAACATGTTTCTGTACATCTTCCACATGACTCATTCCTCCAGAACATTCAAGGACCCCAGGCGGCGAAGGAGGAGGTGAGAGGAGGGGAGGAGGAGGAGGAGGAGGAGACGGGGGCAGCCACTAGCGCTGAGTCGGATGACAGTGAGCAGGACGACGAAGAGGAGGAGGAGGAGGAGGAGGAGGAGGAGAAGGAGAAAGAAGCACAGGCCGAGAGGAAGAGCAGACGCAAGACGGAGTGGGACAGCAGCTCCTCCTCCGTGAGATATTGATCAGTGGAAGGCATAGCTGATTTAAAAGGAAATAAAAAACTTAAACATGCACACACATACTCACTCGAACCCCTCTAGAGAAATCAGTTACAATCAGTTTGGAGTGCAGCATGGTGATTCATCTCTGTTGTGCTCGTTTTGTGAGGAAACAGTGCACTCTGGTGGTCAACGGTGGAACTAGGCGTTACGCGAGTAAACACGAGTCTTTCAGTTTTGGAAATCCATCTAGTATACTCTTTTGTGTTATTCTATCTCTCAAATCCATCTGAATCAATGCAATAGCAATACAAAAACTACAAAACGACTGTAGAAGTAAAGATCTAGGCCTATTGAACTGACCACAACGGGGCTTTGAATATGTTTAACAAATGTTTTATTTATCGCATAAAAGACTCAATAGAATTCATCCCTCTTGATTTGAATCCATAATTTCCAAATGAACCCTGAGTGTTGTTTACCACATTCCACATAGTCAGCAAACTGCCCATGAACCGTAGCGCACGTTAACGCGTGGATGCAAACGCATTATGAATCTCCACTAATGCATTTCCAATTCAATAACCAATAACATTTTTTTTTTTTTAATGGAGTGCATGTCCTTCTCTGACCGGTTCCAGATGACATGACAGACAAAAAGACAAAGTGGTAGCGTTATGATTTTATAAAGATCCCTTCTGGTCCGTGGTGACGTCATACTCTTCAGTGTCCCCACCATCTGGTCGTCCAACACACACTAATGACAACATTGAACCCAACCACACCTAACCTCATTCACATCGCTACAACAGGTGGATAGGGTGGAGCAAGAGGGTGGGGAGGGTGGAGTAGGGTGGTGGTGGTGGGTAGGGTGGAGTAGGGTGGTGGTGTGGGGGCTAGGGTGGAGTAGGGTGGTGGTGTGGGGGCTAGGGTGGAGCAGGGTGGTGGTGGGTAGGGTGGAGTAGGGTGGTGGTGGGGGGGGCTAGGGTGGAGCAAGATGGTGGGGAGGGTGGAGCAGGGTGGTGGTGGGGGCTAGGGTGGAGTAGGGTCATGGGGGGGCTAGGGTGGAGTAGGGTGGTGGTGGGGGGGCTAGGGTGGAGTGGGGGGGGCTAGGGTGGAGTAGGGTGGTGGTGGTGGGTAGGGTGGAGTAGGGTGGTGGTGGGGGGGCTAGGGTGGAGTAGGGTGGTGGTGGGGGGGCTAGGGTGGAGTGGGGGGGGCTAGGGTGGAGTAGGGTGGTGGTGGTGGGTAGGGTGGAGTAGGGTGGTGGTGGGGGCTAGGGTGGAGTAGGGTCATGGGGGGGCTAGGGTGGAGTAGGGTGGTGGTGGGGGGGCTAGGTGGGGTGGAGTAGGGTGGTGGTGGGTAGGGTGGAGCAGGGTGGTGGGGGGGCTAGGGTGGAGCAGGGTGGTGGTGGGTAGGGTGGAGTAGGGTGGTAGTGGGGGGCTAGGGTGGAGTAGGGTGGTGGTGGGGGCTAGGGTGGAGTAAGGTGGTGGGGGGGCTAGGGTGGAGTAGGGTGGTGGTGGTGGGTAGGGTGGAGTAAGGTGGTGGGGGGGCTAGGGTGGAGTAGGGTGGTGGTGGGGGCTAGGGTGGAGTAAGGTGGTGGGGGGGCTAGGGTGGAGCAAGATGGTGGGGAGGGTGGAGCAGGGTGGTGGTGGGGGCTAGGGTGGAGTAGGGTGGTGGTGGGTAGGGTGGAGTAGGGTGGTGGTGGGGGGGCTAGGGTGGAGTAGGGTGGTGGTGGGGGGGCTAGGGTGGAGCAAGATGCTGGATAGGGTGGAGTAGGGTGGTGGTGGGTGGGGCTAGGGTGGAGTAGGGTGGTGGTGGTGGGGGCTAGGGTGGAGTAGGGTGGTGGTGGGGGGGCTAGGGTGGAGTAGGGTGGTGGTGGGTAGGGTGGAGTAGGGTGGTGGGGGGGCTAGGGTGGAGTAGGGTGGTGGTGGTGGGTAGGGTGAGTAGGGTGGTGGGGGTAGGGTGAGTAGGGTGGTGGTGGGGGCTAGGGTGGAGTAGGGTGGTGGTGGTGGGTAGGGTGAGTAGGGTGGTGGGGGTAGGGTGAGTAGGGTGGTGGTGGGGGCTAGGGTGGAGTAGGGTGGTGGTGGGGGCAGGCAGGGTGGTGAACATTGCAGGTCATTTCAGGGCCCTCTGAGTGTAAAGACATCGCTCTGCTGCACTCAGGGATGAGCAGTAGTGTGTGTGTGGTTGTCAATCAGTAGGCAGTCCGTTCATATATACTAGGTCTATAAGACCTTTACACATATATATATATATATATATATATATCAAATGGATCATCAAATATCTATAGCCTATATCAGCTATCTCCTGGGACCCCATATGGAAATCAGGGCGGGGTCCACTGCTTTGTACTGTAACCTCTGTACTTTGTGGAGAGACGCCCAGCCAAAAGGTACTGGGTTCAATCCCCGATGTGCGCAGTTTCCCTGGGGCCATCCTTGAGCAAGACGCCCCCCCCCCCACCCCACCCACCACCCCACCCACCACCCCACCCACCACCACCTTCCCGCTTCTAATCACATCTGGAATCTGCGGTCCGTCTCGAGTGAGCGTCATCAACCTCGGTGAAAACATCTGCTCCACCGAGCGAGGCTCAGACACTCAGAGACACAGGACTCCACAGTCCCCCGCTGAAAAAATACCCTTCAATCACTCACTGGTGTGAGGGGTCTCAAGCCCACCGGTCTATCCATTGACCATCAGTCTGATGACCATTCAACCGCTCTGCGCCCCGGCGTGTTCTAACTGATGAGTCCCGGGGGGAGGGGGGGGAGGGGGGGGAGGGGGGCGGGGGGGGAATGACCAGAGAAAGGCACAGAAATCCAGAGCAGGCTGACGTGACGCTCCACTCCACTCCAGAACCGCGTTTTATAATCAACACAACGGGATATCATACAAGGAGAGCCCACCATATACGTACAATGCAATATACTCTTGTATTTTACCTACCTTCACGTCAACGTCTATGCTTACATGTGTTTATGTATACGGCAGTACTTCATAAAAACCCGATGTCGTCTTATTGACGTTCCTCATCTCCAGCTGGGTGTGAGCAGACCGGGAGGGATTGGGAAGACTTTCCTACAGAAGGAACAGAGGAAACATACATATGCACATAATAGTAAAATAACAGTCAACAGCCACTGGGTCGCTCTTCTTTTCAGAGAGAGCGTCGCCAATTCAGTAGAATCTACAATTCAGACTCTAATGATCATAACACGCATTCACACTTCATTTTCATTGACCTCCCACAAAGTAACAACAGTTCACAGACAAATGACTGACGATTGACGATGAACCATGGATCAGTTTTGAACGATGAATGACTAGTTCCTCTTAACCCTTAACCCAGCCCTCTCTTTTCTTAGTTTGACGTTGACGCCACTCTGTGTTATCCCTGTGAAAGGTTCATCGTGTGGTTACCTCGCTACCCCCTCCTGTTAGCGTTTAGAGAACCTGTAATCGTGATGTCATCATTGTGAGACAGAAGCCTTGGTTGCCATCGCTTCACCCTTCATATTGTGTGATTGAAAGTATATCAAGAGGAAAAAAATATCATTTTGAATATAAATACAAAGCCTGAAAAAAAAAATAGTCAAAGATTGTTATTTTATATATGTTTCTTTTTTTCTTTTTGTAAACAAAATGGTTGGAATTTCTTTCTCTCTCTGTCTCCCTCTATCTCTCCCTCTCTCTCTCTCTCTCTCGCTCTCTCCCTCTCTCGCTCACTCTCTCTCTCGCTCTCCCTCTCTTTCTCTAATGGTCATCCCAGTGCTTTCTGTATATTGACCAATAAAGACTTGTTTTAGAATCTAAACCTTGCCTTGCTTTCATTTGTGGAAATGTAATTACAAAATCTAGATATATTTCAAAAGAACATAACAAATATAAAAAAAAACACCAATAAAATATAATATATATTATTTTATTGTATTTATTTATTTTTCAAACCAAATCAACCAAATCATCGAAAAACCTGATTTTTGCTATTTCAAAACACAATTATCTTCCGTTTGTTCCATCATATACCCCCAGGCGGCGTCTCATCACTCATGTATAGAACGGTTATAGATTTATCTATTGCTGTTGGCCTTGTGACATAATTGTTATTCATATATGCAGCGGCTCCTTCTCTCATTATCACGGTGCAGCTGGGTGACAGAACGCGCCAGGTTTGCAGCAACACTGGAGGTTCTATATAGTAAAACCTAAACCATGTTTGCTTCTCAAGGCTACAGAGAGGAACACACACACACACACACACAGACACACACACACACACACACCCCCACACACACCCCCCCCCACACACACACACACACACACACACACACACACACACACACACACACACACACACACACACACACACACACACACACACACACACAGAGCAGCCGCAGTCTCGGTGGGACCTTTGTAAAGCTTTAGGCTGGAGCTGGGAGGAATACGACGTGTTAGCTTTAATCCAATCATAAACGCTCTTATCTGTGTTTAGCCGCCGGGTGCTGCTGGTGGGTTCTGATCACAAATGGGTTTCGCTATTATGTGGGAGAGGCCATCTTTCCAGTAAGCTGACTCAGCACTAAACCATATTTGGTGTGTAGTCAAACTTACATCATCTCAATGCAAAGTAGTTTGTAGTCTGTGGTGCGAGATATACTCCAATATAATTTTACCAGTTTACCACAAACAGTGCCTGTGTACCAATGTGGACATTTAAAAAACAGAAAATGCTCAAA
>NC_140286.1:2084905-2090676 GCF_964030765.1 Micromesistius poutassou
ATTAGGGGGCAGCCATCGGGTTGAAGACCTCTACATGGGGTCACACACGGGGTCACACACGGGGTCACACATGAGCTCACACTGTCATTAGAGCTCAAACCTAGAGGAGAGCATAGCCGGTCTCTTGTTATGACGCGGTGAAGACACCGGGCCGTGATGATGACGACGAAGAGGCAGCAGCACCCAAAAACACCCTGCCAGGAAGCATGAGGTGACACACGTTCACCGGGAACCAGTGGCGGAGCCAGACTTTTTTTCAAGGGGTGGCAAGAGGGTGGCCAAGGCTTTTATAGGGGGGTCCAACGCGGGAGGGGTGGCACCTGGGGTGGCCAATCGGGTTCCAGGGGTGGCCAGTGCCACCCCGGCCACCCCTCTGGCTCTGCCACTGCCGGGAACTGTTGACTTTGTATTCGTAGTGTGTACTTCAACCTGGTGAGGGGGGGTGAGGGGGGGGGGGGGGGGGGGGGTGAGGGGATCCAGACTGACAGAGGAGCCCCCGGAGGAGGAGGAGGAGCTGAGGGGGCGAGGAGGAGGTGAAGGAGTTATTATCCGGCGGAGGAGACGAGGGAGGTGGTGGTGGTGGCCCGGCAGTCTGACCACATCGTACGTTAAGACGGAAATGAGGAGGAGACGCCAGTGGTGGATTTACGGCTGACCCCCCCCCCCCCAGACAGACGAGCGCTCCTAATGAGCCCCCGGCCTCACTGCAGGGGGGCCGGCCGGGGCGGAGGGCGGACGCCTCCACAAGGGGCTTTTGATCAGCAGACAAGATTACGTATAAATATTAGATTTATTTAGGGGAGTGTCAAGTGAGTGACACATGCGTAGCAACAGTTTCCATGGTCACGCCCGTACACCCTGAACCCAGCCACCCGGGACTCGGCACAGTGCAGTGAGGGGATGGAGACGGGGTCTCTCTCTCTCTCTCTCTCTCTCACTCTGTCTCTTTGTCCCTAAGTCTCTCTCTCTCTCTCTCTCTCTCTCGGTCTGTCTCTTTCGTTCTCTCTCTCTCTCTCCCCCTCTCTCTCTCTCTCTCTCTCTCTCTCTCTCTCTCTGTGTTGTTGCTGCGTGTCCTCCTTGCAGGGCGGATAAACGCAGTGGAATAAAAGTTGCGTTGGATTATTTAACGCTTCATTGTGCCGTTTCTTGTTTTTCACGAGGTGTTACGTCACAATATCGATTTCCACATCAACCTACGACCTCTCTCTCTCTCTCTCTCTCACACACACACACACGCACACACACACACACACACAGTGACAGTGTGCATGAATTGAGGAACGCCGCAATCTGAATTCACGACTGCCTCACAGCAGCCATCATGAGCAGGCATCAATGCGTCTGCATTGTTTCATTTCATTTGGCCGCGTTTCGCGTCGCCTAAGGCCTGTAATCGTCGAGCGCAGACTCTGACTATCTCCGCTAGAGTATTTATAGTTTCCCGATAAGCATTAGCTTCTCTTCCGGGATGGAGGGCTGTGGGCTCTCTGGCTCTGTGGAGCTCAGCGTTAGGATCTGCAGGCTCAGGCCTTCCCTCCGAGGATTACACAGTTCCTTGCATACAATCAATGACACTAATGGAGGGAAACCACCATCCAGCACGCCGCCACAGCCTCCCCCCCTCCCCCCCCCCTTCCCCCCCGCGAGGGTACGGGGGGGGGAGCAGACAGGAGAGCTATAGCAACGGAGCTCCGGCACCGGAGCTCCAAACCCAAACCTGTTCGTTGGGGGTCGTTCCTGGTCAGCCACCCAGGTAATAGAAAGGGTTTGTTTTGTGTGTGTTGTATGAAAACTTTGGGAGAGGGATTGGATTTTTTTTGGGTGAGGTGTGAGGTGAGGGTACACAGACATCAATTTCACGGGGTCTTCGGAGCAGACGAGGGCTTTTTCAAACTGACCTCCAAATCTAACTTTTCTTTTTGGACGACCAGGCGGCAACGCGTGGGAGTGTACTGAGTGTATGTTTTACTGTATAGCAGCTTCAGCCCGGGGCCAACGCATGTATTGTGGAAAAGAACAGGGGGCCCCAAAGAACGATGGGATGCAAACTAAAAATAGTGAGAAAAAACAACCTAAGGGAGCCGCTTGGGGTCACTTGGCTTTTATTTCACATTTCATGTCTGCTGATGGGAGAACACACTCAGTCAGTTCAACGCCCTCTTCCTCTGGTGGAGACAAATCAATGACGTATCATAATATTAATAATAATAATAATAAGAGAAGCAGCATTGGGTGTAACAATTGAGTCGTTCTCATCACTGTCGCCACCGTCGCCGTCCTCCCCTCCGTTCATCGTCATCATCATCGTCATCATCATCATCATCATCATCATCATCATCCTCCTCACCTGACCTCGACGTCCGATGACTTGGACCACGTTTAAAAAATGAAAAAAAAAAAAAAAAACACACACAATGGAACTGGAGCCAGTTAAATAAACCTCACAACAACTTCATAATCGCTCTGCATCGGAGTCAATCGGATGCCACACGCACAATAAAATAGGTAATAGAATAACAAACACCGTAATAACAATAACATCAGATTCAACCCTCAGAGATGTAGAAAGACACAGAGGAAAAAAAAAAAAAAAAGTGACTGGAGCCTTTAACAGGAAGAAGAGAGAATTGGTCTACAGTGTGTGTTTTCCGCTGTGTGTGTGTGTGTGTGTGTGTGTGTGTGTGTGCGTGTGCGTGTGTGTGTGCGTTCATTGCCACCAGAGTGCGCCGTCGGCTGACCTCCTGCTACACCCGGACCTCAGAAGGCGTGGAACACCCTTCCACGGTATTCCCAAAAGTCCCACACACACAAACTCATCCTCAAAAATACTCACCCCCCCCCAGAAAAGTTCAATCTGGATTTTGCATATAGAAACATGGAACTAGAGTATCGGTGGTGGTTCACCGCGCCATCAATCATCAAACCTCTAAAGCCCTCTCCTCACGGTTAAAAGCAGGGGGGGGACGCCTGGCCCTTGTACAATTTGGTTTCCTACGGGTTTCTGTGTAAACATGAATTTCGCTTGTTTGTCCCAACTGCAAATTCAAGTCAAACCACCAGCTGAGTGGGTTGGCTGGGTCTGATCTGCTGCCAGGGCGCTCGGTGTGCAGTGATGACAGGAGGGAGAGAGTGTGTGTGTGTGTGGGCAACACCGGGCACACCTGCCACACGTCCTGTTCTGCTGTGTGTGGGGTAACACACAGTCAGTGCAGACCGGCGGGCCCTTGGTGGGGTGGGGGGGGGGTGGTGGGAGGTGGGGGGGCTGCTACAGAAGAACACAATCTACTGATGTCGAGTGTGGGGACCGCGTGTGGACGAGGCTTTGCAAGGCGTTAAAAGTCAAACTACTAATGTCAAAAAGTGTGGGCTAAGCCGTCAGCGTCAGTACTGCAGACGCCCGAGGCCCTGCGCAGCACAACGGGAACAGGACTTTGTTTTGGTGTCAACGTGGAATCAGCCGGAAACGTGAAGACACAGCCTCTACATTCGCCTTAAGGTGTGGGCCGCGTTCGGTCTTTAGGGATCGTATACGTCGGGTTCGGTCAAACGTTGTGCAAAACAAACGGCATGGAATGTGTTCACTCATTGGTGGGGAGTATATGGGCGCGATTACGATGGGGGTGGATCATTCGACGTTAAAGCCTGTGGTTCTGTGTGACGTCGTTTCTGATTGGATCGGCAGCAAATCAATGGGGTGAAAGAAGACGGATGTCAAGGCAAACCTCCCAGCAGGAACAGATGGGGGCTGCTGCGCCATCACCGCCAATCAGGCGCGGACACGCACCGCTGTCACACGCGTCAGACAAGACCTTCAGAATCATATCAGTGGTTATGATAGTGATTTAAGTCAAAAGGCCTCCAGGGGTTCAATTAGTGTGCTTTGTGGATGCAGTTCTTCTTCTCTCCTGTAGATGGCGGTAGGGGCCCCCCCCCCACCTCCACCACATACTCCACTCTTTCAGTCTTGACCATTCAACCACATCGTTTGTTTGTGTTCGTCTGTTTCCCCACAAGGAGGGCATTCCGTGACGGTGAGTTTACCATCAGTAATAATTTAAATAAAGTCCTAAATAGTTCGCTTTCCCCAGAGTTCATCATAAAAACTATATTTTAACCACTCCTCGGAAAAAAAAACCGTGATCGATGAAGAAGTTCAGCCAGAGGTCCTTTCCTTTCCTTTCCTTTCCTTTCCTGTCCGTCCGTCCGTCTGTCTGTCCGTCCGGGGCAGATCTATACGTCTGCTGGAGGACTCGGAGGACCCGGTCGTCCAATCGGGAGGACCCGGTCGTCCAATCGGGAGGACCCGATCGTCCAGTCGTCGGGTTCTGAGGCTCCCCTTGCGTCTGAACTGCTCCTTTTGCGTCCATGCATATGACCTCACTGTGCGCTGCCCAGCGGGCGTGGCCGGTCTGGGGGCCAGGGGGGACCCCCCCCCTTTGTGCTTGTCCGGTCGCTGGGCCAGGCTGGGTGCTGGGAGCTGGGTGCTGGGGGCTGGGTGCTGGGGGCTGGGTGGGGCAGGGGGCTGGGGGCTGGGGCTGGGTGGGGCTGGGGGCTGGGGGCTGGGTGGGGCTGAGAGCTGGGGGCTGGGGGCTGGGGGCTGGGGGCTGGGTGGGGCAGGGGGCTGGGGGCTGGGTGCTGGGGGCAGGGGGCTGGGTGCTGGGGGCTGGGTGCTGGGGCTGGGTGGGGCTGAGAGCTGGGGCTGGGGGCTGGGTGGGGCAGGGGGCTGGGCGGCTCAGGGTCACTGGTACTGGAGGTAATTCTTGAGGGACTGGGGCAGAGGAAGGCCCTCGATCTCCTGGAGCCTCTCTCGCCCCAGAGCCAGCCGGGCGGCCCCGCCGACACAGGTCCATCAGGGGCAGGGGCTCAGCTGCAGAGAGAGAGAGAGAGAGAGGGGGGGGGGGGGAGAGAGAGAGAGAGAGAGAGAGATAGAGAGGGGGGGAGAGAGAGAGAGAGAGAGAGAGAGGGGGGGAGAGAGAGAGAGAGAGAGGGAGGGAGAGGGGGGGGAGAGAGAGGGGGAGAGAGAGAGAGAGAAAGAGAGACAGAGAGACATTGAGGGAGAGAGAGAGCGAGACAGAGACAGAGAAAGAGATTTTAAATTGGTTTAATTCCTCACACACACTTTGGCAATTGTTAATATTTGCTTACATAGCGTACAGCGTCTGTCTTGTTTTTACAGTGCTGCTGCTCACCGAAGACAAAACTCCATTTAATGCATAATAAATTTCTCCTCTTATCTAAGCTCATCAAATTTTCAAGAGACCGAGAGAGGATTAATCACAGGCGACAACATTTCTCAATTTCATTCCGTCTTTGCCCCATTCTTCACTCACACACACACACACACACACACACACACACACACACACACACACACACTCTGCTGGCATCGCAAATGTTGGGTTTTTGCACACACTAATAAAGCTCAGAGAATTGAAATGACAGACGCAGACCAGCAGACAGATGGACAGCGCCGCGGTGCGACCAGCAATAAAAAAAAATTAAGCTCAGCGGCTAATGCAGAAAAATAAACACGTCGAGTACACAACACAACACAACACAACACAACACAACACAACACAACCCAACCCAACCCAACCCAACACAACGCAACCCAACACAACACAACACAACACAACACAACCCAACACAACCCAACACAACACAACACAACACAACACAACCCAACCCAACACAACCCAACACAACCCAACACAACCCAACACAACCCAAAAACACAACCCAACACAACCCAACCCCCAACACAACCCAAC
>NC_140286.1:2090876-2180618 GCF_964030765.1 Micromesistius poutassou
ATAAGGTTGTACCCAAGAAACAGAAAATGCTATTAGGCTATTTATAGCAGACAAACACAATTCTTATTTTGTAGTCTTTCATGTCATCCGGTTTGTCTAACATACTAACCCTCATATCAACTTCCAGGGTTAGGGTGAGTCCATTAATGCATAATGGGTTCACAGGTGAATATAGGTTATTAAGCATGTATAACCTGGTGGTATGTTTTTTTTAAGCCACAGTCGTTCGCAGAGGATAGAAAGCACAGGTTATAATCAAACACACACACACACACACACACGCACACACACACGCACACGCACACACGCGCGCACACACACACACACGCGCGCGCGCGCGCACACGCACACGCACACACACACACACACACAGACACACACACACACACACACACACACAGAGACACTCACCGTCGGGGAAGTCAACTTGCGATGAGCGATAACCCTCCAACACGCTCTTTAAAGTCAGTTCGTCTTGGCGGAAAAAAAAACAAAAAAAACCCGTGGTTTCAGTTCCAATGGCGACAATGTCAGCGGCACAATGTTAAAACATGTCCATTAAAAAAAAACTAATCACACACACATACACACACTCACACACACTCACACACGCACACACACAACTAAACAAGGTAGCGGAATGACTGCCACGGTGGTTTCCTTTGTTGCCGTTTGAGCAGCTGGGCAGCAGCACAGCCAGGCAGCGAGCAGGGACCCGCCGCCGCGTGGCCATTCACCCGGCGGAGCGGCCGCTCATTGGCTGAGCCCACCACAACACGGCGGAGCTCTGATGCCATTGGTCGCTCGGGCGGAGCGTGCCGCTGATTGGCTGAGCCCACCACAACACGGCGGAGCTCTGATGCCATTGGTCGCCCGGTGCCCGGGGGCGTTATAGTGCGTGCGTAGTTATTTATGTGCATTTAAGTGATTTATGATGATGTATTAAGAACTTTCCAAAACAAAAACGCCAGCTATTTTACTTAACTGGATAATGGAGGACAGTCAATAGTGGAGTATGATTCTATAGAGCAGCATGTACATTATAGCCTGCTATTGTATTGATCGCATATCAATGGCATATATATATATATATATATATATATATATATATATATAGAGAGAGAGAGAGATAGGACATAAAGATTCGTTCAGCATCCACTTATCTGCATCCATGCGATAATTCTGCATTTGTTTAATTCATGATTTGATATGTACGCCTATGCCGTTAGACATCGTTAGACATAGACATCGAGGTAGTAAGGACTGTACAAGGCTAGTTTTACAACGCGTTTAAGCCTTGTAAAACGTTTTGATAAATGAAAAGGCTATTCGCCCGCCTATGTGTGTGTACAGTCTGTATGGAACTCAGTGGAAAAACAATCTGAACAGTTTGTAAGAGGAGATCGGGACATAGTTTTAGATTAGGTTTTATCTGGCTCCCTCTAGTGACACTAAAGCTGAAGTGCACGGTTGGTAAATGGATAGTCTGATGTCTCGCCTTCCTAGTCTAGGTAGTAAGTAACTATTGATTCTGTATCTTGGGTGGGTTTTTAGCAGAAAGGTATTATTATCTTGATGAGGCAGCGGAGCTCATTTCGAGGTTTTGTCTTGCAAGGTCGTAGCCGGAATCACTAGGGTCGTAGCCGGAACAGACACTCGGTGCGCTACACGCAACTAGTGACCTCTGCGCGCACCCAGTGACCTCTCCTCTGCACGCACCACTGGGTGCGCGCAGAGGAGATCTGACTTTGTGCATCGTGGCGTCAGATCGCAATGGCCTAGTTTCGGAAGGAATGGGATTTGTAGTAATGGTGTTTTTGGTCCTTGTTTAATAATTAATGGTGAAAGTATTTCTCATTATGGGGGGTTATTTGGTGTGTGTGTGTGTGTGTGTGTGTGTGTGTGTGTGTGTGTGTGTGTGTGTGTGTGTGTGTGTGTGTGTGAAACCGCTACAGCGTTAATCCTGCAAGACGTGGCAAAAGAAAGTTCTGATCAGCCTACGATATATCAACGTTTATTTAGGATTCTGCTTTTGTCCCCCGACTCATCACAATAGTATGGGCAACACAACAACCAATGATGCACTCTGATTTACATCCGTAATGAATTAAGGAGAGCTAAATGTATCCATCTCGAAAATATACTTTTTATAATTAACCCAGGTAGCAACCTGGGTTTAAGACCCTGAAAAATGCAGAAGTAGCTGTGTGTCATCCTCATTGGCTGTGGTCGGAACAGCCATGTGAGTGATGACCCGGCCCATTGGCTCGGTGTGTAGAGAAGAGGCCCCAGAACAGAACCCTGAGGGACCCCAGAACAGAACCCTGAGGCACTCCAGAACAGAACCCTGAGGGACCCCAGAACAGAACCCTGAGGGACCCCAGAACAGAACCCTGAGGGACTCCAGAACAGAACCCTGAGGGACCCCAGTAGTAGGACCACAAGGTTCAGACACTGCTATTTTCCAGAGGACCCTGTATGTGCGATCCTTGAGGTAAAATATGGACAGCGAGAGGCAGCGCCTGAGGGCTGCAGAGGAGATCTGGTTGTTCACTGTATGGCAGCAGCCTCACCACGGGAGACAAGGGAGGTGGTTCTAGTGGTGACAGGTTTCTCTGTGAGTGTTTTGGAAATAATTGGTAGGACAGAGACAGGTCTGTAATTCTTTACAGCGAGAGGTTTGCTTAAATGAGGGGGTTGAGTGTTGGGAAAATAACCAGCCAAAGAGGTCTTAATTAGACGGAGAGAGGAGGGTCGGGGGCAACAGACTGAAGGTTAGAGGGGCACAGGTCGGGAGAGCAGCTGGGTGTGAGGTGACCACGTATCTCACCCCGTTGGATAGTATGTTAAAGGTGACATATTACACCACCAGGCGGGAGTGTGATTAGCCGTTTTGAAAATGTGCCGCTTCTGACATCACAGGTGGGCGTGTCCACCTAGATTTGTGTGCTGGATAGATCAGTCTAGCCTACCCAGCCTACCCAGTGGGACTGTGGCAAACGTTGCTCGTCTATCATCTGTCACACATCTCGGTGGACACGCCCACCTGTGATGTCAGAAGCGGCACATTTTCAAAAACGGCTTATCACACCCACACACCTGGTGGTGTAGTATGTTGAAGTGAGATGAAGAGGATGATATAGGACAGGTGTAGTCAGCAGGTGCATGGAGGAATTTGTGTATGTCAAAATCGATTCCTTTTTACAAAGTAGTGAACATAATTGGGAGGGAGGGAAGTGAGGGAATCCAGGAGGTTGGAGAAGTTAGAAAAACGTTTTTGCCTGGGTCAGAGAAGGAAGATTGAACCTTGGATTGAAAGAAACCTTTAAGCTGCAGATCAGTCATTGAGTAGGCCTACATGTAGTCATTGAGAAGGCCTACATGTACAGTCATCAGTCATTGAGTAGGCCTACATGTACAGTCATCAGTCATTGAGTAGGCCTACATGTAGTTATCGAGGTCTACATGTACAGTCATCAGTCATTGAGTAGGCCTACATGTAGTCATTGAGTAGGCCTACATGTAGTCATTGAGTGAAGGCCTACATGTAGTCATCAGTCATTGAGTAGGCCTACATGTAGTTATCGAGTAGGCCTACATGTAGTCATTGAGTGAAGGCCTACATGTAGTCATCAGTCATTGAGTAGGCCTACATGTAGTCATTGAGTAGGCCTACATGTAGTCATTGAGTGAAGGCCTACATGTAGTCATCAGTCATCGAGTAGGCCTACATGTACAGTCATCGAGAAGGCCTACATGTACAGTCATCGAGTAGGCCTACATGTACAGTCATCGAGAAGGCCTACATGTACATGCAGAGTGTTGCGCCCTCAAATCAAACAACACAGACATCTCAGCTGCAAATAGTTTTATTGACCTTTTATCCAAAAATCAAAAACAACAATGGAGCCGTCATAAACATTTTGTTTTGCTAGATAATGCACCACGGACATGTCTGTAGAATTGTAGTATTGGCATAAATACAGTTAAATCATACAAAATAAAATGTCAAAAAGAGTTCATTTTGAAAGTGCTCACTCGAGCACTTGCATAGCACGGGCCGTCTTTGTCACATTTTGGTAATTTCACATCAGGCGTCGATGCTTTCGGAGGTATATCAGCAAATGCTTCCTCAACCTCAAATTTATCAACCTCGTGGAAGTCTAGCCCACTGGAATTTTATCCGCACGATCATTTGAGAATATAGCCGTGGGCTAATTCAGCTGGGACGGACCGGTGAGATCGTACCGTTAAAACTCTATCGAGGGCTCCGCTTGGGACATTTCCAGACTGTTACACAAGGCAAAGTTGAATTTAAATCAAGATGAGGTCTTTGAAAGCAGCATCACTGTCTTGTCCTTCAACATCAACCACAGAAAGGACTAAATTATTCTGCTTTTTGGGCCTCTCTAAGAAAACATCAACATACGACAAGGACGTTAAATAGAGTTAAGAGTTAAATCAAGGATCGCTTTCTACACACCACACTGTCTATATAACGTAGAAACCGTGTCCAAAGTACAGTTCAAGGGGTGAGGCGTATTTGCATTGCCTTATCTACAAAAGGAAAGCAGGTCAATCCCGTAATGAACGTCTCCCAGACCCAGGGGGGTGGGGGGGGGGGGGGGGGGGAACGTGCGTTGGATGACGATATCAGATATCAATCGATTGAAAGAATGCATGGAAAACGTGCAACGAAGACGTTTTCACTTCTATTTACCTAGAGACCAACGAGTGACCGATGCCTGACCTACCTGTCGCACGGACAGGTAGCACAGTGCGACGCAGTAAAGCCGACGCGCAGAGAAAACGTGTGCGTCTTTGAACAAAAGTAAAACCGAACTAAAAAACAAACAAAAAAATAAACACACAACACCGTGTTGCAAGAAGGTTAAATCGGCAAACCATGAACCCACCTCGACCAGCTTTAGTGGTTCAGTGGATCCAAAGCCAAACGTGAAAAAAGAAAACGTGATGCACAGATATGTAGGCCAATAATACACACACGCACGCGCGCGCACACACACACACACACACACGTACACACAAATGAATATCCTACACACAAGTGTGGAATACCCACTGTCCAAACTGTACAATATATATATATATTATCAGAAATGTTGAGCAAAATACCTTTTCAATATACATGAACACCGGATTTTGTGGTTTTTCTTTACAATGTACAAGGTTCAGATTTGTCACACAGTAAAATGCGAAGCACAAGCCCTCAAAGGCCACGAAAGTGCATCATATAACATAACATAACATAACATCAGGTGGGAAGCCACTGGAGGAAGAGACGCAGCCCCCGCATGGGCGACGCCGCTAACACTGTGGAGAGAGAGCCGTCACTCCAGACCTCGTGTGTCACGACATGAAGGAAACACAGCAGGGTGAACCGACCTCGGGGTAAAAGGAATACACTCACGGAGATCACTCGATCCCAGTCAAACACCGTGCATTCACGGATGTTCGCGCACACTCGCTCACACACACACACACACACACACACACACAAAAGTGTTACACACAGTCCCAACACACACACGTCCCACGACACTCTCAAGCGGGCGAACGCACATGCACACGCACACACACGCACACCATATTTGGAAACAGGGACCTACAGTCACTCCTATGCTTGTAGTTCTTTTGACAAATATCTCCACTGGTTAACACCCTGTACAAGGCACCCACCACGTACTCAACACAGAAGACACAGCAGCTTCAGTTATGTCCGTCTCCCCCCTCCAACCCCCCCCAACCCCCGTGCAAACAGTTCAGGTTCAATGAGAGCGGGACCGACCGGTCATCTAGTGACTGAGCACCGCCTACTTCCACACACACGGAGCGCCAGGCGCCAGGCACCGGGCGCTACGCAACACGCAACACGCTCGCGTGGCCGACCCACGCGAGCGTGATCAACGAGCGAGCCTTGAGATTAAATGGACGATAACACTGGTTCGTGTCTGAGGCATCTTTTCAGGTGACGAGCGGGTTCTCTTTTCTTTTTTTTTTGAGCTCTTACTTGGGAGGAGGTACTTGTCGGGGTGTGAACCCCTCAGAGCCCGCGTGGCGGGGCGGGGCCGGGGGGGGCCGCATGCCGGGAGCGTCAGGGAATGCTTGGAGACAATCTCTCTGTAGTGCACCGGAAGAGCCGGGAGCCGCGTTTCTGTACCAGCTGACCGTCGCCGTGTTAATAAGCGTGTATATAGCAGTAGCGGCGGAAAAAACGCTTTTGTGTTTGTTAGTTTTTTTCTTTTACATTCTCCCCGATCCCACCGCATCCTGCATCCTCTGCCCTCATTTCGCCGGCTCAGTAGGCTTATTAGATGAATGAGGCCAGGGGGAGATGACTCTTCCACAGTGGGAAAAGGCGTCTTCTTCACACTCGGGAGGAGGAGGAGGAGGAGGCGGGAAATGTGACAAAAGTTAAAAACAAAAAAACTTTCAAGAGATTTTTTCTCAACAAAAAAAAAATTTGCAACGTAAACGTTTTGGTTTTTTGCGACATCGACCACCGCTGTGTAAAAATCCAGACTGTAACCAAGCATTCCCGCTTCACATTATCACCTCCGTCACAGAGCGAAGACAACAGACTTAGTGCTCCTTCCGACGGAAGGAGGAGGCCCAGGAGAGCCTTGGTGGACATTCCGAACGCTGTTGGGAACGCCGCCTCCTCCTCCTCCTCCACCACCACCACCATCACCATCTTCTCCTTTAACCAACTTTTCCTTCCTTTCTTTTCTTTGTCTTCTACGTCTGGCCAGAGAACAGTTGTCGACCACTTCCCCCGTGTCACAGAGAGCAGCCGGCCGACCGTGGAGGGGGGGGGGGGGGGGTGGTGGGGTGGGGGGGGGGGAAAGCAGCTAACTGTGCAGCAGGTAGACGACCAGTTCGTAGGTGGCCATCATGATGGCCGTGTTGGGGATCTGTCGGACCAGGTGGGTGGTGAGGCCGCGGTACAGCGCCCGGTAGCCCTCCTCCCGGGGCACCTGGACCAGGGTCTGGAAGAAGGAGCGGTACTTGGTGCCCTCCTCTCGTAGCCGCGTCCGGATCACCTCTGACGGGGGGGGGGGGGGGGGGCGAGAGAGAGAGAGAGAGAGAGAGAGAGAGAGAGAGAGAGAGAGAGAGAGAGAGAGAGAGAGAGAGAGAGAGAGAGAGAGAGATAAATAAAAACACACATACAGAAAAAAAAGACGAAAACAAAAAGAAGCAGAGAGAAAGCTAGAGGAAAAAAATCTAAATAGAAAATAAAAAAGGAGATAAAGGAGAGAGCGGAAATCTAAATAATCGTACATTAACCAAATGGAAGTGAAGGGCGTTGTTCGGGGGGTTGTGTGAACGTGGACCAGGCGTCGAACCGTCACATGACCACCAACGACCCACTGAGCCGTCGGCTTCCAACGGGATCACGACCGGGACGCTCACCAGTCAAGAACACACCGCCCGTCTCTCAGTCTCATAGTCCGTGCGTGTGCCTATGTGTGTGTACCTATGTGTGTATGTGTGTGTGTGTGTGTGTGCGTACGTACCTACTTACGTACGTACGTGCGTGCGTGTGCCTATGTGTGTGTGTGTACCTATGTGTGTGTGTGTACCTGTGTGTGTGTGTGTGTGTGTGTGTGTGCGTACGTGTGCCTATGTGTGTGTGTACCTATGTGTGTGTGTGCCTATGTGTGTGTGTGCGTACGTACCTACGTACGTGCGTGCGTGTACCTATGTGTGTGTGTGCCTATGTGTGTGTGCCTATGTGTGTGTGTGCGTACGTATCTACGTATGTACGTACGTACGTACGTGCGTGTGCCTATGTGTGTACCTGTGTGTACCTGTGTGTGTGTGTGTGTGTGCGTACATACCTACGTACATGCGTGCGCCAATGTGTGTGTGTGTGTGTGTGCCTATGTGTGTGTGCGTGTGTGCATCTGCTCCTGTGTGCGTATGCGTCTGCGTGTGTGCGTCTGCGCCTGCGCCTGTGTGTCTGCGTGTGTGCGTATGCGTGCCCGTGTCTGTCTCTCCCCCTCCTCACCGTGCGGGTACGCCAGCGACGTGGCGCAGGTCTTGGACGTGGCGGCCGCCAGCATCATGCCCACAAAGTCGGAGGCGTCCTTCACCGTCTCCTCCTCCTCGTCCATGTGCGCCTGCGCCTTGGCCTGCGAGAGCCGCCGCTTGATGCTCTCGTAGATGACGAAGTGGATGACCGTCTCCGAGATGCCGGCGTAGGACGCCGACATGCCGCGGTAGAAGCCCTGCAGGCCGTCCGCCCGGTACACCCGCCGCACGCACTCAAAGGCGTTCATGCGTCGCTCGCCCCGATTCCTGTGGGTGAGGCCGAGAGAGAGAGAGAGAGAGAGAGGCAGAGAGAGAGAGAGAGAGAGAGGCAGAGGCAGAGGCAGAGAGAGAGAGAGAGAGAGAGAGAGAGAGAGAGAGAGAGAGAGAGAGAGAGAGAGAATGTCAGGGCGTGGTGGACGTGGTCACGCTGTGGGTCTGTGTTATGTTTTGTGCGCTGAAGCCTGTGGTGACGTGCGGTAACCCCCGACCCTCACAACACATCAAGAGCCAGCGCACCCAAAACCAGTTTGTCTTTGTTTAGAACGTGACGTCATTTGTCTTATACTTTGACCGTCAACTTGGAATGCTAGAATGGCATTCATCACTGTGGCTGAAATAGGTCCCTCATTCAGAGAAAGATGGGGTCAAATCCTATGTTTTTGCTCATTCTCTTTCTGGATGTTTGTCACCATCAGAGTAGACTCACATCAATTGTGAATTCATGTGACCGTATACACTCTATATATACTATATATATATAGAGTGTATATACTATACACCCTGCACCCGGACACTTGTATAATGCTACGGTGTGTGTGTGGGGGGGTGCAGCTCCGTCTGAGCAGCGATGTATTTAATGTCCACATCCGAGTGAGGCTTAAGGCTTAAGCTTGTTGCATATGAAAGCCGCCACACACCGTACCGTTATAGTGTAACGTCACGGTGTGTGTGGCGACTTTCATATACAACATCAACATCTCTTATTATTACGCTCATACACAACGACGGTACTAAAAAAAGTAGCATCAAGTTGCCGTGGGAACACACAACACAATTTCTTTTATTTTTTAATCGCATTAAGTTGAAATCCCAGCAGAAACGCCACTGGTCCACTGGCTCTTTAAGGCAACACACTGCGAGCATGAGAGGTGCTTTTGTTGACCGTCAACAAACCGAGTGAAATAAAAACCAAAACACCACAGACAACGCTACCCCAGCAGAGACAGCAGCAGTAGTAAGGCCTAGAGATCGACCCATATATGCCGATATTATCGACCGATATTTGCGTTTTTATGTGTATCGGCTGATTTTTTCCGCTGATTCTTATTTTTATTTGGCATGATTTACAGACAGTTCAATAAATGTTCCTTTTTTTAAATTGAGACTTGTAACATTTGTTATCATCATTGTGTCATTTTTATGATGTAAACTGAGGGATCAAAATCAGTATCGGCTCCAAATATCGGCTCAAGAAAAATCGCTATCGGTGTATCTGCCATCGGCTAAGGAGGCTGATGAACAAAAAATAAATAAAATCGGTATCGGCACTAAAAAAAATTCCATATGGGTCGACCCCTAGTAAGGCCTTCACTTAAGACAACGGGAGCAGAGAACAGAGCGCTAGTCACCTGGCGTCCAGCTGGAGGCGTGTCTTGATCAACCAGATGGGATTGGTGGCAGTGATGGCGGTGAACCCTGGGAAACGGAGTTCAGAGGTTCAGACAGCGGCAGGGACGACCACCACACAGTAGTACTACTACACACACACCAGAGCACACAGCGGAGCTGGCAACAACTCTAGAACACTCTACGCTTCTAGACTAGGAGCCGGGCGGTGGAAGCACTTCACCAAACAGGATCAATCGGGCGGCATCAGAGTGGAACGGGATACGTGGAAAGGTGTTTGCGTACGTTTTAGTGCATGAGGGAGAGAGAGAGAGTCTAGACCTCACGGGCGAGGGCAGATAAGGAATGGGGCGGGGCGGGGGATGAAGTCAATGGACGCCTTATCTCTTAATGCTTTTCTAAATTAGTTATGAGCCTATTGATCCTCTTTGGGTGAAAGACTACCCCAGGTCTATTCCAAACCGAGCTAATGTGCTGTAACTTAAACCACCACTTTCACAGAGTATTAAATCGAAATGGTTCTTGAGTTGGAAAAACTGAATTGGGTTTATTGCTATATAATTAGCTGCTTTAACTGCCCCGTGTAAAATATGGTCTTCATTCATCAAGTACAAGTATAATTCGGCAGTTATGGTCGCTGCAAGAGGCTGCTTGTGATGTATCCATTATGCACCCGTAACCTTTCATTACGGCTTTATAAATAGTGTACCAGAACGCCATTTACATGTCAGATCATACATCATGCATCAATATTAGTCTTGGCCCTGCAGTAGCTATAGCCCAATCATGGCAAATTAATCTTTCATGATAGAAGAAATTAAATTATGCACGTTGGCATTTCTTCGCTCATAGAGGGAGTGAAATTTTGGCCATATGCCCAAAAAAAATAAATAAAAAGGCATTGGGTAGCAAGAGGGTAGAAAAGACAAAATGGCGGCAGGCTCGTCAATTATTCAAGTGTGCTAAACTGGGAAGTTTCCGATGCCGAAGTAGCGAGGGGGGGAAACACGAGCTGAGCTGAGCCGCCGTCCAACCCCGATGATGCACTCACTGCACCGCCTGTCGCCCAACAGTCGGGCTCGGAAAAATGAGAGTACATCTCAAAACGTGGGGGATGCGGGTCTGACCGACCCACCGCAGTGGGGTGTGTGTAGTCTGACAAGTAAAGTAAAAAAAACACTTCAACAAGAGGTGATCGAATGAAACAATAAAATAAGGTGCTACTCGGCAAAAACAAAACAAAACAAAACAAACGACTTTAAAAGACGCTGTCTGCGCTCCGCTGTGTCACAAGTGCAGTTCCACGCTGAGCCTAGCAGGGGGCGGGGCGGGGGGGGCGAGTCTGTTGGCGACTAGTGTGACAAGCAACGCACTACGACACTAGAGAGAGGATGACGAGAGTCTGAGGTAGAGGGAGCATAGGAGGCAACACCGACAGACGGAGAGAGAGGGAGAGAGAGAGAGAGACAGAGAGACAGAGAGAGAGAGAAAGAGAGAGAGAGAGAGAAGAGGCATGGGGGTGGATGGAGGTAACGTCTATGGCAGGTACTCACGAGGGAGGGGCAAAGCTCCTCCAGCTTCCTCCTCCTGCAGATATTAGGGGGGGGGGGGGGGGGGGGGGTTCAGATGGTGGGGGGGGGGGGGGGGGGGGGGGGGGGTAACCCACCCAGTCACACAGAGGTGAAAGCTTCACAGGAAAGCCCTAATATAGACACAGGCTTTTCTGTACCACCGTCAACACACACGCAGCAGTCAGAACAGACCAGCCCCCGCCCCCACCTCATTCATATTAAATCGAGAGGAGATGAGTGGCAGGTCACTCCTCCACTCATCTTTCCCCTGACGACTCAGATGTCCCTTTAGGTCCCGCCCCGCCCTCTCACCTACTGATGAATTATATATAAAGGTTTCTTAGAATAAAGATGGTCAGATCAGTGTTTCCCCTAGATTTTTTTGTAGCAGCGGTGCTGTGCAACGCTAACCTAGCAACGCTAGGGGGGTCCGGGGGCATGCCCCCCCCCCATAAGAAAATTTTGAAAAAGAACCCTTTAAATGGTTACTTCTGGTGAGATTTTTTGGGGAAATTTTTTACAGATTGAGCTTCCAAATATGACAGAGTCAAGGTATCTGCTGAGACCAGATCATTGTGCAAATGTGCCTTGAACTTGGCAGAAACTAAGTTCATCTTTGATGTTCATTTTAGCTATTTTTAGCTATTTCTTTGATATTTATCATAAGCCTTAGAAAAAAAGATCCAGCAGCAGCGCACCGCCACTGCAAAAAAAAAATTTGCAACAAAAAAAATATATATATTTTTTTTTTTGCATATAGTGCATTTAGGGGAAACACTGGGTCAAAGGTTGGCTGGATAATAAATAAAGTAAATCCAACTCACGCAAGATGAAGCCCTGATACTTGATATGTACGCCCCCCTAACCCAGTCAGAAAATAGATTGATGTGTTTGGATGTTAGTTACCATCGCCTCACAATCCACGGCCACAACAGAGCGGACTCCGATCAATCGTGAATTGATGAAGAGAGAATGAGGCACTAGGGAGAGAGAGAGAGAGTGTACCGGACGTGTTCCTGGGGAAATTAAATCCTGAAACTAAATCGCGGGGAGACTCTGTTGGACCGTCGGTCTTAAAGCCGACGGTCTTACAGGACGTGGTGAGTGACGGGGACACAGGTGGAAATGCTAACCTTGTCATTCTGCATTTTAAAATGTTTCCGTGGATGGTGATGAAATACAGAGAAGGGGATGTCACTGGCAGGGTTATAAAGTATGGATGAATGCACCGCAAAATAGAACGGAGGAAAACTTGATACAAAAAAAATATTGGGAAAAACAACACAACATTCTTTTTTCCAGGCTTACATTGATCTAGAAAGAACTGGATTCAAACAATATGAAGAGGGGCAAAGTGTCAGTCCTGCTAAAGGCCATTTGCTTTTGCTTACCCAATATTAAACTATAACCCTTGGAGCTGCTAACACAATAGTCCAATATTGACATTACCAGTTCTGACTCTGACTGAGAGAACGCACAGAAAGAGGATCGTATGCAACTACAGGAACGAGAAGAATCTAAATTTAAAACCAAGATGTTCTTAACATCGTGACCTACGTATCAGCGTTTGGGTTGTTTTTAGAAGCCATGTTGCAATAGACCACTGCAGCTGTTTGCACACTTATATTAAAACACACACAATATTAAAAGAGGGCCTATATGTGGGTCTAAGCCCTGGTGCAACTCCAGGAATACCACGGGGAACAGTGCGTCTTTCTCCATACGACTTTGGCCTACATTCATAGACACCACACATCCTCCAGAATAGCAACTGGCAAGAGATGGGAACTTGCAATAGGAGGACTAACGACAAGAATTGGCATGAATCACAAAATGTCGTCTATGATAGATTGTCTGTTAGCATTGTGACCTTGAAAAGCCCTGTAAGCCAATACAAAGGTACTTAGAAGACTAATCACCTCACTAATCCATAATCTAGTACGTCCTTTTTTTTTCCAAGTATTCTATTAAACACTTCCATGATTATAGCTATTTGGGTCAGTTAGGCTCAAGGTCACCAGCAGCAGCAGCAGTTCTACTTCACGCTGGTGTATAAATATTGGCAGCTGGAATAGCAACAGAAACGTATCTCTACGCAGGGGAAAAAAGCCCGGCCTCCTTCTACAAAGTCATTGTGTCAAGTTAACAAAACTAGGCTAAGATGTGGTTAAAAGAATTAGTGAAAAAAAAAAAAAAAAAGTATACGAAAAGAATGGGATTCTCTCCCCCACCCCCCCCCCCCCCCCCCCGATGAAATGACGGAACATCTTTCTAATGGAGGATGATGAACGGAAAAATGACGACCGCGGCGGACGCAGCTCTCTCTCACACACACCCTGACAAGGTTAGCATTTCTCGCGCGCCGACGAGAACTAAAAAGAATTCGGCTCAGGAATCTCCCTCGAGTCCCTTATCGGATTCAAACTTTTGTTGGTCTTCATTGTGTTGTGAGCGGCGGTGGCACGGCCAGCACGCCAGCACCGCCGCCGCCCCCGCCGCCGCCGCCGCCGGGTCTAGAGACGGACAGCGGCGCCCGGTCGTCACGAGGCCGTGGAAGCGACTACGACGACCACCCAGAGCCCCCCGTTAATCACTGTAAACATTGCAGAGACTAGACAACGCAGTAGACAAATGCACCATGGTTATCATCATACCAGTGTAAAGGAAATGGGGTGCTACCTTAACTCGTCCGCCCGAGTGCCGGGGGGGGAGGGGGGGAGGGGGGCCCAGCTGGGCCCCAGCTGTGGCCGTGCTTTCTCCTCTAAACACACACACAGAGCAAAGGAGGGGGGCCCAGGCAACACTGTTCAAGTAACAACTGGGATGTTAAACCATATCATGGGTGGTGGTGGTAGGGGGGGGGGGGGGGGGGGGGTGGGCCGTGAAGAAGACGTTTTAAAACAAGGGGGGGCGGGGAGGGGGATGGAGATTCAAAAAATATAAAATAAAAAGAGCGGGACAAGGACAGGACAAGATGGAGGAGGCGGGGGGGTGACAGTGGGTGGCCATGTGTTGGAGGAAAGCACAACCCAAACTTTAAGGACCTCGTCAGGGTTTCTTGTCAAAAAGGGCTGATTTGGATTTCGACATCCAGCAGCCGTAACCGGTTTTACCACAGTGGAGCGTGTGCGGGATACGGTCCCGTCTGGAGATGACCTGATAAAGTGTGTGTGTTACAGAGTACCTGCGGCAGAGATGAAATCTCTCGGTAGTAAACTTGAGTGGAGATTAATTTTAGTTTACGAGCTGACGCCGGTGATAAGTATTCACCGCGTTGGTTATGAGAACAGTTCATCAAAGCAAGTCCATTGTCTAGGTCGAGTAATTACGTTTTATAGTTAGTGTTAGTTAGTTATGTGTTATGTAACTCCTTTGATCCTGAGAGTCTTAAATTGTGCTTTCGTATTATTCTCATATTGGAGGGGGCTAGAGATATGAACCATAAACAAAACTAGCATTCTGCTTTAGCATACATCGCTAAAGAAACAGAAAAGAATGAACCAAAATGAACCACACATTCTAAAACAATCTTCTTACACAAACCATTTCTATATGGGGGAATGTGAAACGTAGATATATATATATAAAAAAAAGTATTTTCGATGCACCTACAATAAAGATACAAACTGGAGTAAGTTTGCATTAAGAAGCTTGACAGTGAGCTACACCGTCCAGCTGCTGTCAGACAGACTGACTGACACACATAAACAAACAGACAGGGACAGACCGACAACAGACAGGTAGACAGGTAGACAGGTAGGGGGGGGTGGGGGGGGGCGGGGGGGCTGGAGTGGAGGGGAGGGGGGGAGGGGGGGGTCTAGGAGGAGGGGTTACCTGCGAGTCCGGCCGACACCATGTGCACCTGGGTGGAGTCGGGCTCCATCACTCCGTTCAGCTTCTCCTTGGCGTAAGAGTAGGCGGCAAAGTAGATGGCCCTGCATCGCCAGAGACAACGAGACAACACACAGACACAACGGTGAGGGGACGCGTTCAGACACGGCGGGTGATGTCGCTGACGCTTTTATCCGAAAGCGACTAACAACCATTCATTCACACATGCACACGCACACACGCACACACACACACACACACACACACACACACACACACACACACACACACACACACACACACACACACACACACACACACACACACACACACACACACACACACACACACACAGACGGTGGCGGCGGAGTCGGCCACGCAAGGCTGGGGTCGGCTTAGCTCAGGAGGTAGAGCAGGTCGACATGTAACCTGGAAGGTTGATAGTTCGATCCCCCGGCTCCTGCTAGTGTCGAGGTGTCCCTGATGCGAGACACTAAACCCCTAACTGCTCCTGACGAGCTGGCGGTCGCCTTGCATGGTTACCGTTAGGGCTCCTTGATTATGGAAAAAAATCATAATCACGATTATTTTGGTCAATATTGAAATCTCGATTATTCAAACGATTATTTATTTTTGAGTTTGAAAACACGATGCATTTATTCATAATTTCTCTCCAAAAAAAACACTTTGTAAATGAGAACTTCGAAATTTCCCCTTAAAAATATACACAAAATGGTCAAATAGAAAATAAGAGATATGAATCCAGCAATTTCTATTAAAAAAAATAAAAAACATTTTTAATAGTTTCAACTCGATTATATTAGTTTGGTGATTGTTTCACTCTGAAATCGAAATCGCGATCAAAATTTGATTAATCGCCCAGCCGTAGTTACCATTGTGAGTCGCTTTGGATAAAAACGTCTGTTAAATGCCCTGAATGTAAATGCAAGGCGGGTCAGTACGACAGCCAGTCAGGGTGAGGGCGTCTCGCTCAGGGACACACTCGGCACTCGACTAGGAGGAGGAGCCGGGGATCGAACCAGCGACCTTCAGGTCACCACCAGCCAACCGGCTCCGCCTCCTGAGCCACTGTCTCCCGCCCTACACAAACAGCACCAGCACCGCGGGATAACAAGCGTTATAACAATGGTTATGTAGGTGAAGGGCAAGGTCAAGGTCACAACACCACCGGGGGAGTGAAAAAAAATAGAGCAGGATATGAATTACTAACAGACGTAGAAGTGTCCCGCTCAAACAAACGGTGTGCAGGCGAGCAGGAGACTAGAATACATGCGGAGGGGCCAGACACCACCGCGGAGAGCTTATCTCGCACCCTGTTTGCGTACGAGAGTGCACGTGGGTCTGCACGCGTGTGTGGGCACGTGTGTACGTGTGTGCACAGCGCAGCCCGGTCCCCCTGACAGCCTTGTTCTCGCTGTGCAGAGGCTCTGACGTGTTGGTTCCAAACAGCCCGCTCTAGGACGAGGGTTAAGTGAAGCCAGAGTCTGTACGCAGACTAAACCCAGAGCGCTGAGAGAGCCTCCTCCTACACGTCACGCTGGACCCCTGGTGGGGCCCCTGTAGCATCTGTGTGTGGGTCTGTGTGTGTCTGTGTGTGTGTGTGTGTGTGTGTGGGTCTGTGTGTGTCTGTGTGTGTGTGTGTGTGTGGGTCTGTGTGTGTCTGTGTGTGTGTCTGTGTGTGGGTGTGTGTGTGTGGGTGTGTGTGTGTGTGGGTCTGTGTGTGTGGGTCTGTGGGTCTGTGTGTGTCTGTGTGTGGCGCAGTGTGTAACTCATCTGTTGTTTTTTTATTATATAACAACCACGTCTCTGTGATATTGTTGGCAGGAGCTGCTTGCTGCTTGGAAATTCTCTCTCCCATTTCTGGCATTCGACAACAAGCCATGATGCTTCAATATCACCCCCCCCCTTCCCCCTCCTCCCCCCTCCCTCCTCCCTCACTATGAAGGAATAAACAATGTTGGGAATTTTTTTGTGCGTCATGCAAACAATAGAAAGGCTACTCCATTCGGTCGACCTGGTGCGTTTGCCAGGTCATGTCGACCTATGTGTCTTAGCACAACCAAAATAAAGTGTACAAGCTTGCTGATGGAAAGAGGCACTAAAAACAAATGCCATCCATCACATACAGCAGTGTAGTGGAAGTCTGTGGTCCAGCAGTTGAATGAGCCCATCCAATATTTTATAGGGAAAATAAATAATCTGATATTGTTTTATTGGGCTCACTCCTTATGCAATAATAGTTTCCTACAGTTTAGTTTCATGCTGGCATGGTCAAATGTTCTGTTCCACCTTCACAGCTGGACAGAAAGCACACACACACACACACACACACACACACACACACACACACACACACACACACACACACACACACACACACACACACACACACACACACACACACACACACACACACACACACTTTTGTTCAAAATGAGCGCTGAGTAACACTGATCCAAATAGCAATGTGGTTGAGAGGAGCATTAGGTAATAACGCTGATATAGACCACAGCAGAGAGATATGTGACAACGACAGGGAAGGCCAGCGCTTCTGGTCTCTAGGGAGAACCAGCCAGTCAGCGCTTTGGTACGGCCCGGCGTCTGGTCTCTAGGGAGAACCAGCCAGCCAGCGCTAAGACAAAACTCGCATGCCCAACAGTGGACGACATCCACAACAACAGACCCAGCCTATTATAAAACATCTGCATCGGGATGCTGCGCGACGACATTACAGGTCACATGACCAGCCGACCGCTGCATCACAGCTGACCAGCTCCTGATGCTGCTGCTGCTGCTGCTGCTGCTGCTGCTGCTGCTGCTGAGTGTAAAGCCTCTTATGCAACGAGGAACAGCCCCGGAGCCAACAGAAGCTAACCCACTGGAATCATTCATCTCCTCCGCCTGGATAAGAAGAAGGCCAGCCTGCTAGCAGCCTCCATGAGGACTCTCCGGCTTTGACGCCGTCATCGCTCTGTTTGCTCTCTGGGTTTTCCTACTTTAACGTTAAGCCGACCCACAGAGTGAAACAGATAAATACATAAACCATGGTCAAAATGGTTCACATATTAATATTTTCGAGTCCTACGCATGGTTTTAAAAACCTGCTGTTTGAGGCATTGCTGCTGACGCAAATGTGGCTTTCTGCCCCCCATTTAATCAGTCCAAGAGGAAGGTTTCCCATGTGATAACGATAACGATAACAATGCTTGATTCCCTAGCGTCACAAAGGGGTGTGTGTGTGTGTGTGTGTGTGTGTGTGTGTGTGTGTGTGTGTGTGTGTGTGTGTGTGTGTGTGTGTGTGTGTGTGTGTGTGTTCGCGTGTGCGTGTGTGTATCCTACATGGTTAAGGCAGCTGTGATGACGCAAAGCTATAAAGTCCAATCAGAGGAGGACTTTGGACCTTGACGCAATACATACCTGGACGGTGCCACGCCCACAAGGTTAGGTCCCAGGCCGCGGAACAGCGAGCGCGGTCCTTCTCTCTCCAGGATCAACCTAGACACGAGGAGGGGGGAAGGGAAAACAAGAGTTTAACCCTGAACGCTTTCAGATCCATTACTATCAAAGTGAAAAACATGATCCGAAAATCAATGCTTCAAATCGATCATCAAGAAACCATAAGGCACCTGACAGAAACATTAAACATTATGTTTAATTTGTGCACTGACGGTGTGTTTATTGAATGACAATCAAGAAAAGTCCAAGTCTAAGAATAGCAACAGCACCATAGCTGATATTGTATCCAAAAGTAAAGGATGAAAAAGGTTCACAGTTTGAAATATGATGAAGAGATGAAATGACCCTGAAAACTTTCTGAATTTACACGATGGGAAATCTTTGTTATGTACTTTCTTATCAGTCATGTCTTTGTTGTATCACAAAAAGGACCAACATTTTATTTGTAAACCAAACATTAGTTATTTCCACCCATCAGCCCTCTAATCGTCATCAGTATGTCATGTTTACTGGATTAAAGCAACGGCTTTGGGTGGATACAAATACAACAGCGCTACTTACACACCGCGATTAAAGCGAGGCCTCAGGGAAAATGCATCCAGATTCCCAATACAGTTCACCCACCGACTCCAAACGAGTCCATTGAACTTTGGTTCACGGACGATAAGCGAAACGTGATCAATACCTCCCATTAACAGAGTTGCAGTAACAGGTTTTCCCTCACGTGGGGGCTCAGATAACACGTCGCTTCTCCTCAATACATCCCCACACCACAGACCAGTCTGGTTGAAAAATAACTCTGCTTATTTGCACAACTCTTCCACACAATCTTACTGGACTTTTCAGAGCTCAAGATAAGAATTCCAGCCCTAAGCCCCTGTAAGCCTGCCCTGCTCCTACAGGGGCTGGAGGGCCGTCCGCCCCGGGTTCCAGAGGCCAAGAGCGGTGCTTGTGCACGGCACAAGACACAAGCTGCACGGCAGCTGTAGCTGCCGCCGTGGCTGGGCCTCACGATGTTCGAGATAAAATGTTGAGCTTGTGTGTGTCATCGTCATCATCTTCATCAACGTCGTCTGCTCCAGTTCTGAATCAGCAATCACCCGACCTGTTTACTTTCGCGGTGTGCAGCTGCAGAGCTGATGGTGATTATTTCGACCACCGCGGTGAACCTATATTTAGTAAGCCTTTCGGAGTGGTGGCGGGGGGGGGGGGGGGGGGATAAACATCACAACATTCAGCAAAGGGTTTAATCACCGTGCATGGGCTTTAACAGATAAGAGAAATCTACCTCAGAAGACTTAAAATCCATCACAGTTTAATATTAAAATGATGGCAGCCGGTTCCAGGAGCTTTCCTTCATGACCATTTATCCATCTATAAGATATTTAACCATTTATTTACCTTTAAAAAGATTTCATTAGAAAGTTATGAAACACACAGAGCCTATGCGGACAACCTTGGGCTGCATTCTGCATTCTGTCCTGTAGCGACGTTTGAATAAACATTCCTCTGTTTGCCTACAGGGCTGGTTTCACCAGCCTCCATTTTGACCTAGTTATCCGTTTGCTACTTCTTACTCATGCTCCTCAATTCTGGTATGTGGAGTGTGAGTGTGTGTGTGTGTGTGTGTGTGTGTGTGTGCCCGTCTATGTGTCTGTCTGTGTGTCAGTGTGTGAGAGAGTCTTGTCCTATCACTACAACTAAATGCCAAAGTTGATCACCTGGCGCTGGTCCAATGTAAATATTATAACAATATTTTAACAACCCAAGGGCTTGACCCGTATTGCATTACGACTAAGACTTATAGTGGTACTATGAAATGAAAGTTTGTCGGTATATCATTGACCGTCAATTCCAATCGGAGAAGCCATTGTAAAATACTACACTGAGATTTAAAGGCTGCTATGGCCGCATTATGAGCCACTGGAAGACACATATTTGTGTTGTGCGACATTTATTGACCAAGCTTAGGATGGACAATTGAAATATAAACCAACAGTCCCGAATATCTGCACCATGTCCACCTTTAGAGCACGCGTGCTGGATCCAAATCGACATATTGACCATCAAGAGGCCTTTTTTTTTTTACAGTGGGAGGTCTGACAATGAACAAGGTTCTTGGTTCTTATCTCAGCCTCCTGATCCCCTAATAGCATGTGTAATGTCAATGTGGACTGTTGATCGTCCATTGCCATGTGGTAGCAATCAAAAATGACCTGCACGCTGTGTGCTGGTTGGCCCGTACGGGACAACGCAAGATAGGATGTAGGTGGAGCTAGTGAGGGGATTCCCAGAAGACAAACACCATCTCTCACTGTGTGATTCAAAGACGATCACACACACACCCACACATACATACATACCTAGCCCGGGAACCAGACCTAATCTCACACGCATGTTTCATTTGTTCTGCAGATAAGGTGTAGCTTCACTCCCATGCAAAAAAGATTTCCGCCCGGTGCGAAATAGACCGAACCAATCATAAACTTTTATCTGATTTGAGGCAGGATGAATACGGTGCAGAGGCGCGCCGTAGAGGCGTTTTCAACAACAACAACAACAAAGATGGCTGCCGCTGATGCGGAGCGGTCTGTTGATTCCACTATCGAGACTCATATTAAACCAACTGGAAGGTATATTTCCACTAAAAGAAGAACCAACGATTGAACTTAAAGCTTTTGTTGAGAAGAAAGATGTCTTCTTTTTTTTTTAGTTGCTCAGTTTGCCCATTGGAGACGCGTCTTGGAAATCGAAAAAATGATCAGACTTCCAGACTAATTGCCGTTTTCAATTTGTCTAGCGATGCCAGGCTAACCCATATAGATCCGTCTTGAATCATCGTGACTTCATGTTCAATCCGGGGATTTTGACTCCACAGTTTAAGTAATTACCAAGACAAGTGCAACAGACTGAAGCTGGAATCCCCATTACCATCAATATTGTCCAATCAGCACAGAGGGTCAACAATGGCTTAAAAAAAATGTTTTACAAGCTAATTTTACGAGCCAATAATGTTTGAAATATGAATATTCATTCAAATGTTTAAACTTTGGGAGTTTGCTTTCTCAGTTTGAAGACAAGAAGTTGGACTTGTTTCTTCAGCACAGACGCAACAGACACACCATCACTTTTCTCTTAACCCCGACCTGGAGAAAAACAAAGAAACCGCCGTTCAAAGGGGTAATGTAGTTTATCGCCCTGTCCTGGCAAATTCCCATCAATCCAAAGTCCACCACCAAGTTTATCAGCTCCTCACTTCAACGTTTCCGAGGAGTGCAGGTCAGCCGGTCCATACTGTAGCTACAGGAACGCGTTGTCTGGCCGTGGTTACCAAACTCACCCTACCTCCGGCACAATAGACAGTCACTACGTCGCCTCAATGGAGGGCGTAATGTCGGCTAATGGGAGAGCGTCAGTCCCCAATAACGCTTGGCTTGCCGGTCTTAACACAAGTCACTCTAGAGTCATGGGACCTCGTCGTTCCAAAGGTCACGTCTGTGACATGACATGGCATCTCTTGAATTGTCAGATTCTGATCCGTATCACGTTCGACCCATTTGTATCACTTTTTCATTCATTCATTCCCCCCCGGTTTATACTGAAAAATAGTGACGTTTACGGCGTAGAATAACGTTGAAGTTCTCTAAAATGGCGCTTTTTTTTTTTCTTGAGTGAACACCCAATAGGTACAGGTACAAAGTATTGTAAAACATTTGTATTCATTATTTACTTGATTCCACATGAAGGTCCACGTTGGAATCGAGTGTGGACAACAATATGCAGTCATACAGTAGTACTAATGAATCATTAGGAGCTTGTTGATTGTATGTTTCGTTAACCCGAAACCCAATCCGATCACATGTTGGTTGGTTGGTCAGACTCACTTGAGACAGTGTATGGGCCCGGGCGGCGACATGCGGGCCACGCTGGCTCCGTTGACGGTGCTGAGCTGCACCTCGGAGATGTAGAAGGTGACGTGGGAGGACTGGAGCCTCGTCTTCACCACCTCCAGAGGACAGGTCAGGATGGCGCCCACCGTGCCCCCGCATCTAGCAGAGAGCAGGAAGGGAACAGACAGCCCAGAAACAGGGAAGGGAAATCGGGGACGGGGGATGGGGACATGGGAGAGGCACAAAGAAGAATTGTGAATTGAGAAATATGCACTTCTTCTTTTCCATTTTATAGTGACGACAGTCACTATAAAATGGACTCAACTTATCTAGAAAGGCCAGGGTCATGATGACCCGCTATTGTGATGGTAAAGAAATATTGTGATTAAAGTGTGACAAGCCACTGAGACGCATGCATTTGATTCCTTTGCACGTTCAATGCTTTGTTTACAGACGAGAAGGATAAGAGGAAGCCAATGCAGAACGTGTCTCCACCCCACGTTCACGGTAAAACCAAATCCAACAACTGGGGATGGTGACATGGGTCTGTGAAGTGGTGAGTGGTGAGTGATACGTGTCCAGTCATGGCTTAGTCTGGCTGTGCTTGTTATGACTGGCAACACACACACACACACACACAATACGACACAGAAGAAAATAACCTTTCTTCTGGTGCCAGTATTTGACCAGATTGTACTCTTCCAAAAAAAACAGCATAGCCTATATGTTGTTTTCAGTTAGGTGTACTGCAATGGCAACAACTGTAGCCGAACAGAATATTCATAACGTAACAATATCGGTTACGATAACCATTGCCCAAAAGCCAGAACTTTCTACGGCCCTAGATTCCCCACGGTGACCATGAGGGCTGCATGGTCGGACTCGACCAGACATTGTTGTCATATGGCCAACCAGCTGGAATGCTATGCTCAACGCGCCTCCAGCAAGACAAACGGACTATTAGTGATCCCCTCGGTGAAACTGAGCTGTATCTTTGTTGTGTTGTTCTGCGTTCTCATCTAATACGCTCGTCTCCTTTTCAATAGCTCCAGCTATATATATACTCTCGCCTTTCCAAAGGGGCAACACACATGTACGCAGGCACTGGAGGCAGGCCGACCTTTAGCCTACTTTCGGGGGCTGTGTGTATGTGTGTGTGTGTGTTGAGCGACATGGGTGACGTGAGTGACGCTTCGAGGGGACGCCTTGTGTGTGTTTGAACGTTTAAATAAAGTATGTTTCTTTACCGCGGTATTTTCATCCCGAGAGACCTTGCGACAACACTAAATAAAAGTATGGCGAGGGGGGGGGGGGGGGGGAACTAGAGAATCGCCTGGTAATCGAACACAATCAATATAAAGGGCCGGCATTGACCCTTAACCCTTTGATTACCGTGTGGCCATCATGTCTGTCAAATACACAAACTGTGTCTGCTCTGCAATTTGGTTTGATAAAGGCTAATCGTCACTCTTTTAGTCTAGTTAAGTCTATTTTTTATAGACAACTACATGCGATTATGTGAATTAGATCTACTAAATGCCACCTTTAAATGTTAACTGCTCACTTGTAAGGCCATTATAAAAAGAGTATAAACCTGATCCAAGGACAATCTCTTGCTTTAAGTAAATATTCTAGCAACAGATCTGAAGTGATGCTGGGGAATATCTTTATGATCGCTGTGTAGAGCAACGACCAGCAGGGGATTCGACCCCCAGTGCGCTACGTTACCATGTAGGTTAACGTGTAGTAGTCTGTAATAACTCACGATCCATTCCCACGGATATATCGACCCGTTTTTCGACACAACGCAGATAACAAAAGTCGACTTATTTCGGGACGAAACGTAACGTTGCTGTTACTTACCCTCCGGCAAACAGATGAACCAGTGTATCCCTTTGGCTCATTCTTTAGCATGCTCCGCGGGGCGACCAGCTAACCCAGGCGGGGTGGGGGGGTGGGGGGGCCGGGGACCGAGTCCGGGCCGACGGAGACGAGGAGCGCCCCTGGGGTGGAAACAACGGCAGATGAATCGACGATGAATCCAGAGCTTCGGGGTCTCGGGTGATTCGGATGCAGGCACAGTGTGGAAGAAGCAGTATTATTATTATTATTATTATTATTCTTCACAGGCCGACATGCCTCCTCTCTCGGGCTTCGAGCACACACCCCCTCTCTCTGGTGCACCGCGGATCTGGTTTCTTCGATCGGATGAGGACTAGAAGGTGGTAATAGTAATAATAATAATGACGCACGGCGGGTGCGGGATATCTTCCTGGATTGTAAAACGGCCCCGCTCCTTGCGAACGGCGCGATTTGTCATCAGTGATCTTGGAACCTCGGCTATCTTATTGCTGCAGTGGGATAAGTGGGAGGGGCTATAGTATTACTGTACAACCATAGGCCGTATAACACGCGCTGCCATTGGCCGGTCGGCCTGCAGACGTCACGCCGTCCCCGCCCGAGCACGCAGCGGTGGCGTGCACAGCACAGCACGCACAGTTACACACAATTTGAATGAACACTGAAGCGTAAAACAGAGGACCTCCAAATCAATTCGTCACCAATTTTTTTTTACAAGTCGTTGACGTTATTATTTATTGTTTGGTCAGGATGATATGGAATGGTATCGAAGTTGTTGGCAGGTTTTGTGAGCTAACCCCAGCTCGTCAGAATCGGACAGACAATTGCATCATGGCTCCAAATATGGAGGCTATTAAAATTAAAGGAGAACTAAAGCCGTTTTTAGATTTCAGTCAAATAAAATTATCCACACCTGCCGAGCTTGCTTTCAAGTGTGTTATAAACAAGTCATAGACACATAACTATGCCTTTATTCAAATAATGTTACCATGTCGAGGCTTCATCGGGAAATGGTCATCGTTCAATGCACTAGTTGTGTATTATTTGCAGCTAGTTGCGTATTAACCCCAACCCGCATACACCTTAACCCACTTGGTCAGCTAGAGAGAGCACGAGAGTACTAGCGTTCATAATTCTATTTGAGTGCCGTAACATTGACATTAGCTGATCACGTTAGCAAAAGTTGGTATGTAGAAACTTCTGGTTTTGGTGATTTGATAACAAGCTGAATAAATGTGCAGCATTTTTTGTAATTGGGGGACTCCAGTTTGACAAGCCGCTTATGACTGACCACCCTTTTGCAAATCCAAATCAGATAAGCAAGTCAACCGATTACTGTAGTCATATGATACAATGCACATGTGCTAGTCAATCTAGTTGGAGTTCAGTATCGGCTTTATGAGTTTATTTAGCGATTGCGTGTCAGGTTTGGTCAAGGCCCTATAGATCATGTCATCCTCCCCTCTTTAACCAGTTGGGCAGCTGCTGCTGCATTCTGTCCCAGATTACTATGGGAAGAATACCAGTAGTAGGACACACTCATTACAATATCAGTCCATCACGAGAGACCCACCGGAATTCCGCTGTCCTCAATTGGCCCAGTTGAAATTCAGTATCTGTCAGACCTCGTGGGGCCTCCCTCCACTACCACCCGCTGAAGGGCCCAGTCGTGTTCAACAGTTGGTATGCAACCAGACCAGGTCCCAGTGCTATGCTCCTGGGGGGGGGGGGGGGCACGACATCACAGGGAGGGTCGGCGCAGCCGTCATGTTATCTTATTGGCCAAATATTAATACTATCAAGTAAATGTTATTAATCCCAAACGAGAAATCTCTTTTTTTTGGGGGGGGGGGGGGGGGGATATGAAATCACTGTCAGTTTTATACTGCTTTCGTTGGCGTCCCAAGTTACTGAGGTTAAAGATAGTTGTGGATATAAAGCACTTGATGTGCCAGTCTGACTGCATTCCGGAGCTCACCCATGGCCGTGAGTCATTAGGTAGGAAACGAAAAGCAAGCCCTTTCAGATACAGCGGTTCCAGCAGTACCCAGGTACTCGTTGTGAGGAGCTCAACCAGCTGTCAGAAGAACCCTGGGCTGAAGAACCAGGCTGTGCTGGAGGGGGTTATACCACACCAACCTGCCAGGGGGTCCCCAGGGAGCCAACAGGGGCAGCTGGAAGAAGCTTGGAAAAAAATGGAAGAGTGTAATTATGGTTTGAGTGAAATAATGGTCTGAAATACGATGGATGAATTCAGAGATGAATTTATGGATTCTAAAGTGCTCATTAAACGTTTTGTGGGAAGGGAAAACTGTGAGAAAGTCCTCCAATTGCACAAGGGTCAAGGGCATGGATTACTTAAGTCAAATTGAATAATTCACCGGGCTGTGCTGTGCTCCGCTGCATTGCCCGGCCAACCGCACATGAGGACTCACTCTTCAAGTTAAAGGAGTCACGAGAAGCCACTGCAGAGCAGGAATTACACTCTGATGGAACGCCAAACGTTCTGAATAACCCGCGTACCGCTGCGTTCCCTCTCCCTCGGGATGGCCTGCTATCCTATATGGCCTCGGCCTTTGTTCCCATTCTCGTTGACCCTATAAAATAACCTATGTGTATAATATGTGTGTGTGCGTGTGTGTGTGTGGGTGAGTGTGAGTGTGAGTGGGTGTGGGTGAGTCTGAGTGGGTGTGTGTGTGTGTGTGTGTGCGCTCATGTAGTTTACTGTCGTATCATAGTGTTCAACTGCCTTTTGTACTGCACATAACCATCATGATAAGATCACTGTCGCATTTGACCTCATTTGGGTATTTCTGTATTTCATGTATGCCGAACGCTGCCACATCATCACCTCATTTCAATACTCACACAGGGGCCCGTTTATTATATCTATATTTGAATGAATGCATTTACTTGAGAGGCAGGCTGAGTCACGCAGATTTAACAAGTAGAAACAAGGTCAAAAATTATTGATTAACAAAGATGAACAATCATCGTCAAGTTTAAAATAGGCCTACTATTATCAGCCATTATTGCTGTTGTACTGCATATGTATCCAGGCGAGAATGTGCAGTTCTGGTGGTTTGTGGTAAATAAAAATCACTTTCACTATTCACTATTTTTCAAGTTTGTATTACTCGGGAGTGGACAAAATATAATAACTTTATGCAACTGTGTCTTTTTTTTTTATTATTTGAAAACAAGTAAGAACAAAAAACATAGTGTTCCCAACTTTTTAAGCATTAACTTTTCAGCATTAACACAAAACGAAGGACTGAATCCAAAGACACCACACAGGTCAAGCATTTACCAATATGCTCAAATCCCAACTCAAACGAGGGTTAGAATGACGTCATTATATATCATCATATATAAAGGTATATATATGTGAATATATATATATATATAAACCTATATTCTTCTTCTGCTGGTATATTTCCGTTGGCGTTTGTTGAAGTCCACTAACAGCTATCTCATGATTTTCTCCAGCACGGTCCCATGATCTCGTGACTTCCACTGGACTTCGACCGAGTAGAATCGTGGGATGTGTAAAGAGGAACGAGGAACACGTTTTCTCATCTTTGCAGGGGAAGAGCGCGCACACAAACATACGCACACATGCACACACACACACACACACACACACACACACACACACACACACACACACACACGCAGATTGAGGTTCTCAATCTTCACTGCAGAAGTTAAGTGAAAAATAATAATAATAAAAAAAAAAAATAAAAAAAAAAAATATATATATATATATAGGCCTATATACAAGTAATTAGTAATTATCTCAAAAAATACAAATCGATATACCCTAACTCAAATAATAATAATAATCATCATGATAATATTAGCCATATTCCATTATGGTTTATTGTTCTGCAGTTTGATGGCGTTCCCTCGTGTCTCGTAATGTATCTTTAAACCCTGCAGGATACAGTGTGAGCCAGAATGCGGGCTGCGTGTTTTTTTTTTTTTAACACCTGCAAAGATTACGGTCACGTGACCGCGCACAGCTGAGGGATGTTGCGCGAGCCTTGCCCGTTGCTAACCAGCGAGCTAGGCTAGCTAGTCCTCCCAACATCCCCCGGACACACAGATCATCCGACATTCACCACAGACACACGGAAAACAAAAAAAACAACAACCAGCGAGTCATATACCGTAAGCCATGGGGAGGACACAACACACGAGTTCCAGCGACAGAAACGCATTTTTCGCCAGACGTCCATGTCATACCCAGTAGCTAGGCTAGCGCTAGCCGGGCTGTTGATAAGACGGTAGCGGGGCTCCGAGGGCCGAGGCCGGGCGAGGCGACGCGGGGCCGTCGGGGTGAGTGTCTGCTGCTCTTCTAACGCGGGACCAGCTTCCCCCCCCCAATTAAACCGCAACTCATGTGTTTTGTCAGATGCCATTGTTTGTGGACGTCTGCTTCCCCCCCCCAGAAAGGTACCGTTGTTGTCAATCTCAATCCCCAAGCAGCAGGAGACCTGAATGGCTAAAGCTTCCTTTAAAGGAGTGACCGCTGGTCACTCCTTTAAATGATCTGCGGTCACTCTTACACCTTTGAGTAAGACCTGCCTGTCTCACTTGACTGGCAGGATGCACCTTTTATTACTCCTGCAACGCGAGGCTACTGGGGAGGGGCGTTACAATGGACACCCTCATCGGCTGTCACTCATAACAACATCCATTATTCTGCGCTTACTTGTTACTGTATAGTTATAGAGTTATAGCATGATAGTAGTTCACGATCTGGATGTGTAGATACAGGTATGGATCCTCACCCTAGCGCCAACACATTAAAACATGTATGATCCATGATGCAGCATCACCACCTGAGAGTTTGCTTCTTTAGTTTCTCAGACAGCTGTCCCAGCTGGTCTAGACCTGGCTGTATGTAACCCTACACTACAACCCTGCTTGGTCACACATAGTAAGCTTTGTTGATCGTTTTAGTTTTAGTTTTTTTTTTTTAACAAATACCGTAACTCGTATAACATCATATTGACATCTCATTTAGAAGTCAAATGTTGAGCAAAACAAAGCAGCCTTTCAGTGGATAAAAAATGTTGACTAAGGCCTTCTTTGTGTCATCTGAGTTGAAGCACAATACCAGCCTGGTGAAGCTAGGCGTAACCTGTCTCTCCTGGCTTCACCAAAACATCATTTACCAATATCGTTGGTCATGATTACTTCCTTGTAACGATTTTCTGCACAATCTGCTCAAACGCTTGCCTGCCGTGAATGTAAACAACGGCAGTATAGCACTTTCGTCTTTTGTGAGGAGACATTTTGTGAACTACTTCACAAAATGTATGACGATTCATTATTTTGTCCACAAACTCCGATGCACATTCATTTCCAGAGTTCTATATTGCTGTTGTTTACAAAGGTGGATGATATTGTTGACGGATGTGTATAGCGTAAACAGAGTAGACGGTGACGATGGTTTGATCACCCAGACCAGTATTGTAACCTCTTTTAGATTAGATTAGATTCACTTTATTGTCACCACACAGTAACAGGTTACAATGCAACGAAATGTAGGTGGCTCTCACCAGAGTGCAAACATCAGTTTGAGCAACATGCATCTATATATATATATATATATATATATATATATATATATATACAGTATAATATCCCTGCAGCAAATAGTTCATGACAATAGTTCTAATTACAGTCAAGTGCCAGTAGTGCAAAAAGAAAGTGTGACTGAGCTGTAGTGGACTTTGAACTCTACCCGTGGAGCTCATACTGTCCCGCTGTGGTTCCTCCCCCCCCCCCCTCCACACCAGAGCCATGTCCTCCTCTGGCTGCTGCCCCCTCCCGGGCTCCCTGTGCGACTACTCTGGCGGCGGCGGCGGCGAGGCTGACTCCCCCAAGGACCCGACGGAGCAGTCCGACTCCTCCTCCTCCTCCTCCTCCTCCTCGCAGGCCCAGTACGTCGCCAAGGTTACGGCCAAAAACGGCCGACCGCTCTCGACCATCGTCAAAGCCGTCAGCCTGCAGAGGTAAAGACGCTCGTAAGACGGTGTGTCCGGAATGGAATGTTCCGCCGGCGTTGGAATCCCGTGGCGCTTGTGCAATCGGTGCCTGCATTGTTCCGGAGGGAACGTGTGTGTGTGTGTGTGTGTGTGTGTGTGTGTGTGTGTGTGTGTGTGTGTGTGTGTGTGTGTGTGTGTGTGTGTGTGTGTGTGTGTGTGTGTGTGTGTGTGTGTTGCGTTGTCGTCGGTCAATGCGTTCTAATGTGTTGTTGTGCGCTGTCGGGGACAGTTTCATACCGGTCAGGCCATAAGACAGCTGAACTCCTGAGCTACCTAGCTCACCATTAAGCCACTTCATAACAGTCCACATCTGGATACAGATGTCTGTTAACATTTCTCTCTACGCTGCATCTATTTGTACCTTAGTTATTATTATATATTACAGTTATTATTATATTTTTATTTTATTCTAATCATTCATGCCCAGTATTGTAGTTTACTTATTTATTAGTTTATTTAGGCATGGCAAGGCAAGGCAACTTTATTTATATAGCACTTTTCATACACAAGGCAGACTCAAAGTGCTTCACATATAAACATTGTCATACAATAAAAGAAAATAATAGATAAAATAGATAGAAAATAAAGGCAAAGTTTAAAAAAAAAAACATTTTAGAAAGGCAAAGTTAAAAAATGCATTTTAGAAAATGAGAAAATAAAGGCAAAGTTACTAATAAAATTAAAAATAGAAGCAATGTAGATTTAAGATTTAGCAGGCTTAGGCTTAGCTGTCTTACTTGTGTTTCTTTTATACCTTTACTTTTCTTTATATCGCCCTGTTGAAGGAGCCTGAGACCTAAGAATTTCATGGCGAGCGACTGGGTCTGTAATTGTTGTGCACATGACAAATAAAACCTCTTGATTCTTGTTTCCCCCTCTCCGCAGTGACCTGGGGATGTGCCGCATTTGCCACGAGGGCGCGGGCGGCGAGACGCTGCTCTCCCCCTGCGACTGCACGGGGACGCTGGGCAAAGTGCACAAGAGCTGCCTGGAGAGGTGGCTGTCCTCCTCCAACACCAGCTACTGCGAGCTCTGCCACACCGAGTTCACCACCGAGCGGCGGCCGCAGCCCCTCACGCAGGTCAGCCCCCGCCCCGCGGCGCCGTCGTTTGTAGTCCACCGCTTTGAGTCAACGACCGATGGAAATTCATATGGACCAGGATCGAATTAATGACCTTATATTATTGTAACGTAATAACGTTTTAATGTTTTGTGAGCGTAGAATAGGGCGTTTTGCCATTGGTTGAATTGCGGCACATCCCCAGGTCGCTGTGGAGAGGGGGAAACAGAATCAAGATTCAAGATTCAAGAGGTTTTATTTGTCATATGCACAACAATTACAGACCCAGTCGCTCGCCATGAAGTTCTTAAGTCTCAGGCTCCTTCAACAGGGCGATATAAAGAAAAGTAAAGGTATAAAAGAAACACAAGTAACAGAGCTAAGCCTAAATAAACTATAATAAATAAACTTATGAAGACGGTAAAGTGGTAATAATATTCCCTCAGCTTCCTATGATAATATCTTGAGCTGACGTAGTTGTTTTATGTATATATCTGTACAAAAAAGCACGATCACATCACCCCGGTCCTCGCATCGCTCCACTGGCTCCCCATCCGCTACCGCATTGATTTCAAACTTCTTCTGACTGTCTACAAATCCCTCCATGGTCTGGCCCCCACCTACCTCTCTGATATTCTCCACCACCACATCCCATCTAGAGCACTACGGTCAGCTGACCAACTATTGTTGGAAGTGCCCAGGACCAGGCAAAAGACCAGGGGGGACAGAGCCTTTGCTGTAGCAGCTCCCAGACTCTGGAACTGCCTCCCCCTACACATCCGGGCAGCCCAGTCGCTTAATAATTTTAAATCCCAGTTAAAGACCCACCTTTTTTCACTGGCCTTCGATTAGTGTTTCCTTTTTTCAAGTGCTAGCAAATAGTGTCCCCTAGTTACCTTTAAATTCTCTTCTATTTTATCTTATTTTAACTCCTAGAGTCATTGTCTTTTAACCCTTCCTTTTCTTCTTCTTCTTCTTCCGTTTTTTTTTGCCTTAGGTCTTTTTCAATGTGTATCTGCACTTTCTGTGAAGCACTTTGGTTGCGGCTCAGCCGCATGTAAATGTGCTATACAAATAAAATTTGACTTGACTTGACTTGATAGCGGAACTGAACGATCAGGCCGGTTCATGTGGACTCCTCGCTCGCTGCAGTAGGGAAATGATCACAACGTACGAATGCCTCTCTTCCACCAACAGTACCAGCTCAACTCGCCGCCACGACTTAGCGCGGCACCACTTGGTTTGGTTCCAGGCGCGTCGTGTGTTTCCCTCTAGAATGAAGCACCTCTTCAATGTGGGCGGGTCGTCACGAGCACACGTGCGCGAAACTGCAACACACGCGCGACCACGCAACACATAAACAAGACACACAGGAGCGTCTCCACCTCTGTCACGGCCCACAGCGTGTTCTATGCGCGCTGATCCTGATTTAAAAAAAAAAAAAAAGTACCAGGTACCACATTTTGGTGATTGGAACGCAAAAGAAGGCGGGCCAAGTCGAGGGTCGAGCTGGTACTGTCGGTCGAAAAAGGGGGGCATTAGTGTGTACTCACCAAAGACCCACCCACAGCGGTGTCACAAAAGCCGTTTCTCAATTCGCGTTCTTGTGTGTTCTCGTGTACTTGCGTTCTCGATAAACGTCATCAGTGGTAGCCCAAGCACTGTTCCAATTCCAAGTACGCGAGTACTGTCGTAAAACCCGGAAGTGTTCTCGATGCGTTCTCGATGAGGCTGTTCTACTGAGGATGCATCGGAGGTGACTCGTGTGGACTTGGGACCGTTAAATATCCCAGAATGCATCATCGAGTCCGCTGCTGTTCCAATTGCAGGTGCGTACTCGCGTTCTCGGAAGTCTGTACTTGAAAGTCCGGACTTGCCAAGTACGTACTTCCAAGTCCGCGAGAACGTAGTCCGCGTACTTGGTATTGAGAAATGGCTTCCGTCCTCTCTGTGCCCCCGCCTGCTGCTCCTCCTCCTCCTCAGTGGCTGAAGGACCCGGGCCCTCGCAGCGAGAAGCGCACACTGCTGTGCGACATGGCCTGCTTCCTGCTCATCACGCCCCTGGCCGCCATCTCCGGCTGGCTGTGTCTCCGCGGGGCCCAGGACCACCTGCAGCTGAAGAGCCGGCTGGAGGCCGTGGGGCTCATCGCCTTAACCATCGCTCTCTTCACCATCTACATCCTCTGGACCCTGGTAGGTGGCGTAGCAAGGCGCCGTAGCGCTGGCTGTAGCACTGGCCGTAGCACTAGCTGTAGCACTGGCCGTAGCACTAGCTGTAGCACTAGCCGTAGCACTGGCCGTAGTACTAGCTGTAGCACTAGCCGTAGTACTAGCTGTAGCACTAGCCGTAGCACTGGCCGTAGTACTAGCTGTAGCACTAGCCGTAGCACTAGCTGTAGCACTAGCCGTAGCTGTAACGCTAGCCGTAGCACTAGCCGTAGCAATAGCCGTAGCACTAGCTGTAGCACTAGCCGTAGCACTAGCTGTAGCACTAGCCGTAGCACTAGCTGTAGCACTAGCCGTAGCACTAGCCATAGCACTAGCTGTAGCACTAGCTGTAGCACTAGCCGTAGCACTAGCTGTAGCACTAGCTGTAGCACTAGCCGTAGCACTAGCCGTACCCTAGCACTAGCCATAGCACTAGCTGTAGCACTAGCCGTAGCACTAGCCGTACCCTAACCCTAACCATAACCCTAGCACTAGCACTGCGTGGGCTTCACGATTACGACAAAAATGATACTTGGTACTTGACACTTGGCCATTGGTTTACCCAATAACGTGATTTAGATTATTCACTGCACTATTTTTAAATAATCATTTTTTATTAAAACACTATTTATTAGCGTTGTAATCGTTGGTCATTTGATTTAAAAGTCATCAGATTTACTCATCATTTTATGCATCCTTTTCTCATATTTCTTTGAAAACGTGAAATGCGACCTTGCACAATTAGCGAATTACAGAAGCCAAGATCTGGATTTCTATTCATAAGCGATGAATGGTGCAGCCCTGGTTGTGTATTATCTCAACAGCGTTGCTGTTTTACCGATCGGATACGGCAAGAGTCGTATCTATTGGTTAGCTCCACTGGTCTGGATACGTCACCCCCCTTGTGTTCTTCTGATTTGGTCGTAGTGTTATCCGATTATTGCGTGCAGTGATATTTTCAAACGCATGCTTGAGTCGGGCCGTCTCAAAGTCTTTTTTTCTCCGCTCCAGGTGTCGTTCCGCTATCACTGTCAGCTGTACTCTGAGTGGAGACGCACCAACCAGAAGGTGCGTCTGCTCATGCCCGAAATGAAAGGTGCGCACGCCACGCAGCATTCATTGCCCACCAAGTCCACCAAGAAAACCACGGACGAGACCATCGTATGAGCCCAGCAGAGCCGCCCCAAGGACCAGGGGGGGCGGTGGAGGGGGAACAAAATGGCACCCTCTAAAACATTTTGAAAGCGTCAAAACATGAATAAACGTTTGCACTTATCTCGGCGGGACGCCGACGGACTGGAGCGACTCTCTCCTGACTCTCGTTTTTCTGTGAAGCACTTGATGTTCCTCAACAACGACGGACACGGGAGGACCCCCTCCCCCCCCCCCCCCCCCGCTGCGGAGGGGGAACGATTGTCACACGCTACAGGCATCACCCCGGAGACCCCCTGAGTGGGAGGGGGGGGACGGACGGCGGAGGAGGAACCAGGCCGACCGTATGGCTTGGCTTTGACCAGAGCGCAACAACTATTATAGGACACACAAGCTAACGTAGCGGGATATAATGGATTTAGCATGCTACTACAGTATACCTAAAGCATACTCACCACCTACGTATCCCCTCGACTCCCTCACTATGTATTTACTAGAGCTCCCAACAACCAGCAGCCAATGGCCTGCCTGAAGACTAATTGTTGAACAAACACACGACAATTGACTTGAGTCAATTCATGCTATCTGTGAATATTCTTTCTAAAGAAATATGGTCCTCTGATTACAATCGTTGTCTATAATCGTAGAACTGTTTTTAATGGTCTGGGCAGAGCAGCACTGTAGGAGGGGTCTCCTATCCCCTACCCAGACCATTCAAACAAGTCATTGAAGCTCAGAAAACAAAGGTTGCTTATAGTATAATCTATATATCTGTTAAGAACTGTATCGTGGTATTTAATTGAAGTCTCAGAAGTATTCAGATTGGCTGGAGTTTCTGTGTTGTCTCATGAAGAAGGACACTAGGTACCGTCTCTCGACCCACTTGTATGTGCGCCACCACTGGGACAGCGTGGCGAAACAAACACACAACTGTACAAGGTGACGGTGTACAGTTTCAAACATAAGAGAACTTAGTGTGTGTGTGACTGCAGCGACGTGGAAACCCCCTAACCCTCTACAGTACCACTGGTCCCACTGCGCCCGGACACGGGGGCACCGCTGCCCCTTGCTGGGACGACCAGGGGGACAAATGTATCCAGTTTTTTTTTGAGATGTCTGTCACAGTGCGGCGTATGCTAATTCAAATGCTATTTAAGTTTAGTCTTCCTGCTGCACTCCCTCGAGGGAACATGTGTTGGGTGATCGTGCAATAAAATGTAAAGGATTCCCGGACTTGTCGTATGGTTCTCACAGGAGTGGTATCTTGTGTCTTCATAACCTCCTCCTCCTCCATGGTCCTTCCATCCATATCCCGGCGTGTTTATCATTCATTCTCGATTTCTTGCTTATTTTTTATTGTAACGGTCGCTTCATCTGTTTTTTGCTAAAGTATGATTTGACTGTACTTGGGTCTGACAAGGCTCTAATGCTCCCAGGTATGCATGCACAGGCCAGGTCAGCCGTTCCTTATCGTCGGGGTGTCACTACAATGTTCGTCCATTTTAGTGCAGAAGACAAAGAAAAATTTGGTTTTGGCGTAATTTCACTGCTGACGAGGTGGTGTGCAGTCTATCGCCCGTGGACCACCCTCCAGCTACCGGCGTCCAGCCTCGGTACCCCCGGAGTGTGTTCCCATGGGTCTGCGGGATCAGAACCATGGACAGCACCCCTCTCGTCTTCATTAGATGCTTCATTAAGGCCCCGACACACCGTTCAGACCGCCCATCGTCGTCGGAAGAAAAGGCGGTCGGACCGATTTGGTCACGGCCGGTTCAACGTGTGGCCGTCGGCTGAAAAGAACACAGACGGCACAGCACACACCCAACAGACTCAGGTCACAGCACACACCGGACAGACTCAGGTCACAGCACACACCGAACAGACTCAGGTCACAGCACACACCGGACAGACTCAGGTCACAGCACAAAAACCGGACAGACTCAGGTCACAGCACACACCCAACAGACTCAGATCACAGCACACACCCAACAGACTCAGGTCACAGCACACACCCAACAGACTCAGAACAGACTCAGGTCACCGACCTCGCCAGACTGTCCGACGGCCGGTAATCTGGTCGGTGTGTCAGGGCCTTAACGCTTTAGATGGAGATGCTTTCATCTGAAGCCAATTCCAGGTGAGGACAAGTAAAGCACACTCCTCTATTGAATTCACAGCAGTGAAGACTGCAGATTCACTATAGGAAATTGATAGGTTAGTAGTTCTTGTATTACTTAATAATATTTAAGTGCCTATGAGTTGGTGCTAATTCAACAATCAATATTATAGATCTACACAATAGCACTACAACCATGGCTGGCGTAGGCATCCAGGGGTAGAACACGATTGCTGGCTCATCAATACTAAAGTGTGCAGATACATTTTTGGATATTTTCAAATTAATGTTTGTGCATTTGAATGGGTTTCTGGTTTGGACTGGTATTTCTGTGTAGAACGTGTATAGCTAGGAGTGTTGTATTCTGTGTTGTGTCTGAGAGGTTCATGGAGCAGAATAACGGCAGTAGTAGTACATACCACTTCATCTCCTAACCCCTCACTTGCCACAGCCGTCCATTGCCTGTGTTATCGAGACATGCTGCCATCTAGTGGTCTTCATCTCTCTCTGCAGCCCCTTTCCAAAGGATAGACTCGTAAATGCACATCGTATTTTGTCCATGTTCTCTATCTTGTCAGTACTCGTCAGAAACAGCTGGGTTGTTGTTAGAAAACACGTCAGGCTAAGTCAGCATCTTAATATTGTAAAATTTAATTTCATGGCATTAATATAATGTATGTGAGCAGATAAGCTATCATTTAAAAAAAAAAACAAGAAAAAAGAAAACAAGAATATATTTTACACTAATTGAAGTAAAGCTTTAGCAGCGTAACGACCAATTTTGAGATGATGGACTGGACGAGAAAGGAGGGAGGTGGGGGGGGGGGGGGTGTGGTGGCGAAAACAGGTCTGCTGGTACCACCGAAACAGGACCCAAGCTCATTCACGCATGACATCACATGCCGGCCCCTGACCCCCGAGCGGTAGGGAGCAGCCACGCCAGGCCGCCCGGGGCGGGGCAGGGAGGGGCGGGGCGGGGCGGGGGGGTAGCGCTGTGGGTGAAGAGGGGGCTCAGGCGACACTACTACCACACCGCTAGAGGCTATCACAGCTTATACAGCGTGGCAGCCCAGCGCAGTACCACCAGTCGCGTTTCGGGGGGGGGGGGGGAAATAGCACGCGGCCAATCTGGGTGAGATTACCGTTGAAGATCGAATTCAATGATTCATACTTTCTTGACGAGAGATTGACGGCTCTGTGTAGAGGTCCGGCAGCACGGTGTGCGTGTCGTCGTCGTGTGTGTGCGTCGTTAAGTGCACGTTTCCTTCCCTTCCGATCCCCTTCTCGCAGTGAACACTGGAGCTGCCCACAGAGAAAGTGAACGCTCGACATTAAACTGAAGAAAGAAAAAAAAACGATTTTTTTTTTTTTTTGAATGATGTAATCTCTCCCCCCAGCAGGGTGTGGTGGTGTGGCGGTGGTGGTGGTGGTGGTGGTATGGTAGGCCAGTCGCCGTGGGTTACAGGTTCTGGCAGCACTGCAGTTTGCCCCCCCGCTGGCCGTCGGTGGGGGGGGGGACACTGATGTCCACCACGTTGTTTCCAGGGGACTCGTCGTGGGCGGACCGCTCGGCTATCTGCTTCTGTGATACGATGCGATAGATTTCTGTTCCAAAAAAAAAAAAGACACGCAGTGCAAAGGGGTGGGGTGAAAGTAATGGCATCACTGTGTTGTTACACAGAGAAGGAATTGTTTCACATGTTTCACAACGACAAATTAAATATGGTACTGGTTATGGAGGTTATGTACCCTGGAAATCCAGAGGGAACGAGCTATATACTCACTCCCTGTTTCCCCTGGCCCAGAACATTAACCAATCGCATCGGTGTATCTGATATAGGCGGGGCCAAAAGCGTTGCTGTTTTACCGACCGGATACAGCAAGAGTCTTATCTATTGGTTAGCTCCGCTGGTCTGGATACGTCACCCCCTTGTGTTCTTCTGATTGGTCGTAGTGTTATCCAATTGCTTGCAGTGATATTTTCGAATGCATGCTTGGGGCCGCCCCTCGAGACCCCTACAGCTTTCTAGATGTGGCTCTGGATGTCCAGGCTACAGGTTATGTGTAATATACAGAAATTGTAAAAAAAAAAAAAAACATTTTAAGTTAAAGAACATTCTTTTTTAGAAACGATATCCCTAAAGATTATTTTGGAAATTGTCCCACAAATGACCAGATTATTGTTTATTTTGATGTTTGATGACATACAGACTTATAGAACAATAAGCCTTACATCCAGACCACGATGTCTGTCTTCTACTTTAAATACCAGATACCAGTTCAGCTTTTTGATTTATTTATTTAAAGCCATCGTCTATTTTCAGTTTCTCTTGAGCTTACCTGTTAGGATATTCTTGAAAGCTTCCTCAACATTTGTAGAGTCCAAGGCAGACGTTTCTATGAATGACAGATTGTTCTTTTCTGTGGAACAAAAAACAAAACGAAAGACAAAAAACCATCAAGCCTCAGTAAGCCTGTGCTGCTCGACGGATGTCAGAGCGGTCAATAGTGTGACTCTGACGGTCTATAATTTTAGCATTTACACTACTCCTACTGTATATGTGTGTGTGTGTGTGTGTGTGTGTGTGTCTTGTGGCAACCCGGCCCGGTCCCAATCAACGTGATGCAGAGCACCTGAGGAAGCCTGCTTAAAAGGCAGGCTTCCACGTCCATTCGGGGCTCTCTCGTGGCTGGGGTGGACGCAGAGTCCAGCCGTTGTGGCTGCTCCACGCGATCATCTTTTAGTTCTTTTATAAAAGAGACTTTATGTTTGATTAAACGAGCTTTTGTGGCGTAACACCCAATCGATTTGCGCGCTGATTCAAGCGAGGTGGTTCACTCCCCGAGGCGGGTTGCCACAGTCTATATCTGTAAACACAAACACATACACACCTATTACATGTTTTAACAAAATAGTGTGTTTGGCTATGACTACACCCAAAGACGCTTTACAAAAAAAGGAATACATACAGACAGTACAGACACTCAAACAAAAGGCAAATAAACAACAATAGACAACAATAGAGAACACATTAAGAGAGAGAGAGAGAGAGAGAGAGAGAGAGAGAGAGAGAGAGAGAGAGAGAGATCCGGCTCTGATCCCCCCCCCCCCCGGGTACCTGCGAAGGCGCGGGCCTCGTCGGTAGGCACGGCGCGCAGGTGCCGCAGGTCGCTCTTGTTGCCCACCAGCATGATGACAATGTTGTTGTCGGCGTGGTCGCGCAGCTCCTTCAGCCAGCGCTCCACGTTCTCGTAGGTCAGGTGCTTGGCGATGTCATACACCAGCAGGGCCCCCACCGCCCCCCGGTAGTACCTGGGGGAGGGAGGGGGGAGGAGGAGGAGGGAGGGAGGGGAGGGAGGAGGGGGACCGCAGGTCAGGTGAGGGTGAGAGGACCGGCCAATGAGAGGAGAGAGATTGGGGGGGGCGCACTCACACTAAGCAAAGTGTCCCTGTACCGTACTCCAGTAGGATTCCCCCCCCCACAGTGCCGCTGGCCTGTGCTCACACTAGAGCAATCTCAACTGGGCCTGAGTACGGTGGCCTCTTGTACATATACAGGCTGCGTATCCGTGCGTGTGTGCTGCGTGTGTCGGCTCATTAGCATCTGTACCGTGGACCTGAGCACACCTCTCCGAAAGTGTACTGAGGCCACGGAGTTGAACTGTACTGGAGTACAGGACGGCGTGCTCACACTAACGCCAAACCATCTAGACTTTAGGGGGGCAGACAGACGTACTCAACGGCAACGGTACAGACGGCCTCAGTGTGAGTGCGCCCTCAGACCGGTCCGGTCCGATTCACTTTTTTTTTTTTCCAACCCCCATCTCCGTTCCCTGAGCTCACGCGGAGGTGATGGCCCTGTAGCGCTCCTGGCCGGCCGTGTCCCAGATCTGGGCCTTTATCGTCTTGCCGTCCACCTGGATGCTGCGCGTGGCGAACTCCACGCCGATGGTGCTCTTGCTCTCCAGGTTGAACTCGTTGCGTGTGAACCTGGAGAGGAGGTTGCTCTTCCCTACGCCCGAGTCCCCGATCAGCACAACTGCAGAGGGGCGACACACGAGGGGAGGAGGACAATAGAGTTATGATAAATGTTATAATAGAGCTGTTATACACACTGTGGTGCCTTTGACTCAACTGATGTTTAGCTTGTTCTGCACGCTTTGCATTCCTGTGAACTCGAGTGTGACCCTGTGATTCAGATATCGTTGATTTTTTTTTTTTTACTCTGAACTGTCCCTTCTTAAGCACTTTGTAATGCAGCTCTGCGTGACGTTTGAATGCACTGTATGAATAAAGTTTGACTCGATTTCCAGTGTTCAACGGCGACAACAACAGATACATGATGACCGAGATGATAATATTTTCTATCACATGCTACATGAGTACAGTGCACGCGTTGGTTTCGGTTGTGTTGGACGTAGGCGCTCTCGGCTGATGCAGAACTGGGGTTGAACTGGGGTAGAACTGGGGTTGAACTGGGGTAGAACTGGGGTTGAACTGGGGTAGAACTGGGGTAGAACTGGGGTTGAACTGGGGTAGTACTGGGGTTGAACTGGGGTAGTACTGGGGATGAACTGGGGTAGTACTGGGGTTGAACTGGGGTGGTACTGGGGTAGTACTGGGGTAGTACTGGGGTTGAACTGGGGTAGTACTGGGGTAGAACTGGGGTAGTACTGGGGTAGTGAACCCAGCAGATGGAAGACTCTGAAGGCTAGTCTTCAGGAGCAGCAGCCCGGCGCGGCGCTGGCGGCGAGGGCCCGTCGTGCTCTCCTGCGCTCCCAAAAGGAAACGCAGCCCGACGTTTGTCTTCCCCCCCCCCCCCCCGACGGCCTCGTGCCGCTGGGGTCGCTGCAGGAAGCTGATAACATGTTCCAACCAAAGCCTGAATCGGCAGTTTCTGCTCTGTGTTTCGGCTCTTCCTGCGTTCTGCCACCGGGTGCAAGAATGATGTTGATGGGGGAGAAAGAGAGAGAGAGAGGAAGAGAGAGAGAGGAAGAGAGAGAGAGAGAGAGAGAGATGGTGCCTCCGGCAGATGTCCTATTCATCTCACAGAGGATACTTTGTTACATCTGAGACGGCCTTTTGGCGCTCAGGCCTGGGATGTGAATGTGCCACCACAGGTGATGGCATGGGCTAAAGAATAATAATAAATAATAAATAACACGACACACATGAAATCAGAACCGTAGATACAAACATGAAACGCAACCTTTCATTCAGCAGTGTAGCCTAAGTGACGATGAATCTGAATATAGTTGTTGTTGTTGCTCCCCTCGTCTTCTGTTTGTGTTCGATTTAAATCGATATATTATGGGGAATGTCATCACAGTATCGCCAATGGCTCGCATTCCCGTGTCATGCCGAGGCTGATTCATTATATTGATCTATTGGAAAGGCAATGCATTCAACAGATACAGGTTTGACACCGTGAGTGCATTTTTAAATGTCCAAACTGTTTAAATGCTAAACAAAAGGAGTACATCTGTTACAGAGTTACCTATTAGATTCAGTCAGTGTATGCCATATCAAGTTTTAAATGGTGTGTTGCATCCTTCGTCTCTTAATATAGCTGCGGGCGTTGTAATGTTACAATGATAGCATTATGTAGCAAAAAAAAAAAAAACACACCAAAAGATCAGGGAATACATTGTCTCTCTCATAAACACCCCTCAACACCTTTGATATAAATGTTACAATTAATACATATTTCAGATTCATACGTATTCGGGATAATGAAACAATAATAGATGTTACCAATAGTCGATATTCTGGAAATAGGGGGAATGCAGTCATCTTTGTATGTTGTTTTTACCTTTGAACAAGAAATCGTATTCATCGTCTCGGTTCCCCATTCTGGACGAGGCCGGTCCTCCACTTCTTGTCGGAAGAGGATATTTGAAGTGTGTGTGTATGAATTGTCGTTATATACAATAAAAAGGTTAGAAATTGTGACAAGACTCTGCGCCAGTGTTGGCTGTCAAAGCAAGCTGGCCGCAGGAAAGGAAAGCTCCTCAACTCTGCAGAAGGGGAGGAGCCCCTGCAGGTTCAATACCTTCCTCTAGGGGTCGCTATAGCCCCTGCAGGTTCAATACCTTCCTCTAGGGGTCGCTATAGCCCCTGCAAGTTCAATACCTTCCTCTAGGGGTCGCTATAGCCCCTGCAGGTTCAATACCTTCCTCTAGGGGTCGCTATAGCCCCTGCAGGTTCAATACCTTCCTCTAGGGGTCGCTAGCCCCTGCGGTGCCAATAGCCTCCTCCTAGGGACCGACAGACCGTATAGTTATGGGGGAAACTACATGATCTCTCTCTTTCTCTCTCGCATGTAGGACAGATGAGATTTCTAAATGCAAAAAGCACACAACACTTGAGGAACATATATAACCTCGGTTTAACGCATGCATACGTTAGACTCCTCTCTAGCAGAGAGAGTCAGAATACAGTTTGACAGAAACAGTATTTATACCGTTTCAGATCCTCCCACATTGCAGATGTCAAGATTCCTCCCACATTGCAGATGTCAAAAATCAAATCAGGTAATGTTTACCCAAGTGTTCTCATAGAGCACATGGGAGAGAGAGAGATGGAGAGAGAGATGGAGAGAGAGAGATGGAGGGAGAGAGAGAGAGGTGGAGAGAGGGAGAGAGAGGTGGAGGGAGAGAGAGGGAGAGAGAGCTGGAGGGAGAGAGAGAGGGAGAGAGATGGAGGGAGAGAGAGGGTGAGAGAGAGGTTGAGGGAGAGAGATGGAGGGAGAAAGAGGGGGAGAGAGATGGAGGGAGAAAGAGGGGGAGAGAGATGGAGGGAGAGAGAGGGAGAGAGAGGGAGAAAGAGGTGGAGGGAGAGAGAGAGAGGTGGAGGGAGAGAGAGGGAGAGAGATGGAGGGAGAAAGAGGGGGAGAGAGAGGGAGGGAGAGAGAGGGAGAGAGATGGAGGGAGAAAGAGGGGGAGAGAGAGGGAGGGAGAGAGAGAGAGAGAGAGAAACCTGGGTCAGAGGGTCAGACCTGGTAAAACCTAGTTCAGGGATTTCACTGTCACAACGAAAACCTGTGTGTGTGTGTGTGTGTGTGTGTGTGTGTGTGTGTGTGTGTGTTCAACAGCCAAAGAGGGGAGATGTGAGCCGTGGAGCTCAGAGACTGAGACTGTTCCCAGTTCCCCCTCAGGTCCTTCCCACTCCTCCCAGTCCTTCCCCACCTCTCTCTCAAGGTACCCTGGTCTGTGTGTTGACATGTTTGCCATGGTTAAAATGTTATTTGTTATATTTTACACAATTTATTTATATATATATTTTTCCCCCATCTGATTTTGAGGATTTTTACCAAAATATGTTAGCGCTAAGGGAGCATGTTTTAATAAAACCTGTGACTCTTACCTTTAAAATGTCATTTATTTAATGTTTCTATGTGCTACAGAGCAAGGGCGTCACTTTGCATAGGGACGGAGAGACATGTCCCGACCAACTTTGGGAAAGAAAGGATTGTCCCTACCATTATTTGGATTTATTATTTAATATAATGGAAATATATTTTACATAATGCATTTAATGTAATTTTTTTTTGCAAACTTTAGGGGGGAAGTCCCTCGGTCTGTATACCTCGCGCGATGGGCACGAGCACCGACTAAGGCCGCAGTATACAGCATTTCAGAATGTTAGTAAACAATAGCCGTAACAACACTTCCGGGTGGCAGAACGAGCGGCTACCACTGACCTGAAGCCATCCAGCCGGCTGTAAACACAAATAATAATAATAAATAATAATAAATAAATAACAATAAAGACTATGTCACACAGTCAACAAAACATTGTTGTTGATCTTCTATGGATGTTTATATATATATATATATATATATATATATATATATTAGTGGTGGGCATATATTTTTTTAATCTAGATTAATCTTGGAATTAATCTAGAATGGCTCATTTGAATTCTGCCGAAGGCATTCATAATATGTGTGTGCTAGCCTACCTAAATAATGACTAAAACTAAGTCTTTGAGAACGGGTTTCTCAAGCCAGGTGGCGCATTAGACCAGGGGCTCATCTCCTGTTTCCAAAATGCATCACAAACTCAAACGCGGGAAAATATAACGGCGCCGGGACGCGCTCTCGCTACAGGTCCACGGAACGCTCGTCTCCGGTGCGCGTCGTGGCGGCGGTGGGTTGACGGCAGACGGCTGGTACGCGTCCGCCTACCGCCGTACCAAGGCGGGCAGCTCGGAGGAAGATTTGGATTATTACAACAACAACCCAATTATTTTGACGCTCTGATATCACGATCAACCCAAAACGTGTCATCGCTCAACCAAGTTGTTTCTATTATCATTGCTACATTGTCTCCAGCATATGGCGCGATTATGGACAGTATATTTTTATTAAACACTCAGCTTCTGGTTAGTTTAACTTTGAGAATAGATTAACGGCAATTATTTTTTTATCGCACGATAAGAGTCTCGCGTTAACGCAGCACGTTAACGCCGATAACAGCCCATCACTAATATATATACACACACCACACAATAAAATTGAAAATATAAAGAAAGAAACAATAAAACAAACTAAAACCTTAACAATATATTGCGCATTTAAATGTGCATCAACGTTCACACATTCTTCGTGGGTGCTGCTGGGTGTGCTCTAACATAGTCTCTAACAGCTTTTGTTTCAGCTGGTCATGCACCTGTGGATCCACACTCTCCATCAAGTCCACCTTCGAAATGTTCCGTCTTGTGCTTCCGCTTTGTCGCGCGCCACTGAAAAAAAAAGAGTGGTGCGCGACACCACGCGACAGGGCTTAAATCCTGTCGCGCCGGCGAGATCTACGTCATTTTGACGTCACATTGTCGCGCGACAACTTGGGAACGGCGAGTATACTGCGGCCTTTAAATCCTGTCGCGCCGGCGAGATCTACGTCATTTTGACGTCACATTGTCGCGCGACAACTTGGGAACGGCGAGTATACTGCGGTCGCGTGAACCTCTGGAGCACGCGCGCATCGCCATCTGGCACTGGGAGAGTTTGGCACCAAGTTCCTAACTTCTACTCGCCTGACCTTTTTTGAGAGAACAACACAGGCACAGGTTTGAAGGACACACACACACACACACACACACACACACACACACACACACACGGAATGTATTTCATTACATTTATTTTGATCAGTGACAACGCAGAATTCCAATAACAAAATTGAATGCACTACGCAAAGAATAAGGCCATGCATTAAATGTTGATATTCAAATCCTGTTATTATGCCTTTGTTTACTCCACTCCTCGATCTGCGTGCTGCAGTCAGGGTTTACTCCATCTGTTTGAGGAAGAGAGAGAGAACAACACAGATTCGGAGAGCAGCGGCCGAGAAATGCGGCGGAGAGATCTGGTCAGCAAAAGCCCGTCTGGGGGTGGGGTGGGGGGAGGAGTTATATGACTTCCTCCTCTTGTTCTTCTCACCGTGACTCGGGCACGGTGCTATATAAACGGAAATTGACGCGATTCCACGAGTCTGCTATTGGTGGGGCTGGCTGACTGAACGCTGCGTTCTGGACCATGTAAGTAGCCGACTTTTATTTAACAAGAATGCTTTTGCTGACTTTCTGTTTGTAAACCAGTGATTTTGTTGTATTCATTATAGTTTCTCGGTTTGTATAAACCACATACCTACATTCGTGTCGGAAGCAGAGAATATATAATAAAGATAATAAAAGTTAAAAACAGCAAAGCTGCTGTCCGGTTCTGCCCGAACGACCCGTTGAGCAGCGCTTGATTAATTAAAGGTTTCCTCAGCGGCTGAATGGCTCTCCTCTCCCACGACGAGACCAGAGGTTCTGGGTCTCCTGTCCCAGAGCGACTGGACCAGGAGGACCAGCTGGCAGGTGGACCGTTACTACAATGGAGGAGAAGCATGGATCTGCCTGCTGAGTGTATGTATCTGCACTTCAACAACTAATCAGGTTTTATAAGAAACTACAATAAACTAAATAGCTGCACTGCATGCAAATAATGATTATGCTGTAGTGACTACATTATGGGTTCGTGTTCCCCTCTTGGGGAGTGATCTAGTGGGAGGGAACGGGTTACAAGACACGGGGTCTAGGGGGACTGTTTTATGCTGTTGCACTCGTTGTTCTACCATGCACTGAGAATGATTGGTATGTTGTAGTTTTTCAATTAAAACTTAAAGTTGTTGTTACGTCGCCTACGTCCTCCTTTTCCTCCGGCACTACACTGGTGACCCCGATGTTCGTTTTTGTTATTCATTGTTTACAAAAACCGCGCGAGCGAACACTGCAATTCTGCGACATGTCCGGCCGAGGAAGACGTTCACAGCGGCAGACATCACCGTCTCCTGTCAGGGTGATGCGGGACGTGCGCACCCCCACTCTTAAGCTGCCAGAGTTCTGGGACTCGACACCTGCCGCATGGTTCGCTATAGTGGAGGCACATTTCAACAAGAGCAATGTTACCGACGACGACGACCGGTACAACCATACTGTGGCTATGCTGGGCAGCTCCACCGCAGCGCGTGTGGTGGGGTTTCTGTCCGCCCCCCCGACGACAAACAAATATGAGCACCTCAAGGCCCTGCTCCTGGAGACATTTGAGCTGTCCACCGCGGAGAGGGTGCGCCGCTTGTTTGACATGTCGGACTTGGGGGACGAGAGGCCCTCTGCACGTATGGAGAGGATGCTGAACCTGCTCGGTACAGAAGACCCCATGATCGTCTTCACAGAACTGTTCATGCGCACACTGCCAGCTCAGGTCAGGATGGCGCTGGCCAACACCACCATCGTGGGACCCCGCGCCCTGGCCAAGGAGGCGGACCGATTCGTCTTGGCCATGCCTCAACAGTCCCCCGACCTGCTTGCTCCCGCGGCTGCCCCGCCTCCGGACCGTCGCAAGAGAGCGAAGGATGACGCCGGACCCTCTGGCCAGCAGGGTAACGCTGCGGGCCATTGTTTCTACCACGCCACTTTTGGCACCAAGGCCAAACGGTGCCGCTCGCCCTGCACCTTTGGCCCGACGGGAAACGGCAGGAGTAGTAGCCCAGTAGCTCAGGCAGTAGCCCTGAGCGCTGGTGTCACCAACAGGCTGCTCTTCATACAAGACACCGTCTCCGGTCGCAGGTTCCTTTGTGACACAGGTGCCCAGTGGAGCATCATTCCGTCAGGGAGATTGGAGGTGGCGAAGGGAGAGCACGGTCCACAGTTGGTGGGTGCGGACGGCACGCCTATCCGTGCCTATGGCACTAGAACGGTGGACGTGTGCTTCGGTGGACAACGGGATGGTTCATCGGGATGGTGACCTTCTACTATCGCTTCTTCCACCACATAGCTCACATCCTGCGACCGCTGTACGAGGCTCAGAAGGGCAAGACTCTGAAGCAACCGGTCGACTGGACGGCGGAACATGTCAAGGCCTTCCAGGACACCAAGGCGGCCCTGGCCCGCGAGGCCATGTTGGCCCACCCCTCGCCCTCTGCGCCCACTGCTCTCACCACGGACGCATCAGACTTTGCCGTGGGGGCGGTGTACGAGCAGTGGGTTGGGGATGCCTGGCAGCCACTCGCATTCTTCAGCCGCCAGCTGTCTCCCAGAGAGCGCAGGTACAGCACCTTCGACAGGGAGCTCCTCGGGCTGTGGCTCGCGGTCAGACACTTCCGTTTTTGCTGGAAGGCCGCGAGTTTACGGCCTACGAGGACCACAAGCCGCTCACACACGTCATGTCCAAGACGGCGGAGCCGTGGTCCGACCGCCAGCAGCGCCAACTCGCCTACATTTCCGAGTTCACCACGGACATCCAGCACGTGGCTGGGAAGTCCAATGTGGTCGCGGATTGTCTCTCCAGGGCGGTGGTCGGTGCGGTCCAGCTGGACTTGGACTACTCCCGCATGGCTGTGGATCAGGCCGCCGACCCCTCCATCCAAGCTCTAAAGTCATCGGACACTGGGTTGAGCCTGGAGGAGGTGCTCTTCAGTGATGCGGGGGCCACGCTCCTGTGCGACATTTCCACAGGGCGGCCAAGACCTGTAGTCCCCGCCAACTGGAGACGCCCTGTCTTTGACGCGGTTCACGGTGTATCGCACCCGGGAAGGAAACCGTCCTCACGGCTGGTGTCAGGGAAGTCTGATCTCTCCTCTGACCGTGGCCCGCAGTTTACTTCTGAGCTGTGGGCGGCGGTGGCGGAGAATCTGGGGGTCAAGCTACACCACACCACCGCCTACCACCCGCAGGCTAACGGACTTGTTGAGCGCTTTCATCGCTCCATGAAGGCCGCCCTTCGAGCCGGCCTCACAGACGGCAACTGGCTCGACAAGCTGCCGTGGGTCATGCTGGGGCTCAGGACAGCGCCCAAGGAGGACCTCCAGTCATCGTCGGCCGAGCTGGTGTTCGGACAACCGCTGAGCGTCCCGGGTGACCTCATCCCCAAGCTGGACGGCGCCAAGGCCTTCCCCCCCGGTCCCGACCACGCAGCATGGCGTCCCTGCTTCGCGGGTGCCCCCGGAGCTGCAGTCATCCGCCACGACGGCCACAGGACGCTGCTGCGACCTCCCTATGACGAACCCTTCCGTTTCGTCGAGGCAGGAGCCAAGAACTTCGTGGTTGACGTGGGTGGTAAGCCTGAGTGTGTGTCTGTCGATCGCCTCAAACCGGCTCACTTGGACCTTGAACTGCCCCCAGACTTGGCCATCCCACCGCGCAGGGGCCGCCCCCCCGTCCTGCCCCCCCTGCCACACCGTGGCCGTCCCCCCCTCCAAACCCTACGACCCCCCCACAGCTTGCGGCCCTCCGGTCGTCACTGCCCCCCGCCCCGCTCAACAGGGGGATGTGATGGACAATGTCACGCCTCCTCCCGCACCTCCTGACTTTGCCTACAGTCGTAGAGGCCGGGCCATACGCCCTCCTCGCCGTGGGGATTTTGAATATTGAGGTGAACACTGGGGGGGCTGGTGTAGTGACTACATTATGGGTTCGTGTTCCCCTCTTGGGGAGTGATCTAGTGGGAGGGAACAGGTTACGAGACACGGGGTCTAGGGGGACCGTTTTATGCTGTTGCACTCGTTGTTCTACCATGCACTGAGAATGATTGGTATGTTGTAGTTTTTCAATTAAAACTTAAAGTTGTTGTTAGGTCGCCTACGTCCTCCTTTTCCTCCGGCACTACAATGCTGTCATATGAAGTGGTATTCAGGGGACTGTTTTGTGTATACGCGCAGCCGCGCAGTGATCTGAGTTCATGTGTACTGATAACGGCAGCGAAAGTAGTTCCGGTTAGTTGTAAGTTACTGCTGGTGTGTGACACGCGAGGAGAAATAAAGAGCGTCAACAAGAAGCAACATTGCCCGTTATTTAATGAGATAACTTACACATGGTGTCAGAAGTAAAGCGACTCGGATGTGGATCATGGCAAAGTTTAATCCTCCCGAGAAACTGGACTTTACTCGACCGGAGCAGTGGCCGGAGTGGCGGCAGCGGTTTCAAAGGTACCGTATGGCTACGAAGCTAAACCTGGAAGACGGGGACATGCAGGTTAGCACGCTGCTCTATGCGCTCGGCAAGGAGGCCGAGCAAGCAAGCAGACACTAATACACCATGGAGTGTTAAACTAGCCATCAGAGACACTCCTGTGACCTTCAAGATAGATACGGGCGCTGATGCCAGTGTGATATCAGATGAAACCTACCACAAGCTCAAATACCTACCGTTAGCAAGCGACGACATGGACTTTGACAGCCCGGGGGGGAAACTTGATGGTCTAGGACAGTTCACAGCTTTAACAAAATACAAAGGCCGGCAATACAACTTCATCATACATATGGTCAAAACAAACAGCTGCAGCAACCTTTTGGGCCGAGCTGTCGCAGTGGCCATGGGACTAGTGAAAAGAGTGGACGAGAACAGAGGACAGCGAGATGATGCTGTACCGTACAGCGTGAACACTGCGAGGAGAGTATCTGCACCCATGCTCCCCAAAGTTAAAGCTGAACTGGAGAGAATGGTGAAGTGTGGTGTCATTGAGGAAGTAACAGAACCAACGGAGTGGTGCGCGCCGATGGTCCCGGTCCCCAAACGAACAGCTGATGTGAGAATCTGTGTTGACTTAAAGAAACTGAACATGGCAGTTAAAAGGGAGAGGTACGTCTTACCTACCGTAGATGACATACTGCCACGGCTGGCAGAGTCCCGAGTGTTCTCCCTGCTCGATGCGGTTAGCTGCTTCTGGCAAATCCTGCTGGAGGAGGAAACAGCCAAGCTGACCACGTTCATCACTCCCATGGGGAGATACTTCTTCAAGCGGCTCCCGTTTGGGATCTCCAGTGCACCGGAGATTTTTCAGAGGGAGATGTCGGTGTTGTTCAGAGGCCAGGAAGGGGTTGAGGTGTACATGGATGATATTCTCGTCCACGGCAGGGATGAGAAAGAGCACGAAGAGAGACTCCAGAATGTCCTGCAGATCCTGGAGAGTGCAGGCTTGAAGCTCAATGACAGAAAGTGCCGCCTGTGCCAAAAGCAGCTGAACTACCTGGGACACCTCATCGATGAAGAGGGCATCCGCCCTGACCCCTCAAAAGTAAGTGCCATCACAGAGCTACAGCCACCAGATGACATGCCAGGCCTCCGGAGGTTCCTGGGTGTGGTTCATTATTTGGGTAGATACTTGCCCAACCTGTCAGATGTAATAAAACCCCTCAACGACCTGCTGAAAACTGACGCAGCATGGACCTGGGACGCAGCACAAATCAACGCTTTCAACAAGGTGAAACAAGCTCCTCATGTGTACTGATAACGGCAGCGAAAGTAGTTCCGGTTAGTTGTAAGTTACTGCTGGTGTGTGACACGCGAGGAGAAATAAAGAGCGTCAACAAGAAGCAACATTGCCCATTATTTTGTGAGCGATAACTTACACATGCTCTTAATGTCAATTCAACGAGAGAGAGAGAGAGAGAGAGAGAGAGAGAGAGAGAGAGAGAGAGAGAGAGAGAGAGAGAGAGAGAGAGAGAGAGAGAGAGAGAGAGAGAGAGAGAGAGAGAGAGAGAGAGAGAGAGAGAGAGAGAGAGAGAGAGAGAGAGAGAGAGAGAGAGAGAGAGAGAGAGAGAGAGAGAGAGAGAGAGAGAGAGAGAGAGAGAGAGAGAGAGAGAGAGCGCTATTCCCCGGAGTTGTGGTTAGGGTTTTCTTTCTATTTTGTTCTATTTACTTTATTTGATTTAATGCCATCACGCTATGTTTGAACATCAATGATTGAATAAATGCATTGTTTCCACTTTCACCTTTTGTCTACAGCCTATATGTTATGTTGTGCCACTTCTGACCGTTTCGCTGGTGCCGTAGCAGTGTGTCAAAGTGTCCGAGTGCCAGAGGACATAACTTTAACATTGTCAATGTCCCTCCACAGTCAATGCCGACTCAAAGACAAGTTCAACAGGCGAGGATCCAACTCTGACCGGATCCACCAAGAAACCACCAACATGAGTCTCTTCGTTGCCATGGTGATTCATATGAACGCTGCTACCGCTGAAACCACACAGCTTGCTTGTTGTTGTAATCTATGTCTTGCTTTGTGTAATCAACTGAGCTATTGTGTTAAGGTTTATTAAGTGGTGTTCTTTCAAATAAAACTTTTCAAGTGACCCAGGGATGACATTCTTCTTCTTTGGGAGGGATAAGGACGGTGTGTTTTTCCATTGAAAATCCATTGCAAAGTTTCCTTTTATAATAGCCTACATTTAGTTGAACAAGATAATCACGACAGATCAATGCCACTTTAATTTTTTGTTAAGCGTGAAGGCAATCAAAGTACTAGGCAGTCAAAGCCTTCTAAAAGCTACTGATATTATTACCATCACAGACATACAGTAAGTGACCCAAACACACCATTCATGGGGGCACAGAATGACTTGTGAGGGAGATAGAGACGTCTGTCCTCTATATGAATCAGGGCATTAAGGTTTACTAAAATGAGTAAATAATACACTGTAACTGGAAGTGATGTCATTAGGGTGACCTAGGGGTCATGGACCCTGGGGAGTGGACTAGATACCCGGGGTATTGTATATGAAAGAGGGCCTCAAGAATGTATACGATATTCAAGGGGCGCTGCTACAGATTTTGGGCCCTATGAAAGAATGTAATATTGGGCCCCCACCCTAAACCAGCCACCAGTCTAGCAAACCCATTTGACGACCTGTAGTTTGATAGACTGGTAGCTCCAGTGTACTGTAGTGTTAATGGTCATTGACCATTGATGTATGAATGTCAGAGTTACATGAGTGGCATCTCTCATTACTGTTTTCTGGCAAAAAAAAATTCAACTGTCACTTTTTTTAGTATTTAAAGAGAATTTAAAACCTGACGCCCCACCATGCCCCACCACCCCCACCCCACCCCACCCCACCCTCTTAACGCTGACTTCAGATGTTCAATGTTTTCAAAAATGCACAAATCAGAGGGTGGAGGAGGATTAAGAAGTTGTGTCTTCACTGTGGACTATGATGATGATGGATGTGATGATTAGGGCAAATCTAAATAAAAACTCTGTGACAAATACCAAATAATTAGCAGTTATTGTCAATTCTCGCCTGGGCCCATGTTCCACTTAAAGACCCATATCCTCCCTCATAGCAGGATATTATGGGAAGATTATACATTTCCTGAATTGTTACAGTCCTGTGAGTATTTCAGTTTTTGTTATTTGTGTCAGTGCTGTTCCTACATTTCACAGTGCTATAAAAAAGACTACAGTTTAGGCGGAAATAGTGGAAAAAATGTTGTTGAGACAGTTTGACCTTTGACCATGTGACCTTTATATTTTTTAGATAGGCCCAAAACTAGGTCTAAATGAAAGCTAGGATTGTACACTTTAAAATGCTACCAAACATGCCCTCATAACATATGAGTAAAGTTCTGAAAATGAGCACAAAACAAAATATGCCCCCGGCGTTTAGAGGCCTATTTTTTGCAGGGGGTTGATAACTTTATGAGCTGATAACTGTCAAAAAGCTACCACTTAGGATGGGTTATCATACCAAAATATCATCTATGGACATGTACCTTTTCAAAAAATGTTACTAGACTTTGCCACTCTGAGTGGTACCAAAAAGTCCAATTTTGGCCTCTGGCCCATGGACTAAAAGGGTGAGTTTGATATTCTGAAGGAGTAGGGCTGCCCCCTAGTGGAAGGGACCAAGAACTGCCGGTCATTTATCGAGGGCGGGCCAATCGCCAATGTAATCATAACTCTAGAGTTGTGATTGGATGACGATGTTTCGACGCGATGCCATTACGTCACATCCTCTCCACGTTGATAGAGGGGGAAACTATAGAGGCTAATAATATAAAAGTAAGCAGCACATGATCTCTTGCTCTCAATTCAATTTCAAATTCAATTTAAAAAAAGCTTTATTGGCATGAGAAATATACATTTGCATTGCCAAAGCAGTTTGAACATTAAAATAAAAAGGGTTAGAAAATAAAATAAAAAAAGTTAAAAGGTCAGTATAATATATAATCAGTATAAAACGTTAAATACAAAATATCTATACATATCAAATATTATACTATAAAAAGTAAAATGTGCGATATTATAAAAAATACAAAAATGACAGTATCTCGTATAAACAGATGAATTAAAGATACTCTAAATGCACAGTAGTCTCTCTCTCTCTCATATATATATATAGGCTATATATATATATATATATATATGAGTCTATATATAGTTCCCCGGCCCCATATATATATATATATATATATTTAAATCATGAAACGTATAGCAATACTAACCCACTCTATATATATATATATATATATATATATATATATATATATATATATATATATATATATATATATATATATTTAAATCATGAAACGTATAGCAATACTAACCCACTCATATATATATATATATATATATATATATATATATATATATATATATATATCTTCCCCCTTACCTCACTTGTGAGGTAAACCATTACCAGTCATCAGCCATCCTTGTATTTGGCCCTCATCGCACCTGAAGTCCCATGCCCTACCATCGCCTGTTGCTGTCCCCTTGATTCCTGGCCTGCGCTGCCTAGCGATCCACTACTGCCCTATGACAATTCCTAATCCCTATGACAATTCATCCCTACACTAGACTATTTGAACTTTTTGACACTAAATGGGATTCATTCATTATCATACTGGTTAGGTAACCATCCCACCTCTTTGTAACATACACCCCAGGTGGCTCTAAACACCATGTTCTATTCTCTACACCTAACTAACCTATTCATTTATCATGTATACAAACCTTACTGCCCTGTAACTGACCCTAGGCAGATGGGTCAGGCCCTGGAGTCGTGGATCTGCTCGAGGTTTCTTCCTATATGTATCTCCAATTCTAGGGAGTTTTTCCTCGCCCCTGTTACTCATGGGCTCTCTCTGAATGTTCAATACTCTGTAAAGCGCCGTGAGACGTGTAATGTTTTGGCGCTCTATAAATAAAATTGAATTGAATGTTAGTTAAACTTAGTTCCCGGCCCCATTCGTCTTTGTAAGGAAATGTTTTATTTTGTCTAATTTTAGGCAAAGTATAAGACAATACTTTCTTAACAGTATAATTGGAACCATTGTGGCAACCCGGCCCCGTCGCAATCAACCTGATGCAGAGCACCTGAGGAGCCGGGAGGAAACCTGCACAAAAGGCAGGCTTCCACGTTCGTTCGGGGCTCTCTCGTGGCTGGGTGGACGGAGAGTCCAGCCGTTATGGCTGTGCCACGCGATCATCTTTTAGTTCTTTTTTAAGAAAGACTCATTGTTTAATTAAACATGCCGTTGTGGCTAACACCCAACCGAACTGCGTGCTGGTTTTAAGTAAGGCGGGTTCACTCCCCGAGGCGAGTTGCCACACCATGAATAAGTCGTTCAAGTAACAATATTCAAATACTAACATTGTTGGGCAAGACAGAATTTGGTTTTATTCTGAATCCAGTGAAACAGATTGGTGGTTTTAGCTGATATAAAAACTTTCAGGTGTTTATTTATGTTTAAGTATTTGGCAGACGCTTTTATCCAAAGCGACATACATAAAAAATACATATAAAACAATCACTGTAAACATAATAATTTAAGGGAAGAATGTAATACAAAATATCAATACAAAGTGTCAAAACAGAATAAACACTGCTGCAGCAACAGAGATACAGTCTATAAGTCCCTAAGATATATAGATATCTAGGTGTAGCCCTGTTACAAAAACCATAAGTTACAGAGCATAAAAAATAATTAACAGTATAATAAAATGCTGTGTTAAATGTTCATAAATAAATAGAGTTCATAATAATAAAATGGGTTAAAATGTGTGCGAGTTAAAAGCATAAATATAATACGTTTAATAAAACTATTTACAGTTAAAATATAAATTAATATAAAGGTCTTTAAGTTATTCAAGTCTGTAAAATATTTGTGAATTCAGGATATAAAAGAGGAAGAAGCCGTGTTTATGTTTAATTTAACCTGTTACCTGTCACACGTAAATCATTTAATTTCTGTTTTGTCTTTGGTTGTATTAAGATCTCACAAGCCAATCCGAATAAAGTCTCACCGTGTAACGGGCGGGACTAGTGCAGCAGGTTAGTGTGGGGAGTAGTGAGCACATGTAGAAAAAGAAACCTGACCTGAGAGCGGGAGCGAGGAGGCATCGTACTGTGGGAAGCAGTTAAGTTTTATCGTGAGGTCGACTACTCGTGGGCCTGATTTAAACTTCTTTGTGACCTGCAAAAGGAGCTGGACGTTGGAGAGAGAGGGGTTTCCAGCAGATGGCCCTGCTGTTTCTGTGTTTTCTTCTTTGTGACTTCGCCACCTCCATTGCCCGCGTGTGTGTTTGGATTGCCACCGCCATTGCCATTATCATCGTGAGAATATCATCCCCCAATCCCTTTCTGCCCCTACTAATTACCCCCTGGATTTCGTGAGTACTGACCTACACATGCACGTGCTTTTATTTTGAGCTCAACGTTGAGTGAAGCGGCCAGTACAGTTTTTAGGCCCCACCGCACACAAGCATCAAATAACAGGCCTGCAACGGGTTAACCTCATTTAAAGTGTGTTGTTAATTTGATTGTGTGTGGTACATTGAGTTTGCATTGTTGTAAATTGGAGAATCCCGTGCATCTGATTTTATTTGTTTCTTTTCCTAAAATACATTAAACTAGTATTTCATTTTGTGAATAAATACTTGAATGAATACTTTTACCTTTAAAATACAGTTGTGGTGGTCATTTATTAAAATTATCTAACTAACATATGAATCAAAGTTGTAGTTTCCTACAACGAGCCCAGGCCCAGTCCTATTGTATTAACCACTCTAGATTTATTATTTAACTACATGGGACAAGGGTTACATAATGTATGTATTATTTTTCCAATATAAATCAATGAGCCTCTGATACTTTCACTGCATGCTTAAGACATCGTAACCATATAGGCGTCTTACGCTGGGGTCGAGTAGGCCTACCCACCAGTTTTCGTCAAGATTCACTTTGTACCCACCACTTAAAAAGACAACAAAACTTGAGTTTAAATATTATGGATTATTACACGGCTCTTCTCAGTGCTGTGGAACACTCCGTTCACTTGCATGGGCCTTCCCGACTTCCGGCGGTGAATTATTTTTTGATAATTGACCATTGCTAAGCACATAATGACCGCTGTCAAGGAAAGCAAGCGAAGCAAGACCCCTCCGCTTCGCGTTGGTTTCCGGTTCGCCCTGTCGGGGCTTATTTTCCCGATAATGACCGGCGTTCTATACATTATCCCTTACTTATTTTTGTATGAGCTGCCAGCCTGGCTTGGACAACGAAAGAGGTATTAATACCGATACTCTTTGGCTGGGATGCAATAATGAGGCATCAGACAATCAAGTCGTTTTAGCCTGAATACATGAAGGTAAAAAGCACCAGAGCAGGTCGGTAGTACCATGGACACACAGAGCGATCACCTGTTGAACTAAATGGATGTGGCAGGCGACACCACGGGATGCATCTGCAGACCACTGCCACATAAAAAAAGGTAAGACGCGATATTTATTGCTTAAGATTTGCTGGTGCAGTGGGGAGGTCTTTTGTGTTTTTTGCACTCAAGTGGTCGGCTGTTTTAACTCTTGTAATTGATGTTAGCCATAGCCACCAAGTAGCCTGACTTATCCACGGTTTGCGGTCGTACAGTGTTGGGTATAGTGGAGATGACGATAGTGGAATAATTGTGGTGGGGAGTACATGAGTTTTGGTCAGATTGCCTGATTTAGATTGGATGGATGCATGTTGTGAATTGAGAACAGCCAGCTCATGATGTGATAGGCCTACAGTGTTCAGCTGTCAACACGTAGTTCATTTCCTTTCTTTGTTTCCAAGTTTCCACCGCCCCGTGATGCTTTGCGCGAATTGTGGGCTTTACCGGTTACTACGAGATCAATGTAAACAATCGCCCGTCAGTCATTCATTCATTACGATTTCAACCAATTATTTAGTTTTGTCCGGTTGTAAGTACATCCTCAAACGGCACACGTTGTTTCCGAGCTTTTTAAAGCCATGATTGCATTCAGCGACAATATCCAGTGATGTGCTCAGCCTGCCAGCTGATCAGCTACAAACACAGCGGAGGCAACCCGAGGGGTGTTCCACCAACCAGGCTGAACGCAAAGCCGGGCTTATTCCGCTTAGCCGGGCTTCTTTCAGCTGGAGTTGCGTTCCATGACCCCACACTACAAGATAAATGTCCCGATATCGTGGCCGATTTGCCCCTTACGAGAATCGGGGTGGCGTTCCCATGGCAGCCGAATCTGGACGAAAATCGGCCAAGATTATCCTGTCTGCTGTAGTGTTCTAAGATAGAATCACATAAACTTAAGACCACCCGATCTCAAAATCGGAGTTATCCAACATGTTAGATATTTTCGGCATGTTGAGTGTGTAGTCAACATAATAGCGACGCACGCACACAAACACACGCTGACCCGAAGGTGCTCCATAATGCCAAAGCGCATTCAATTCTCACTTTTCAATTTTCGTTTCCAAATATTTATTTAAAAACGAAAATATCTGTTTTAGTGCATGTGTGTTAAATTAAATGTTTTTATATCTTAAACAAATTCCGTTGCAAATAGGAGGCGCGCAGCATCAATATCCTAACTAAAAAAAGTAAGTCGGCCAACACAGACACATTTTGCAGATTGTAAATTGACATGAGACATTGTAAACGTTCACAATCCTGCTCTATGCTCTGTGATGTTTTGTTTATCATAATTTCTATTAACTTCTGCGAGGCGCATAAAGTGGTCATGTAGATCGGTCGTCGGCCCGTCTATTACGCGTATCACACATGAGCAGATCTTGCACACAACGTCAGTCGTGTCCCTTGGCTGTCCTATTTGTTGGATATTTGTTGATGTTGTTATTGTCATGCGTGTTCTGGTTATTTGCGCATGATTAAACATGAGTCTTTATATGGCGATAAAACAAAGCTTTGTTGCGTTTTTTTTCCTTCTTTTTGAAGTGGGGATTGGGGGTGCGCCAACCCGGTTGGGACGTAAAGGGGATGCGCAGGAAAAGTTTGGGAACCGCTGCTCTAGATCTACAATCTCTTGTCTCTCGGTCTCTTGTCTCGTGCTGGATGACGTAGCCTACACGGCCGAGAATCGGATAAGATTATCCTATAGTGTGTGGTGTTCCGTCTTGTGTTCTAATCTTATGTAGGATCGGAGAGCAACAAATCGGCTGCGATTCTCGTTATGTGTGTGATGTACTCCGACTCAAAAATCGCATAAGATAAAAAAATCGTGTAGTGTGGGGCAGCCTTTGACAACTTGGCAACTCCGCTCCCGAGTCCCGCTCGGTCTCATCATGGACTTCAAAACTCCCTCTCTCGTTACTAACTGTGGATGTTGCCAAGCTGTCACTCCGATCGAGACTGGCCAATAGAGACGTGTCTTACATCTTTCGGCGTAGGTCCCGCCCACGAGATTCAGCTCAACAGCAAGCAAAACTTTTGGATTCGCAAGCAAAACTTTTGGATTCGCAAACAAAACTTTTGGATTCGCAAACAAAACTTTTGGATTTGCAGACAAAACTTTTGGATTCCCATTAATACATTTTTAATCACATTTATTTTACTTGCAATAAAACATTTTTTGATTGCAGTGTCGATAGTTTTGCTTTCAAATCTATTTTTTGATTGCAGTGTGGAAAGTTTTGCTCTCAAACATATTCTGTTTGATTGCATAATAAAGACACAAATCTACCTCCATACAATTGTACACCGACGCATGTGTCGTTGCTAGTTTGCACCCGGCGCAAAGCTGATTTTCACCCGCAGCAAACCAGGCACCACTACACTTGCGCCTGGAGAGGCGTGTCGGCGAAAAGCAGGGGCGTGTTCCGGCGCAAATGATACTTGGTGCTATTTTAGTGATCTAAAAAATGCGCCAACGCAATTGCGCCACTGACCGAAAAATACTGGTCTATAGCGGATAGCACAGTTGTTGTTGCCATTTTGACGTGCCATGGCAGGTCGGAACTACAACATAGCCTACGCTTACACACACGTAGGCTATACACACAGGCATGCAAACTAGTCACCTTTCAGCGAAATTCGCCGTTTTTTAAACAAAATTGGCCACTTGTGTGATTCGTGGAGATCCATTGAGAAAACATTGGGGGTGGGGGGGGGGGGTCTACAGTCTGACGAAAACGAGACGATAACTAAATAAAAATCATTAGGATGACAAAAACTACGACGAAATCTTTTGACACTTTCGTTAACGAATAAAAACGAGACGAAAATGTAAGCGGGACGATTTGGGAAGCGATCCAATCAGAACTAAGCTCTTTATGTGGGGAAGTAGGCTACTGATCATCCCGCCCGGCAGGTCAACTAGCAGGCGCTTGCTGTGTCGCAAGCAAGTGTCCTTTGTAAACAGTTTGGCGCAACAATCACCGGTTAAAACACAACCAACTTGAAGTCATTGGCAGACGAGTCATCCCGAAATTCACGCAAAGATAAGCATACTTAAACAGTTTTTTTCTTTCAAGCTAATGTTATGTGTGTTTTTCGCTAAAATTGGAATACAAATTAAATACAAGCTGAAATAAACCACCGCTGTCCTGTAACGGCACCGAAGCTCTGTGCTGTCGACACCACAGTGGGGCACAGAAACACAGGATTCACTGTGGTTTCTGTGACATGAGAAACACTAAAAATGAATAGGCCTACTAATGTTTTATAAAGAAAGCTATCTTAGTGGGAAAGCCACGCAACAGATAGCCACGGTTACATACAGTAATGTTCTTATGACGGGAGAAATGAGCAGAAATATAGTATAGAGACAACTTGGAGCTGTGTGTGCGCGTATGTTTGAGTGAAAGACGGGAGTGGATGAGAGACAGAAAAATCTGACCCCCCTCCATTCTACCTCACAGGTAGGCCTACAGAAGGCCTCCGACAAGGATGGGCCACTGAGTGCAAATAAAGCTAGTGCATCCCAGAACAACTGACCAAGGAGGACGCCAGAGCAAAATGCATTGTACACACAGGATTAGCAGTCCCAATGATTAAAGATGAGGACTTTGTTTTAATGATTGATACAGTTGATAGGAGGCTGACTGTTCCCCAGAAAACTAATAAGCATCTGATTGACAAACATTATGAATCATCATTGGTGTTTTTGCAATTTTTAATTTTTCTGCAAAGAAAAAGCAAGGCCATATTTCTTTTTTATATGAGACTTGGTTATAAGATAAATAAAGTTGTTTAATATCACAACAGTTTAGTCTGTGTATGTATATTTCACTTAATTTTAGAAGTTAAATTTTTTTTAAAAAATAGAAAAAATGATTATATAAAAAAATATATATTAAACTATATATATTGTGTGCATATGTTTTAAGTTGTCTTTGCCGCAATTTACAGGACGAATCAGTGTTTCTGAAGTTGGAGAAGAAAACGCTATTCCATGTGTTAATTATGCCTATTATCTGGCCATAAACTGAGCCATTTGAAATTTGAAATTCATGTGGTCATGCATCTGTCTCAGCGGAGACTGCAACTCGTCAAGTCAAAATGCGCTGGCTCTTAAAGGGGATGGGAGATGCCTCTCTCAAAAAGCTAATTTATCAAAGCTCATTTATCTCGCCGTCATAATAGCAACAGCGCCATAGAACCGCCCACAAAGTACTCTTTGACTTTGCGCCTTACGTCTGCTAAGTATGCTATAGGCCTACTGTGTGAGAAAAAAATTGATCGATATTGCGCAACAATCGGGAGATGGGACCCCCCCCCCCCCCCGTCTTGAGCCTGTAGCAAAAAAATACCCCAAAAGGGGTTGTAATGTTCCTATCAGACCAGTGGGTGGCGCCAGAGCTCGTTTATAGGGCTTCAACTCGCTTTTCATGAGCGCAACGGCCCATGCATATATAACCTATAGTAAATTAAATGTATTAAATTCGTGTCTTCAAACGCAAAGCATTGTGTTCCCTCCAAGCATTGTGTTCTACCTCCTCACCTTGGTTAATTTACTATGGCAAATGTTAGGCCTCGTCCGTTTGCAATTTGTTCAATATTTCCCCACAGCGTGTGCCCTCGGCTCACCATCTGCTCATTCTGTCACAGACAAGTTCAGCTCATCAATGATTCAGTCGCGATCCTCTACCTTATGTGAGGACCGGAGCTTCAGGCGGCGGGGTAGTTATTTATTTTTTTTCGAGAAAAGTGAAGCTGAAAGTGTAGACTATTTATAGGTAGTGTTAAAATTAATGAAGTCCTCACAGGTAACCTTACGAAAGGGCTGCCAAATTGTCACCCGCTCACATCATCTGATCTGCAAAGCCATAATTGACTGTGTGTTTTATAAAATATTATTTATGATTATTTGTAAGTTAATACTCTTTCCGTATGTTTTTGAACTATTTACCCTTTTACCGTTTTTATTTTGTGTCCCTAAAAATGTATTCTTCCAAACCTTCACTTTTTCCTACGTGCCAATACTGGAGGGCAAGTTGGGCTCAGCTGAACATGCAGGAGAGATGGCAGAAACCAGAAATGGAAATAATTAAAGAAATGTAAAGGGGGAGACCCCAACGTAAATTATGTTCACCCTGTCTTGGTTCAAGTGTGCCAAAGCTATTACAGGTTTGGGAGAGATTGGATACATCTGACAGGAGATATGGGAGAAACTTGACAGAAATACGTTAAACTATATATATTTTTAATTTGTATCCCAATATTTTTCCAACATGTATTAGTTCAAGTGGGCCAAAGCCAGGATTCACGTTTGGAAGAGTTAAACCGATAAACCTCACCAAAGCGGTGAAAATCAATAGATAAAGGTGATCTCACTGTTTTGTATTACAGAAATCGGATAAACATGACAGAAATGGCACAAAAAAAGATCAAGTGAGAAGCAAGTTGGCGCACTACTCAAACTTTCCAGAGTTAGGGTTATAAATGAATGACTGTATATTCTGTAGGCCTATGCTGTATGCAAACACAGCTAAACTACTTTAGCTGTAGAAACGTTTTTCCATTCAACAGGATCCTTCAATGAATAAGCTAACAGGGCATTTAATGTCAGGTCCTGCGTCACTGGCTTTCTGTTACATCGGGGTCGGTTGTCTTCCAAAATCGCCTCTTAGCATGGAACAAAGGGATTGGATAACCATCTGAAAACATGGCGCCCGGATCCGATTTTTTTGGAGTTCACCCGAAGGGTCAACTCCTCACTAGCAACACTGGTGTTACATGTAACACTCACCGGATTGAGGTTTCCATGGAAACGCACACACACGAGCACATTCACTCTCTCTCACACTCACACACACACACACACACACACACACACACACACACACACACACACACACACACACACACACACACACACACACACACACACACACACAGTGTGCGCTAATGGCTGAACTCTAAAGTGCCTATCAGATTCCGACTCACTCCTGTTTATATTAGAGCTTCTCTCTGTGCTCCTGCTGATATTAAACTACGAGCACGGTCCACTCCCTTTTATTATGTCTCATTACTGCAGTGTGCGTTGGTGCTAAACGCACTGGCGGTGAACCGTCGGCCCTGGCCGTTAAAACGCCACACAGGCCACCTTATACCACTGAGTTTGTTTACACACCCCCATGGAAGGAGAGACTAGAGACAGCGGGAGAGGAGAGGGCTGGGTCAGACCACGTGACCAGCCCTTAGTCACTGTATCATGCGGGCAAGGGAATGTGTGTGTGTGTGTGTAAGAGGCAAACTGCCATCTCAGCTGAATGTTGTTTTAAATGCATGATAGGACGGTAGGCCACACATACTTTCACAATGAGGGCTCCAATCGATGGGCGTGCCGGCTATCAATAAGCCCCTTTATGAGGCGTCAAGGGGGGGGAATTAGGCTGTCAATGGAAGGGGGGGCTCAGCATCCACGTATGCCTCTAAAAAAAAAACCCGCGCTTATACCAGCCTGGTTTGTTTTGATGGCAGCACGAGACTGGCGTGACTGTGGGCCTTGTTTACATTGGCTACGTGTCAGGCAGAGGTCCCTCTCTCTCTCCCCCCCCCCCCCCCCCCTCTCGCTCTCTCTCCCAGAGAGAAACAACCCATATCGGATTGCATCAGAGCCACGTGCACTGAGCTCATTTACATCATGACCAGGCCTGGAGGGCTCCAGCTGATGGAGGGAAGAGGGCCTAACAGAGCAGGGAGTGTACTGTACTGCCCGCTGCAGCTGCCAGGGCGGTTAGGTCATTTGTGCGTGTGTATTCATACAGACACTGAACATATATTTCGTAAGACTCTTTTGTTTTAATTGAACAAGCAATGCAGATTATTTACAAACGTACACATGAGCTCATGAGTTGTTGTCCATGAGCTGTCTAGTGAAGAATTTAAGTGTGTGTGTGTGTGTGTGATTAGTGTTATCTTTGAGTTTGCCATCCATAATTCTCCTTAATCTTGGCAATCTATTCTAATTTGAATCTGAATTTAGTGAAGCCCATTGGCTCATGTTTAAATACACCATCATGAATACGTTATCATTTTCAATTTCAAGTAGGCCATCTTTCCTGATCTAGAGGCCTCATAATACTCAGTGGTTCTCTCTGAGACGCTACATGATTCAGACCAAATAGCATTTTCAATCAAGCTGCCGTCATCCACAAATCATGCCACAAAAAGAGCCCCAAAAAGGCAACAATTAATCAATCAATCATATTATTTTTGGTCACGTTGCATTTCTTTCCTTCTCTTAAAAGGTGCAGTGAGAATGATTTAGTGGCACCCAGCGGTGAGGTAGCAGAGTACAACCAACTGAATCCCCCACCACCCCTCCCTTTATAACGACGTGGGCGGGGCTAACGTGGATTACTGGTCTTAAAAGGGCCAGTAGAGACTTATAAAATGATGTCATCTACAATAGCATCAAGTAGCTGAGTGTCAGGTGATGAGATTCCTTGATAGAATTGTAAATCGTATGCATAGTTATTTTAATATTTGATTATTATTGTTAACCGTCCACGTTGTGGTACGGCTTTAGTGATAACGTTTACCATGTTTGTCCGTCCTGAGCCACTGTAGAAACATGGCGGTGCCACATGGAATTGGAATAGGACCCACTCCCTATTTAGGCTCATTTTAAGGTCAGGACAAATTGATTCATAATTCAAACGCTCAAACACTAATAAAGACATACTTATGAACATTATATTCCATTTCTGCCAAGGCCATCCAGTAAGATCCCACTTAATTCAACACACTGCACCTTTAAATGACCCCTATTTTACCACCGGTGATGTCACAAAAGGGTGGACGTACTAATCGGCCAATCAACATCACACCTGGTGGTAATCAAGGGGACCTTTAAAGCAAGGGTAGGCCATGTATTTTAGAAACATTTCTTTCTTTTTCAATCAATGAATCAAATTCTGACTAAGAGAAAAAGAAAAGTGTGGCTGTCACACGTCTGTAATAAGCCCGTCCAATCACTTAATTTGTCCCAAATGACATGACTGGGCGGCCTACCTGTCAGTCTGTAAATACTTAGCGACCTGCGCACACTCTGCCCATGCACTCATTGCTCATGACCAGAGCCTTCCACAAGGCTAGGCAGACCTATTGCTAAAGCTAGCAAGCTAGTCGGCTAGCAATATAGTTAGTGATGACAACGATGCTCTGCGCTCCCCAGCGCTCCCTCGTAGACCCGTCCTCCAGCTGACCACTGGTCATAGTAGGTAGTACACCTTCTGTGTTTTGGGGGAGGGGCTTTGGCTTGAGGCCTGAAAGGAGGGTTGGGATGTTTTTGCTTGAATACTTTAGAAATCGTATGTACTCTGGCTGGTTTAAAAAAAAAAAAAAAAAAGTTGCCTTCCCGAGCTTTATGTATGAAATAACAAATTCAAGTTAGGTTCCAAAGTATGACACTATATTCATACAATGTGGGGAGATGCCTTCGTTCCCTTTCACCCCTGCTACAGGTGGGGCCAGAGTGCTTTGTGTGAACCACACCCGCGTGCAGCGGAGACATGTTGGTAGAGCCTTGATCGGCGGCACCAATCCACCGACGTCACACCGAAAACCAATTAGTGATCATTGGTTAATACATCTTTCGTACTTTTCTGTTCTGACCCCCAACGATGCACTGTTCCAGTGCTGGGAATACACTCTAACATAGAGCATGGGAAATAGCACGCTTAAAGTACAACTTTCTGGTTAGTAGAGTTCCAAAGCAAAACATTTTACAATTAGAAAACAAATCCAATACTTTGTATGTTGTAGATACAACAACAATCTCCCCACCCCCCCCACCCATCAAGTTCACAAGTACTTTCAAAAGTCAGATCCCATGCAGATAGTGGTCTGTAAAGAAAAAAGAAGGGGGGGCGATAGAAAATAATAAATCATACAAAGTATGGTCACATGACTCATTTTTTCCAGATTGGTTCCAAAAATAAGAGGATGAAAACGTATCCCCTCTTCCCTGTCCCCATAATCTTCCAGGAGTGCACTTGTAGTGATTGGGGAGGGGGGGGTGTGGTTGAGCGACACATTTTCTATAGAGAATGTTCTATAGAGATAGTACAAGAGTAGATAGTACAAATCCAGCCAAAACCAATTGCTAAAGAGGCTGCTGCGGTCATAAAGTCATGCTCGTCAAAAGGCAATGATCATGACATTCATGAACAGGACACTAGTGAAAAAATATGAAGAAATGTTACATCGGAAAGTTTTTCCTTTGACAACCCTTTGCCAAAGCATCGCTAAGAGACCTCTTAGTGGCTGAAAAATGTGAGAGCTGCGATCCAAAAACCACAAACTAGAAAAAAAATCACAATGAAGAAAAATAAAAAAAATCAACCGGTCGAAGCCTTCAAACTTCGAGGACTGTGCACGACTCGTGCAGGAAACACAGAATAAAATGTCGAAAGGACGTCCCCGAAAAACAATTTAAGAGTGAGTCACTTTGGCAGATTTCAGGTCTCGGAGAGGAAAGGCCAGCGTGGCGTGAATGATCTGAGATGATGTGAGATGATTGGAGTGGAGATCAGGAGGAGGAGGAGAGCCTAGCCGGCCGCCCCGCCCCCCCCGTCCCGACGGCACGCCAGCGTTAGGACGTCTGGACGAGGCGTCTGAAGTGAGGCATGACCTCGTGCTCCGGCAGGTGCAGGTTGAACTCCAGGGCCACCAGCACCGGGAACTCAAAGGCTATCAGCTCCCGGCGGTTCACCCTGAACTTCTCTTCCAGTTTCTGAAAGAAGTTGGAACATATCATTAGTATGATTATTAATTAAACATCATCAAAGAGTTGCAGCAACACATTCATTGTGATCGCTCTATAACCATTAAAGGGCCTGCATAATCCTGTTGATCAGCCAGTACAAGACATTTCAGACTCCGCCCCCTAATAGTGGACCATGTGATGTCATAGGATTTAAAATGAATTCTAATGGATAATCAACATCCTAAATAGGGCCCCTTCAATTTGGAATTGGAATCGGAATTTCGATTTGGAAATACCACCAAGGAACAACGTTTCTGCTTAACAGAGGCCCGCTGAACAGAGGCCCTCCGGCGGACGGGAGACTCACGTCGATCAGGTGCTTGACCTCGTGCTTCTTGAGGTCGCCGCCGATCTTGGCGGCCAGCAGGAGGCAGGCGCCGGCGCACAGCTTGCGGTTCTGCTTGTTGAGCTTCCCCTGCAGCACCAGCTTCTCAAAGTAGACGAACGCCATGGCCACCGTGGGCTCGCCGTAGCCACACTCGTCCTGCGCCAGCTTCCTGATCTCCCGCTTCAGACTGCATGGAGGAGCGGGGGGAGACGACACGTGATGATGTGGACATTCTCAGGAATAAATGACATATAACTGATTTTTCTATCTACTGGCAAGACAGGTATTGCCTTGCACATGCAGGCCAACACAACCACTCCACTTCACAACCAGTGAACCTGCTGCAGCTTGCTGGGAGCAGGCAATATGAGACGAATAGCATGGCTTTACATGTCCAATCAACCGACCTGTCCCCAACTAGCATGTCGGGGGACGGGGGCGGCGGGGGGGGGGGGGGTGGCGGGGTGGTGGTTATGCAACAGTGCTTTATGCATCCAATCAACCAAACAAACAGCCAGCGATGCGGGCCATGCGGGTAGTACGACAGGTAGTACGACAGGTAGTACGACAGCACTCGGGTCGCACCACGCCTCCGGGTTTATTTCTTTACCTCCGGATTTTGCTGAGCGTCAGCCGGATGTGAGGGAACTTCTCCTTGAAGGTCTCGTTCATGTCCTTCTTGAGGTCCGAGGGTTTCACGTACTCGATCACCGTGGTCTGGAGGAGAGAGGGGAACACGAGACACGGGGGGGTCAGGGGTCACAAGGGGGGGGGGGCCCTCCTCTTTCACCCCTCCCCACTCGTGATAGGGTGAGAAGATGGACGCTGCGTTCCGGGGATACGTTCCGCCCTCACACTGACCAATAGGAGGCAGGAGGAAACTGGGAGGCTGGAAATGTACCCGGGGACACCCAATAGCTGTGATCGGGTGTTGTTCTGTCTACGGAGAATGGGGCCTCACGGTGTTGTTGGGCTATTGTTTTTGTTCAGTTTGGTGGACATCTGGGATTGGGAGTTTGTGAGGATTTAACATCAATTGATTGGGACTTTGGGTCTATTCTGCACAACAGGCTTTTGGTCATAAAGTATGACCTAGGACTTATTAGTATCAATGGGTGCTTCAAAATCCCACAAATAAGCTGATGAAAACCATCTCCCAAATATTTGCTCGTGTATTTGCATGCGTTATAAAACATCAAACGAATATTTAATAAAAAGTAACACGCGCCGCCCTTTCTGCACACAGACTGTGAGGCCGGCGTTCAGAGGGAACCGCGCCGTACATGGAGTCAACAGATGACCCCGTCTATTGTCTGCCTGGCATGCAGAGTGCGGAGGGGAGAAAACGCCAAATATTTAGCTTGCACAACTTTGGCACGACACGCGTTTCAATAACAACTCTGTGTTTTGAATCGCTCCCCTGGAGTGAAGCGTTCAAAAAAGGACTTGTAGCATTCCTGTAGCGGGAACACAAAAGCTATTGTCCCGGCAGCAGCGCTGTGGATGCTGGGACTCCATACGGGGGCAGGGAAGGAAAACACAGTCTGGCCTTGAATGGGCCAAGCGCGGCCCTGCTCTGTACCTCTCTGTGTGTGTACTCTGCCAGTCTCCGTAAGAACAACACTGCCGGGCAAAGAATGAGTCTGTCGTCTGTAAACCTCCCTTCCCGCTCACCAAAAGCAAAACAAAGCCACAACGAACATTCTTTTCGGAAAAAAAAAAAAGATTTATTCAACTCGGAAAAAAAGGAGTATACTTCCAGTCACGGCTGAAGAATGAGGCACCGCTAACAGGCCTCAGCAGCTGGTAGGTCAGGGAACAAGGTGATGCATGGCATATGGCACAATAAGTGGGAGCTGACAGAGACAGACAGACAGACAGCGAGAGTGACACACACACACACACACACACACACACACACACACACACACACACACACACACACACACACACACACACACACACACACACACACACACACACACACACACACACACACACACACACACACAGAGATATCTGAGGCCAATGACTTCATTGATTTAAGTAGTGTGACAGACTGTTCTGGCTGTGCTCCAACAGTAGATCTGGCCCAGGAGGCCGTTTCACACAGTGTAGAGAGGGGGGGGGGGGGGGGGGGGGGGGTTGGTACCCCCTCCCTCCTCAACCTTGTATTCAGTCGGGACCGAATGGGAGCAGCGGAAAACTCTAACCAAAACTACTAGGATTCACACAACATATGGTCGTTTATCTGGAGCTGAAAAACAATGTTTGCGACCAAAACAACGTTCCAGTTCTCCTCCCGGAGGGGCGGGGGCGGCGGGGGTGGTGGCGGGGGCGGCGGGGGTGGCTGCAGTGTGCGGCTGTTTTTGTTATTCGTCCTGATGGTGTTTTGTGTGCTGGCGGCGAGAGTGTTCTCACCATGTAGGAGGGGAAGATGAGGACTCGCTTGTGCTTCCCACAGGGCCACTGGGGGTCGTCCAGCAGGTTGGGGTCGTACTCTCTGAGGTCCCCCATGTCGTTGCCTGCATGGGGATCGCACACAACACAACACAACACAACACAGCACAACACAACAGATCAGACCAACGATCCCATTCAGCGGGCGCGATTTGTTCTATACAAAGCTAGTAAAGGCCGGTCAATACTGTGTATGGTACTTTTCTCCAATACAGTGCGTGTACATTTCTAAGCCTGGCTGCCCCCCCCCCCCCCCCAAGCTGGGTGTCAAACGGCCCTCTTGCAATGTTCTTGAAAAGCAGAACCAGTTGTGCCGCGCAAGGCTAAGAATATTTATGAAAAAGGATGAAAAAAGCTAAACTGAAGCGGCTGTGACACATTGAATCAACATTTTGAAACGGATCCCTACCGTGTAAATGGGAGTACTGTGTTGAATAAACGCAGTAAGCATTGCGTCTGTGTGTTCCGCTATTTGTAATAGTCACATGCTGGCAAGCCCAGTGCCAAGCCATCTTTGTTTATTTTAGCTACGTTGTTATGGATATTATTTTGGAAAAACAATTTAAGTCTATTCTGGGACTTTTGGGTTGAAGCACTGATGGACTCCTGAGGTTGCATTGCATGATTTGTAATATGATTCAGACAATATAAATGAAGACAAAATATATATTGTAGCCTTCATCATGATAACATTTATGTACGGCCATCTTGTTATGTTTATGTAGTCTTGAATTCTGATGATTTCAACAGCTGAAGAAAAACTAACTCGAAGTGTTTGAAGCAAGGAGGAAAATAAAGTTGGTGAGCCAGCCTCGCTTAGAGCTTGCATAACACAAACCAAACATTCAAGGTCAAAAACAAACAAAACCTTACTGGAGCGATCATCTGCTGTGCAATAACAATATTCAAATGTGTCTGGAGAATAAGCAGTGGGCTCAAAAAAAATCAACATCCCAGTGAATACAATAAAAAAAAAATGGAATAAAAAATGAGCACGTTCCAATTGTTCTAATTTTGTCTTGATAAAGTACATTCTACTCCTGGAGATTAATGGGTTAAATTAAAAACAGGACCAAGAAGAGCCTTCGGAGGGCTAACCCTGTAGACTAATCCCAATATACTACCCTAGACACTAACCCCTATAGAGTCAACTAACTCCCTGTGGACTAGACTTAGCCCCTGTAGAATCTACTGACTTACACCTATAGAACCCTTAGAGTTAGACTACCCCCTATAGAGAAGACTCACCCCCCTGTAGACCAACTCTTAGAGTTAAGACTAACCCCCATAGACCACCATAGACTAGACCAACCCCTATACACCAGACCAACCCCTATACACCAGACCAACCCCTATAGACTAACCCCTGTAGTCTAACCCCCGCAGACCAGCCCGTGCAGCTCACCCGTGTCCAGGCTGCTCTGGTTGCTGTTGGCGCGGGCCAGGCTCAGGCTGCGGTGGCTGGCGTTGCGGGACTGGGAGAAGGACGAGGTGGAGTCGATGGTGTTCCTGCGGCCGCCCAGGACGTTGGTGGGGTACATGAACTGCGTGTAGGACACCGTCTGTGGGCGGGGGGGCATGGAGTTAGAGTCACAAGGGAGCCAGAGGGGACTAGAGGCACCGAGGAGATTTAAAGAGGCGAGGTCATTGCCGGATTGATGGCGGGCTCCTCACCTTCCCGTCGGCTCCTAGCTCCACCCCCTCCAGCCCGATCACCATCTCCTTGGCGCTGACCCCCCCCGACGGGTGCCGCTGCCGCCCGCCCTCCAGCTTCACGTCCCTGTCGGGCACAGCACCCTTTAGAGCTCCCCCAGGACCCCACAGCACCCTTTAGAGCTCCCCAGGACCCCACAGCACCCTTTAGAGCTCCCCAGGACCCCACAGCACCCTCGGGTGTTACAGATCATGTCCCTTTGCGAGGCTTTGCGAGTCGTCTCACCCTCCAAATGGAAGACCACACACACACACACACACACACACACACCCACACACTTCCTTTGGCCCAGTTCATGCAGGGAAGGGGGGGGGGGTGGAGGAGATGCTAGGAGGAGATCATGGCTTCGGGCTGAGCTCTCCTGCAGCTTGACGACAGTGCATGAAATGCCATGCTAGCATGGGAGGTTTTCACGCGGTTACCATTGAGTGCATCAACAGCGCTGCTGGAGCAACAGCTGGCAGGGCCTTGTTTGAGTAAAGTCTCTGTGGGCCAGACATGGGATGTAAGGGAACGGAGGTCAAGGACCTTATCTTCCCCTAGAGTTAGCAGGGCTTTGTCACAGACTTGTGTGTACTACTCTTCTGTGTTCAGCCGACTGGTCTATTTAATACTTTACTTCTATGTGTTGACATTTCTTTAAAGCTTATTCATAAACAAAAAACAAAAAAAAACGATGTGCGTGTGTGGTTGTGGCATTCGGGCCCCGTTCTTCTGCGATGGGAACAGTGTTATCTGTGAGACGGGGGCCCTCAGCCGGGACACGGGGGCCCGCGTTGTTGGCGGTCGCACTACAGACGGGGACATCCCCGGGCGGCAGACCCATCAGCACATAAAAAAAACACCGTCCATGAAAGACAGAGACATGAAAGAGGAGATCTAAAAAAAGGAACCACAAAAAAAAAAAAAAAGGAAATGAAAGGGAGGCTAAAAGCTCCGTCGTTTTTTTTTGGTCGACCCCTTTTAAAGTCCGGCCAGAAACATACATAAACATTCAGCCATCAGCCTGTGGGACGGAGAGATGGGGGGGGAGGGGGGAGGGGGGGGGGGGAGGCCCGGCTGCATGCAGAACAAACAACCGCTGGCTTCACACATTCCCGTGTTAGTCTTAGTGCTACCGTCCAAGAACGGCGCTCATTCACCGACGGTTCAACCCAAGAGCTCAAAGGCTCTGCTGTTTTATTATATAGATCGTATTTAAATCATTATGTTATGTATACATTTATATATATATATATTTATTGTCAATAGCTCAAAATGATTTAGCGAAAGTCTACGATAGACTTTGAGCCGATGAGAAACAGATCTGGGACGGTCTGGTTAGGAGTACGGGGTCTAGAAACGGGAGCACGGTTGGGCTGCTGAGGATTCAACCTACTAACTGAGGCGGCACTCCAGAGGACTGCGCTACTTATAAAAATAACGGAAATCTGAAATCAGGACAGGAGTGAGAGGTATAAGTGATCACCATGACGGGGCCGTGGGAGTATTCAATAACACCGGATAAACATCTTTGTTGTCAGCATCACTGTGCGGGAACTAAATGAACTGCTGCATGTGAAGCAGTCCACGAGAGATGACGGCTACTGTGACTGAATCGTTTCATCGTGACACAAACATTGGCCCGAGCCATCCGGTGTCAGGCAGCCAACTGTAAACTGTTAATTAGCGAGATTGAGCCGTCAGTCTGAGAGATATCACTGGAGGGGGCTTCGTTAACCCTTGACCCTCCACTGTTTTGGCTGGCTTTGTGGATCCCACAAAAGAATGAAGCCACCCTCTGCGCATCATGAAAAATGAAAAGAAACGGAACAATCTTCACAGACAGATTAGCTTCAAAAGTGTCCCCTTCAGCTTGCCAAGAAATGTGTAATCTAAACAGGCACAGAGAAATAAACACCAGTGGTAAATGTCAAACCAGCTGGTTGTGTGTGCGTGTGTGTGTGTAGTCTCTGAACAGATCCACCACACATTGACATACAGCATATCAGGACGAAGCACATCTTGAGGTGAGGAGCGCTAGGGGTAAGATTGTTGTCAGTGACCGTTGGGTTACGTTATGGGGGGGGGGGGGGTAGGGGCGGGGATAACAGCGAAGCCGGCGGCAGTGACTGACAAAAACGAGTCAACTGGAAGGAAAAAAAACGCTGCTGGATATCGGAAAGTTGCCCGAGCCAAAAATCGAGGGGAAAAACAAAAGAGAAGCAATAAGCGTCTACGAATGTTTGTAGATTAGCGGTAATATTCACAAACATAGAATCAAGCGTCATCAGCCCATTGCAGACCCCCGTTGTAGATAATGTTATTCATAGAACCTGACCGTTTGTAGTCCTAATAACTAATAATTAGATCCATGATTCCTTGACCTCCCAATGACGTTCATTTAGATTGACCAAATGATCACTTAGCTGTGGTTAACAAAGGTCAATGAAATGTAAAATGTTGTTATATTCATATCTTACAGTATTAATGCTACTTGACAATTAAACTTTAATAAGCCTTTCATCAAGTATGTTATCAAGAAGCTAAATTAAACTACCACAAACAGCGGAAGGCTTATTAAAGCTTCAAGTTTCACGAGCAGACTGTATATTAATATCGTAAAACAAAACAGCTCTTTCAGTCCCCATTGACTTTGTTCACCACAGACTTTTTTTTAATAGTTAACATGGATGGAATCAACTTCCACTTTTTAGGACTACAAAAGGACAGGATATTATAATTAAATAGCATCTGCCACAACCATCCCTTGACAATGCATCACCAGCTACAGGAGAGTACATCCAAAGAGGAAAAATAAAGACGGGGGAAATTAAAAGGGAGAGGGAGTGCAGGCGGGAGACAAAAATATAGAGTATGGCATGCTGTCGGATACATACCCTGCTTGGCTACAATCTCGATAAGGCAGCACAGAAAATACACTATAGAAGGATCTCCGGGCACTGATAAGGACTATCCTATAAAAACAAAAAAAATAGGCAAATAAGGCTACTTAAAACATCTAGCTGTTTAGGAGTTCAGGTTAAGTGGGAGATGGTGTTCTAGAGCAGAATCCAGTAGAAAACAGAAAATCTAAGGGAAACTTGAACATGAAGGTGGCATTGTGACTGTAGGTGGGACGGCGTGGAGAGGTGTGGGTGGGCAGATGAAAACTGTGCCATTTTCTAGAGCTCATTTCAGAAAAAGGCTTTGTACTTTGTATAAAAACCAGACCATAACACATCTCACAAAAGGAGGGCATAACTGTGTGCAACAGTGTCAGAAAGTCTATAAATACATCACGTTTACACTCACAGGTCATCTGCGATACCGCTAAATCCGGTTTACCTTCAATCCACTTTAGTAACAAATGGATTTGAGGCCATGGTGACAGAACAGGGATTAATTAAATAAATGGCCCTGACCACATGGTCCACAGATTTGATAATAACAAGTGCTTTTTTGGGCTCTTATCCACATTATCCTTCTTGCTGTACAAACCAAATGCTAAAAATAATATTCAGTGAGTAGAAGGACAAAAATAACTGGCTGGAGGCCTGTCCAAAAAAAATTCTTTTTTATATATCATTAACCATTAAAGTATGATAAATACTATATTTGACAAGTGACTTTCTGCAGGTATATCTGCATTTTGTTTATGGTGAACTGTGGGACGGAACATGACTCAAGTTACTTTTAGGGTGGAACCAAGAGTTCCTACATTGATGTGGATCTAATAGACAGGATCTGTTATCCCACTAAGGATCAATAGCTAATTACTCTGCACTCATAAATACCTTTAACATTCCATAAATGACTAATTACAATTCATCTGTTAGTAGTAATGACCAAATACAAAGGATAAGCTCGCCTACTGAGATTTGCCTTGTAATCTGAGAATCGGTGAAACTACAGTTCATCGACTTGTTAGGGGGGCGGGGGGGGGTGGGTATGGGCGGGGGAGCGAGCCATTATCCACTGGGAGCCCTTGTTATGGACTGGAGCATGGCATTGTTGGCCTCCATACCTTCCATTGCGCATATCGTGTTGCCTCATGTTCTTGATGAAGTGGATCTTCTTGAAGCTCTTTGGTCGCGGTGAACCCGATAGGGTTCGGCATCTGGAGGAGCAAGACAAAAAAAAAAGATACACGCGTGACGTCAGGAGCCTTTTAGGAAGAGGGTTGCGGGCGGAGCCTTTCTGTGACACAAGGTGAGTCATGCTGTGTGGAGGGACGGTCACCTGCGCAGGGGAGCGTTCTCTGCAATGTCCTCCAGGGTCTCCAGGGAGGAGCGCTGGGAGATGAGTCTCCGTCTGGGGCAGAAAGGGAGAAGATGGTGAGGTGATGAAACGTTTCAGAAAAAAACAATAAAATCAACCCCAAAATCTCTGTTTGCTGTTTGTCCAAAGATCGTGATGAGGGCCAACCTTTGGGACAAGTCAAACAATTGGCATGTCATAAACCAATTCTTAATATGGCAATGTCTTATCTACTTACTGTGATCAATGTGCAAAGCAAGTAAACACAGCTTGAGGCGGGCAGTTTGCCATCGTGGTGTGTATCAGACGGTCGTCATAAATCAAGACTTGTAGTGACAGGAGTTAGTCACAACAACTCAACGACACATTCCTTCCGTTAGCAAATAGAGGTCAGTTAACTTATGAAATGGAATCAGTACACAAGGGAAAAAAGCTACAGATTTCTACATAAATCTCTAGATTTTCCTGCTTAAGTAATGAGCTTTACTTGGCTGCATAAGGCTGATGCATTGTTAGATTTATTAGGCACTTAAGCAACACTTGAAATGTAACACAGGATGCAACCATTCTGTGCCGGGCTCTACAACCGTGAGATACTATCTTGGCCCCCAATGGGTCACGTCCCTGGCTGTTAAAACATGTCAAACTTCACTCAATCCAGTCTCAACACCGAGGTCTGTACTTCGGCCAATCATTGAGCACATTGAACACAAACAACCGTATTTACTCAGATCACGCATTCATGGAACATAACGAACTGGAAGGTAATGAATCTGTGCTGATGCGCCCTGTTCCCTGATCCCTTTTGAACATTCAGTACAAAAAAAGTTTAACTCTAATTCCCCATGCAACCTTTCTGTGTGGTTCATTTACAGCTGGCTGGCATTGTCTGGTTTAAGACCAGTGAATCCATCAACCCCCAGAGTGTTCGTGTGGTCAATGATCACTCTGAGATCGTGCTACAGCCTTTATGCAAGACCACAGTGTACTTTCCACAGCATGGCATCCGAGGTGACGGGGAGGGCAGGAGGATGAGGAACCAGCCCCGTGAAATCTTTTCATGTAGCACCGTTTCAACACACGCAGCCCACCAACGGCCCACTTCCGTTAACTCGACGTGAACCTCTGAATCAGAGCCCCTGTGTGAACACAGCTGCCGGCTTCCAGCCCAATCGTGTCCCGACTAGCTTGACGCTTCACACAATTACCACCTAAATCGTGTGAGGTATATTACACACCCAATTGAATCAGGTATGAAAATCCCCCCCAAAACAACCTGACCGCATATCTTTAAATCTCGTGCATCAGTAAACGTCCCCGTTTCCCCGCTGAGCACACAGCAGTCAGTAGAGGTCTAAACACAAGGCACTGAACACGTGTGTATCATGCACCACCCTTCACCCACTGTACACACTGGGACCCCGTCTGGCAGGCTTGAACAGAGCGTTATTATGCTGTTGGTGTCTGCAGCACAATGACACTTGACTTCAACAACCCTCCCCTCCGCTCCCTCGCTCCCCGCTGTCTCTCAGCAGGCTGGAGAGCGCCGGTTAATGAACGACAGAAAATATGAGGACGGATTAAGAGAAGAAGACTCCTCTCTGGAGGGTCTCTCGGGGGGTAAACAAAGACAGGCTCATGAATGCACTCTGGGGCTGGATAATGAGGGTTAGAGGAGATACACCTTGCAGTAAGACGTACCCGAGTCCCTGATCTTTGGCTGAGCACCACAAGTAAGGAAATAAGCCCCAAGCCCTACCTCCAGGTGAAGGCTTTAGACAAGCCAAGGGAAAGATAGGCAGCTGATCTCGATCTTTCCTCTGCAGCAGAATGAGAGGAAGGTCATGATGTTGGGGTTGGACCCCTGTCTAAAAGGTCAGACAGGGGGAGGTGATTGATCCCCTGCATTGACAATCCTTAGGAGGTAAACATGTCTTAGGATCCATGATCTCAATCAAGGACACATGTATGTTGCATTTTTCTTAAGGTTTCTACGGTTCTATTTACACATAAACCATTAAAACATAGTATTATAGATACATTTCTAACATGGAAAAATTGGCAAAGTAGTCCTTAACATTTCTCAAGCTGCAGTTACTTTGTCATTACCCATACAATGAGCGGAAACTTGTCTGGTAGAGCAGTCAACCTTAAATGAGTGTGTTACAGCCACATCCAAGTTGAAACATTCCTCACGATATCCACCGACTATTACTAAATTCCATGTGACAGAAGCGCAGGTTGGGGCCAGTACAAACGCACGCTAATGCGCTGAGAGGCCTTTGATCCGGCCGCTGTAAATGAAGAGCAGAATAAAGTGGGCTGGGTGTTTGGGGTTTTGCTCCTTCCTCTGCTTAAGGCGGTTAGCCCAGTATCTTAGAAGGCTCTAGAAACTAGGTCTGGTTGTAATGGAGGAGGAGGAGACCCCATCTGAAAGGTCTGAGGTATATGGAAGACCTAAGCCTACAAAGTGCGCCACAAAGTGCAACAAAGAAGCAGAACTTCCTTGTCCTCAGAGTAGAAGGTGAACAGGAGACAGGGGCTGAAACCAGATTTTTCCAATTACATGCAGATCCCACAGAGGCAAAACATGGGAACAAAATCCTGGCAATGATTTAGCTCAAGCATTTCAATGAGTGTTGCCTTTAATAACATGACGAGCATAATTCCAATGTACAGAACCGGACCCAAAATAAACACACCCTAAAAATGAAACGTATGCACGTTTTTTCCAAGTTAAGGTTATATTTAGAGAAAAGGATAACTGTGCATGATTTTTGGAAAAGACAGGGTTACTGTGCCTAGTAGTCCACAGGCCAGAATACAGGCAAGCAGGGTACTCACCCTGTCTCTTCTCCAAGTCAGGGTCTGGTTCTAATTATGCCGACTTTCTAACACTGTATTCTTACCGGGAATATTTTCTGACAGCTATGGCAACCGGGAGCCCGTGGAATAGAAATTAGCTTCTCTTACATAACCCTGGTGGTGATGCCAACAATGACCTCAACCTGAACAACAATCAGCCCCATATCCCAGAAGGATGTGATCCAATTGCCCAGACACGCTCTGAAAGACCACTAGAACAGCATTATGCTGGCAGCGGCAGAGGCTGCGGTTCCTGTGCTGTAAGGCTGAGGCAGCCTAACCCTTGTTAAAATACTGTGGGCTTTTCTGGTGCTTCCTGGAGCCGGTGAAAAGCAAACAGTGTGTACGTGAGGAGACTCGCTGGGCCGTCCAGGTCGTGGGAGGGGTTCTGATTAAAGAAAAGGAAATGTGATCCCTCTATCCGTCTGATATAAGACTGTATCATGAAGTTGTGACGGAGTTGGGATGGAGTTTTAAACATTGAATGGCAAAATTAACCTGAGACAAAACAAACTGAAAAGCAGTTATTTTTCAAATTAGTTGGAGATTAGCGCCAACCACATCATCAATATGATGGATCAGAACTAGTCTCGAGGCCTTTGTGAGCTCTGAGAAATACTTTTTCCTCTTTTTTCCCCCCCTTGGCTTGGCAGCGACTCAGGAGCAGTGAGTGACTTCCTGAAGAGCAGCAGGGGAGACGGGGCCAAGGAGTCTTGAGAGCAGAGTGTGTCTGTGTTGCCCCTGCCGCTCTTGGGAGAGGAAGCGGCGGACAGTGAAATACACAGCCAGGGCTGGAAATAGGGGAGGGGTGGGAGACAGGGGAGAGCCAGCAAGCTTCTCAGAAAGCCAGGGCATCCTGTCGTTCCCAGCCAGGATGAACTCCTTTTAAACACCATTTTCAATGCTTTTTTTTTTTTTTTTTCCCCTTCACCCATTGAACCCGGGAACACAATCCGGCCACTGTGCAGGCCAGTGACCCTGTCCTGCCCCGTCCCGTACCGGGCAGGGGTTAAGCCCGGAGCACACGGCCATGTGGGAACATGGCCGTGTGAAAAAAGTGTAAAAAAAGAAGGTTACCTCCACTCTACATTCTCCATGCGGATGGACATGCTCCGTTGAAACAATAGGACTCTACTTCTTGTTAGTGTCTCACTCGAGGCGAGAGGAAAACGGTGGGAGCATCAATAGGTAACCCGCCAGGATCCTGCTGCCAGCATGGACGTCATCCAGAAAAAGCACATTCCACAAAACCAGTACATTTTGTTTTCACTGGCTCTCCTTACCTGGGAGCACACAGGAGAACAGCTCTAAATGAGCACCTGAATAAGACATGTATGATAAACCATAACCCAAACCTTAAGCCTTCGTGTGTCGTTGCTTTTGTTTTGGGGTTTATTTTATGCATTAACAAAGATTGTTGTGGTTTGTTACGACACGGGAAAAAACCCTATTAACTTTATCACATCGTAAATGGGAGATTATGAAAGAGTATTAGAGGCTGGGCTAGTTCTGCTCTAGGGTTAAGGAGAGAACGAATGGAGCACTGCATGTTAATTGTTGCAGCTTCATGTTCAGCTGTGTGTGTGTGTGTGTGTGTGTGTGTGTGTGTGTGTGTGTGTGTGTGTGTGTGTGTGTGTGTGTGTGTGTGTGTGTGTGTGTTTAACCCAGAGGCCAGACAGTAGGTTGGGACATTAAGAGGACTGTTAGCCAAGTGCAACTGACAGCCAACCCCCCCCCCCCCCCCCCTTTCATTCTCAATGGCAAGTAAACCCATAGCATAATGAAGACACACACACACACACACACACACACACACACACACACACACACACACACACACACACACACACACACACACACAACAGTGTATTGATCAGGTTCAGTGTTATGGGGGTGTTACATTACAGGGTAGGGGCAGATGTGTGCCACATTTTTAGAACAAGCAGAGACAAAATAACTTTTTTATAGGCTGTGAGCATAGCTATGAGAGACAGAGACAGAGAGATTGTTTGAATGACGAGGTGTGCTTTGCAGTGGTACAGGGAACTTGGTTACCGCTCCACAGCTGTTGCTCCTGTCTTGGTTAAAAACAAAGATATATCTTTGAAAATATGAACTATAAATAAAATCTATGATGTTGTAAAACAACATGATGTAGCTGCAAGAAAAGTATACCTAGTCATTTGTGAAGAACAGTTTATCCATCATTGTGTCTCAACAACTCTTTCCCATCACATAGTACACCAAAACGTTTGCAGAGACCGTTCGCATTACCTTGACCTCTGCAGCTCTATTGCAGAGTTGGCTATCTGTCCGCTCTCCAGGTTGTAATTCGGGGCGCCCTGCCTGGAGAAGGAGGCAGGTAGGACCCCCTGAGTGTATGTCTGCAGCCTCCCTCTAGCCGCGGCTGGGACCGCAGAGAAGGGTGAGCTGAATATGGAAGGCCCAAACGCATCCCCGTCCGACTCCGTCCCGGGGGAAGCAGTGGGACCCATCACAAAACTTGCTCGGTTGGTAGCAAGCAGAGCGTGGTTAGCGAGCGCCTGGGTGGCCGTGGTCGCTGCCACTGCTGCCCCTGCCCCGGTGGCAGCAGCAGCATCCGCCGCATGCATTGAGCGTTCTGGGGAAACCAGGCTCTGTCTAGTCCTTCCCTCAATTGAATCGTCCTCTTCGGTTTGGATGTCTGCATCATCTTGCACTGGCCGTCCGTCCAAGGAGATCTTGCTGAGAAAAGACAGCGCAGCTTGTCTCCTCCTCGGATCTATGCGTTTCCGTGTATGTTCGCTGCTGGAATGCTTTATCTGGAGCGTGGTGGTGGATGTGTTGCTGCTCGTGGCAGCCGCCATGGTCCACCTCCCAGCGATGTCAGAGCGCGAGCAGAGATCTTACCTCGATGACATTAAGAAAGTGATGATCGTGCTTGTGTTGGCTAACGTCAGTGTGGTCTGTCTTTAAAGTACATGCGTTAAACTGGCTAAAAACAGGAAGGTCACGTGTGTTCAGTATTGTGGCAGCACAGGGAAAAATGTGGACCAATGGGCGCTCAGGGAAGGGAGCATGTTTTTTTCTTTTCCTGCGCGCTCCCCCACGCCCCCATCTATTCTGTAGCCTACAGGGATCCGCCGTCATTACGGTAATGGGCGAAACAGCCTTTTCTAATTATTTGTAAGTATTTTTGAACAATGTTGCCTAAACATGTACTAACATTTACTTTTTGACAAAGTGCAATATTGTGCAAAAACATTTAAAATTGAATAATAATAGTCATATTGCTAAAATAACAGTGTATGTACAATTGATTGTCAACCATTATCAAAATATGGACTTTGCTTTCATATGTGCACAAGTCAGCATGTTCTACTTCCACTGCTCGCTAACTGCGCCATCTGGCTGACAACACTGTTCAGCTGCACTGTTATCTTTTGAAATGAGTTACGCCATCTAGTGGCTTCTCTTCACAACTACAGCAACATGCAAATATTGGAGAGATGTATATTGCTTCCATGGCTTGTTCAAGTTGCTATGAACAACAGGCCTACTCACTGCAGCTGAATCCCCTCGAATAAAAGACAACTGCGGAGACCTGTTCCATTATGAAAGAGGACATTTGGTTTATTACCGGTTATCTTCAAATTATCTTATTTAATATATTATTTCCCGAAATCTGAGCAGGTCAAACGATGTGTGGCATGGTCAACGTGTTTATGCAGGTAAATCAGGCGTTCTCAAGTCAATCCTATTGCTATCAAAGAAGGTGTGTTCTTGCAATGAATGGATTCTGCTATAACACACAAAAACGGATAAGAAAGAATGACCTTAAAACATAAAGTTATCATTTATATACCATATTACAGCTAAAAGTATCCCAAGGTAAATTATTCCAGCAAGTTTGTTTTATAAACATTTAAGCTTATATATCACGAGATTAAAAAAATAAAATAAAAAAAATGTCCCACTAGATGCCGCTGTTGGACCTACAATCTCTGCCCGACTTCCATAAACTGTCATGGTTTCATCAAAAACTCAGGTAAAAAATAATAATATAATGAAGCACGATTGACGAGGTATCATTATGAATAAATATGTTATTTTGTTACTGAGTTAACATTCTGAGCTGCATTGCATAATTATCTTGCAACGCACTATTGGTTAGATTAATTAAAAACGGCGATTAATTATGCTACTATTCATTAGGTAACTAAACTGTTTAAACAGGTTTAAACAAATAGGCCTACAAAAACAATACGCCACGGTTGATTTGTTGAGCTCTCATCTGCATGTGTTTTGAGCGACATTAGTCTTCCACTATGATGTCACCTGCACAGTTCAGAGCCCAGGAGGTTAATGAGGTCACCCTTTAATCATGCGTGACGCCTAATAGAGACTCCTACACGGATGATACATGGTCCTGGAAATTATTTAACGTTTCCATATTGATCTCAAACCACAAAACGCAAATGCCTACAATTGCTCAGTCAGGAAGAAAACAATGTTGATATCCGACGTCAAGAGTCAAAGTAGCGTCGTCATCAAGACGCTATTTTCCGCCAGCTATCGTTGATGGAATAAATTAGCACATAACACAGGCTGATCAAGCAGAGGTGCGTGTTTGTGTGTACACTGTGGAAACAATAAAGGTGTCAGAGAGGGAGAGAACTCCTGTTAATCTGAGCAGCAACTTCAGACTCCGGTCCTCGCTGAGAAGCGCCGGGCTTCCTGTGTTTGTGCGGGGTTTCCTGCAGATGAAGTGCCCCGGCACCTCATTGTGATGCTGGATGCGCACGACTCCAGCTATTACTTTCACAGTGATTAAAGGAAACAAGTGAGTGCAGTGCATCATAAATTTGCTCCCACTAACCGGTCTGTGAAATAGGAGACAATGGAGCACAATAAGTTAGATTATGCGCAAATTCTGCCGCAATATTAAATATGTGCAATATCAATACTACCATGACGGACAGAAGATAGTAAAATGAGAAAAGTAGATATGTGTGTGTGTGTGTGTGTGTGTGTGTGTGTGTGTGTGTGTGTGTGTGTGAGCATGCACACTTGTGTGTGTGGGTGTGTGTGTGCTTCTGGGAACCCTGGGAAAGTTCTCGCCATTTTGTCTTTTATATCCCAAACATTGTGAGCCACTGCAGGGTCGAGCAATTAAAATGCCTGCCGTGCTATTTCAGGGGTGTTGTTGTGCCTGGCCCTAGTTGGTCTTGCTGAGATATACACTTGGCATGCATTGCTAACACACACACAAACACAGACACACACACACACACACACACATATGCACACACACACACACACACACACACACACACACACACACACACGCGCGCACATGCACACACACACACACACACACACACACACACACACACACACACACAAACACACACGCATCCTCTGAAGCCAGTATAATGTAATCATCTCTGTCCCCAGCTCTAAATGTCATTATCTTGTTATTGATCACCTCATTGTCCTATTAATGATCACCGATCAGGCATGGAGGGCAGCGGTCAACACAGGGGTGAATCAAATCTATCTAAATTACCACTGTACTCAGATTATTCATGTGCTGCTGATGACCGCTCAGATAAGAGTGAGAGTGTGCAAGGCCTCTCTCTCTCTCTCTCTGTCCCTCTATATGTCTCTCTCTCTCTCTCTCTCTCTCTCTCTCTCTCTCTCTCTCTTCCTCTCTCTCTCATGGGTCTGCTTGTCTTAATGGGGGCCAGGGTCTTATCAAGAACATCTGAGGAGCTCCCTGAAGTTCACCTCAGTTCACTCAATGTCACACACACACACACACACGCGTGCACACGCACACGCACACACACACACACACACACGCACACGCGCACGCACACACACACACACGCACGCACACACACACACACACACACACACACACACACACACACACACACACACACACGCACATGCTCACACACGCACCAAAATTTTATTAGGGATTGACATGATGACGAATATGAATATATACAACAGGATTATACTTCCGAATGAATGTCAGACCTTTGCCAGACCTCTGCTCAATTCTTCAAAGATATTGAGTTTGTGAGTCTATCTTATCTATAACACTTTATCTTAAGGGAGAAAGCATGATTCACATTTCAATTGGAAAATCGTGAGACATGGTAATGTTGCATACACATGCAAAATTTCGCTGTTCAATCCAAAAACACAGCAGTCGGTGTCTGTCTGTTTATGTTTATGTTTGGACAGATATTTAGGGGGGGGGGGGGGGGGGGGAACTACCTCTGTTTGGTCAAGAGGCCAGGCTGGGTGGAGGTGGGTGGATGCTGGTTAGGGTGAGCACGACCTAGGAGGGGGTGCGGTAGGGGGGAGGAACCAGGGGGCATGGAGTCGTCCAGCTATGTGGTCATGACATCACGATTGATGACTCAAGGATCGGCATTGCAGCCCACCCGCGTGCCCCAGTACCCCCCCCCACACACAGCCCCCCCCCCCCCCCCCCCCCCCACCCACACACACACACACACACACACACACACACACACACACACACACACACACACAAAACACATACGCACTCACAGACGTACATACAAAACACACACACACACACACACATGCAAACACACACACACTCACTCACACACCCCCACCACCACTCTGCCCCCCCCCCCCCCCCCCCCAACATCAAACATGGCGTATTAGGGTGATCTACGGCGATGGCCGGGCAGCACTTTCAACTGAGTCAGGCCAGGTCCATCAAAGGATTTATCTCCTCAGCAGATTAAAGGGGGGCCTAGGCGTCTGCCAAACAAAGACTAGCTCTGGAGGTCAGCCCAGGTCTCCGCTAGACAGAGATTTACACTAGGGCGACAGGGCCTTCAGAACACTGGTGCAGGACCCACAAGACATCTAGGGGTCTGGGAGAGCCAGTCTGGCTAAGAATGAGTAAGCCAAGGCTGGCGTCCCGCTCATCGCAGCTGACGGAGATGGATGGCTAGCATGTTGCTGCTTTCTTAAGAAATGTCAACATTCAGCAGTGCTCCACATAACATTGAAAAAAAAAGTTGTTTTGGAAATATGGGGTCATGATATTTTTAAATGTGTTTGTTAATTTACATGTATTCACAACCGGGAGTTTGCAAATGCTTTATTATGAACTGCTACACGACTCGAGGATTAACTGTAAACACATTAGCAAGCGTGTTCGACTGAGAAGCAGCCAGGGTCAATGTTATTCAACTTTCCTATATTTTCTGACATGTTCCTGGCGTCAGGCTTCATCGGGATTCCACAGTAATGAGGAAATGGCCTTTTGGGAATGTTTTTTAGGAAGATTAGATGAGTTGTTATATACACGCTATTTATATATGTGGCGCATTGACAAATGGTCGGAGGGGATCTCTCTAATGGACGTTCAGTTCAGTGTACAGTGAAACCTGGTGCTCACTATACACAAGCTGCTGTTTGCGCGTAATGTTGAAAAATCGAATGTTTGTTGTTTTTACTCCTGCTGGGACCATGTTAGGCAATGTCCATCTGCCCCGAAGAACATTTTATTCAAATCAATTTGTGTTTGTTTCTCTACTTTCTCAACCAATGAGGTCTTTTTGCAATAGATACGAGGCGCACGAGAAAAATCATTCATTTCGGTTCAAAGTGACAACGTCCACGAGAATTTCCCCTTTTTGGTGTTGTGTCCGTCTGCGTATGCATGTGTGTGTGTGTGTGTGTCTGATTGTTTCTTTTAAGAGTTGAAAACGTTGTTTTCGGTAACATATTTTGCAGGCTAGCTCAGAAGGAAAACATGCATTTGTATTCATTTGGAAGCGCGGGGGCGAGACAGAACAGACAGAGTGGGCTGGTGGCAAGATATGACCAGGCCCTGTTGCTGTTGAGGCTAGCAAGGACAGCTCCCTCTCTCTCTCTCTCTCTCTCTCGCTCTCTCGCTCTCTCGCTCTCTCGCTCTCTGGCTCAATGAACATCTACGTCTTGCATCAGGGAAAAAGGGCCCGACTTTGGACAAAAGAGAGCCCATGAGAGCCTTAAAAGAAGAGTTAAACATTCACAGGAATCTTCCTTTACACACCTTAACCCATTCACAATTTATTTCCTACACACCATATTCGTCATCCCTCGGATACGTACAGAGCATAGAAAAAGGTCAGCCCGCGTGTGAGTGGGTGAGGGGGTGGACCAAGTGGGGAGGGAGAATCGCTTTTAACCAGAATTCCATTCGCTGCGACCGCTCCATAATAATAATGACAGGCACAAACGCTCAGCAACCCTCCTACGCTTAGGACTCCATTGTTACCACGATGACCCGCTCGGAACACAATGACGTAACGACGGTTCACCTTCCCATTGACAACAACGAGATAGCCCTAGTCGTGTTTCATTTGTAGTAAGGAGGGTTTATGCGGTTTGTTGGTCTCAACCCAAAAAGTAAGTATAAAAGATTGTATTGTGTGGAGATGTGTGTGTGTGTGTAAGTCGGACGTGTGTGTCTGTTCCTCCCTCTTTGTCTACATCATATGTGGGTGTGTGTGTGTGTGTGTGTGTGTGTGTCTGTCTACATTCTGTGTGTGTGTGTGTGTGTGTGTGTGTGTGTGTGTGTGTGTGTGTGTGTGTGTGTGTGTGTGGCTGCGCACGGCACTGCTACAGAGAGAGCAGCCAAGCCGCGCCCAAAGTGGGAGGGGAGACGTGCACTTAGAATGCACAAGGGCAGGGTCAACACTACAGCAGCCAGAGGAGAAGCTGTGCCTGGCACCACCATCCGTGCACACACACACACACACATACACGTGAGCACACACACACACACACACACACGCGCATGCATGCACGCACACGCACGCACGCACATACACACACACACACTGACAACCTTGAGAAGCTGGCCAGGAAAGAACAGAATGTACATTATAGAGGTGCTTTCTCTCCTCCTTCGTGTCTTCTACTTGTTCTCCCTCTCATCTATTTTACTTTCTTTTCTCCTCTTTTTTCTCCGACCTGTGTCTTGTGGATGTTTGGGTTGTGGCTGTTGTTGCCGTTCCCCTGAAACCTCCTGAAGCCCTTCCACTATCAGCACACCTTGATAACACACACACACACACACACACACACACACACACACACACACACACACACACACACACACACACACACACACACACACAACATGCATGCCAGCACGCACACACAGGCATACACTCTCTCTCTCTCTCTCAGACACTCACATACGCTGATACACACACACACACACACACACACACACACACACACACACACACAGACTCACAAACTAATACACGCACACACTATGAGCTTGCCGTCGTTTTTTCTATCCACACAGAGCGAGCGTTGGAGGTCACATGTGTCCACTCTGTCTTGTAAACACCCAGGGTGAGCCTCTAGAGGCGCTAGAGTCTCTCCTGGCCCCCGCCGCGGGGGGTGTGGGGGCGGGGGGGGGGGGGCATCAACGAGGAGCAGGTGAGGGGGGGGGGGGGGGGGGGACGCCGTAAGCTGGGGCGGGTTCTTACACACGTCTCTGTCCACCACGCTGTCATGTCGCGGCTTTAGCCGCCGGAGAAAGTATATGGAAAGAATTTATTGATGGACACCCCCCCCCCCCCCCCCCCCCCCCACACCCCCTCCCTGAAACCTACCCACCACCACTTGCATCCCCTCCTGACCTCCTCCTCCCTCACAGGTACAGAAGATGAAGAGCCGGAGGACTCGTGCTGCACCACGCTGTGAGAATCATTGATCCGCGCCACACTGCAGAATCATCCATCCCTCCGGTGCTCAGATATGGCTGGGGTCCAGGATGGATGATTCCGCAGTGTAGCACACCGTATAATGGGTTGTAAACACACGCAAAAGCACACACACACACACACGCATACAGACTCACACAAACGCACACAAACACTCGCCAGGCGCACACACACGCATACATACGCACAGGCGCACACACACACACACACACACACACAGAACCATACACAAACACACACACACACACACACACAGACATAGGCACACAAACATGCATACACACACAATTGCGTACATACACACACACACACACACACACACACACACACGCATGCATACACACACACACACGCATGCATACACTCACACAGACACACGCACACACACACACACACACACACACACACACACACACACACCCACACACTAACACACGCACCGCGGCGTTCATCGATCCCGGGTCCTCACCAAACAGCGCTCCAGTCCCACGTCCTGGAAGCTCTATCACTGCGACTACAATAAAATAAATAAAACTAATGAATAATTTTAAAAAACACCAGGGTACGGCATTTCTCTCTCCGGAGTCCAAAACGTGATAGCGCTCCCCCCGGTGCCGTGGCTGATGAGACGGGGAGCGAGGAGAGGGAGGAGAGGAG
>NC_140286.1:2180818-2185818 GCF_964030765.1 Micromesistius poutassou
GGAGAGTGGGAGGGAGGGAGGGAGAGGGAGGGAGGGAGGGATGGAAGGAGGGAGGGGGCGGGTGTCAGGGGATTGGGGATGTCTTAGTGCTGTTTTAAAGCTAGGGTCGGCTATTTGTTTTAGAAGCATTTTTGTCATTTTTGTTGAAATACTCTTTACTGCAAGCGATAAATCAAATGCCCTGACAAAAAGATATTTCAATCCGGTATCTGAGGCTGGCGCGGGCCTCTTATAAGGCCGTCCACTCATTTCACGCTGCCCCTATGAAACCATTGGATGTCTCTCTACCTAACTACCCTGCTCCCTGTGCGTTTATGCGCAATTGCAAGACTGGATTCTTCCACAAGGCTAGGCATACTGGATACTGGATACTTTCAAAATCTTACTCTGGTTACTCTGTTTACGCTGGCTGGGTTTTCCAAACGACCTACCCTAGCTATACGGTTCATAGTTGAACTGGAATAATATGACTTTATCCTCAACCTATTTTGACATCATACCTGGACTATGAAGTACACAGGGTGTGTTTGAGTTTAGTCAGGTTTTTATTATTAGGTTGGTTGACACATTCAATGACACATTCACTCAAGGCACGCTGGGACGCAGGAGATTCGCAAACCTGCTAGCAACATACTAGCCTACGTTGCAGAGTCTTTGACACTAGGTGGATTGAATGAGTTAGTTAGCCAGGTTAGTTAGTTAGCCAGGGTGTGACACTGAGGTGCCTCTATGTTTGAACATTGCTCATGGCAGGGACTGTAAACTGGAGTTTTGGACCTATAAGTACTGTGGTGCTGCCCCGTCTCGAGGTGTACTACGTGCAGGCGAAGGCCGTCGCAACACTGTAAAAATGTCCCAAACTCAAGCTGGAAAATAAATATACATTCACATTGTTTGAGGTGCTTCCTTTCTGCTCCTCAATGACTCTTGAACAAACAAAGCACGTGTCAAACTCTTTCGTCTTAGCTATAGTGTACCAACCACCGGGCCCGTACTCACTTATGTAGATGAGTTCTCAGAATTTGCAGCTGATCTTGTTACATATTCAGACAAAGTTCTGCTTATTTGGGGATTTCAACATTCATGTGAATAACCCGGCTAATTCTCTCTGAAATGTTTTTCTGTTTATCACAGTGACTGTTTATCACGGTTGGCTTCAAACACACAATGGTGGAAACACACCAGACCATGTCTTGACATTTCAGAGCTCCAGCTTGTGCAGAACGCTGCAGCGAGACTACTGACTAGAACGAGAAAATGTGTCCATATTACTCCTATTCTCGTCTCTCTACGCTGGCTCCCAATAACTGCCAGATCGGATTTTAAGATGCTACTTCTTACCTATAAAGCCTTGCATGGACGAGCTCCATCCTACCTGAAGGAACTTATCATTCCTTATAGTCCTTCATGGCCCCTCCGGTCTTTGGGAGCTGGCCTTCATTCAATACCAAAGGTTGAAAATAAATCAGCAGGGCCGAGAGCGTTTGCCTATCAAGCGCCCTAATCAGGGAAGATGACTCTGCCGAGCTATTAAAGCAAAGCTGAAAACCTACCTTTACAGTTTTTCGTTAGAAAACCAGGGGAGCCAAACCAGCTGCTGATGTCGGGACTAATGCTGAATGCGTGGATTAAGTATGTCAGTGTCTGTGTCTGACTATGTGAATGCTTCTGATTGTATCAATGTGTGTAATCACTAAATTAGCAGATGTCTACATGTTTTCTGTGCCCTTTCCCTCTTCTAATTCATTATTCCATCTGTTTTAGCGGGTTGCGGTGACTGTGACTGGATGTCTGGACTCTCCTTATGGTTAATGGCCAGCGCCCCATCACCCAAGACACAATTTATATTAATTTTATAAATTATTAAAAATGTTTTGCTTGCATGTATGTCAATTACGGCACCCAATGCGCTCCTGACCATCCATGAAAGGAGGGATCCCCCACTCTGCCTTCCTTCCCTTCTCTTCCTTGCTAATTAAGGGAGTTTATCTCGCCCTCTTGGGGGTCTAGTGTTAAGGGGGTGTCATAAATACTGGCCTGTTAAGCCCTTTGAGACTGTACCTGTGATCAAGGGCTATACCAATACAATTGAATTGAATTGAATCGAAAGCATGAATACAAGTGCTGCCGGAATCATTAGCGACTGTAATTCCAAACGTTTTTTTTGCATATCTCTGCATTCTTTCATGACGTCGAACATTAATTCCACACATAATCCCACATCATTATTTGCGCACAAAAACGTTCATCCTGTTAGCTGTAGCCACCGCAGAATATCCACTTGACATCTTCCCTCTATTCATTCCACAACACAAACAGAGAACACGCTGGCTGATTAAAACCAATCCCCCATCCTCTGAAGACTCGGTCCTCCTGGAAAACACACATGCACCCTGGGATCCACCGGGTCTGAGTGATGTTATTAGACTGAGCAATGAACAAGGCCCCCGAGGTGAGTAAATGCGTTTACATGTTCTTGGTAAAGCGATGTGCACGCTCAGTGGTACGTGGCGTGTTTCGTTCCCTGTAGGACGAGGTGATGATGAATGTTACCGTGCAACAGGGGAGAGGGGGGGTTCAGCGGTCCGTGGTGAATCTCCCTGTGCCCCCTACTCACAGGTTCTTCTCTTTGCTCGGTGTCCATTCATTTTGCTCCAAAGCCCCGTCCTGTGAGAGGATACACACTGTTATGTTTTGCTTCATTTAGCGCGCTCGCCGACAAGGAAATAAATGAGCGCTTTTTAGGTGGGGGTTGGAAAAAAACCCTGTTTATAGCGGGTTTTAACATAACTCATACTTTTCATCTTCAATTAGCAAGTCAGTGACCATGTTATTATGGGAGTGTCTCATTTCTCGCTGTTTAAACATTAGCATCGCTCAGCGCTGCTCTCCACAGCCAAGGGTAATGTTTCCCCTCTGTTCTTACAAGCATGTCTTTCAACGTGCGCAACTTTTTGGGACAAAGGACATGTGAGATTGAGCACATACTACAAATTGTTGGGTCGCTTTCCAGGTTAAATAATCAATGACCAAGAGGTCGAGTCCGTCCCCAGTGCCCTGAGACTGAGAGATCTGTGTGTGTGTGTGTGTGTACGTGTGTGTGTGTGCGTGTGTGTGTGTGTGTGTGTGTGCATGTGTACGTGTGTGTGTGCGTGTGTGTGTGTGTGTGTGTGTGTGTGTGTGTGTGTGTGTGTGTGTGCGCGTACGTGCGTGGGTGTGGGTGTGGATGTGGGTGTGTGGGTGTTTATGTCTTCTTCTCCGGGGGTCTGGATAGAAGGTTTCTATTGGATGTTAAAATAGCCCACTTCATTAAATTAGTACTTGTGACTTTTGTCACTTGTGCAAGACGCAATCTGAGAGAAGAAAGTAACTTCTCTCTGGGTGACCACAAACATCCCAAAAGATCTCCCTGTTATTAAAGTTTACTCACATCACAACTCAATTCAACGCATACTAGTGTTGAAACATAGCTGAACTTTACTATATATATAACAGAACACACACACGCGCGCACACTCACACACAAACACACACAGACACACACTTGTATCATTTTCCAGGCTTTGAATCAAAATGAGAAATTCAAGCGAGAAAAGAAAAGCCGATGTTGACACCAACACACACAAACACACACACAGACACGCACACACCTTTGTGTCCTATAGTTTCCATGGTTTGATTCAAAACAAAAAATATCAAGCAAAAAGAAGCCGAAAAAAGAAAGCCCGATTTCGACGTGGAACATCCGCTGACCAAACGACGCAGTGGGGTTTGAACCATCGTCCCCGTGTTTGTCCTCACACACAGGTACACACAATCACACACACACACACACACGTACGCACACACTGGCTGCTCTTTCATCCGTAATCCCTGAGTAAAGCCTTCGGACAACACAGGGCCAACGGCCCCATTGTGTGGCATTCCATGTGGCTCTCTGAAGGTGTGTGGTTAACCCCTACTGTATACAGGTGGAACCGGCACTTCAAAGGCAGGGGCGTGCTGGAGGGGGGGGGGGGGGGGGGGGGGTCTGCTAGTGGGGCCCGGTCAGGGGGAGGGCGAAGGGTCGTTGGCAGGTCTGGCCAGGAGTGGGGCGTCATTAGGGTTCCATTAATCCAGCCTCACGTGACTCGTGAAAAAATCATGAGGACAACACGCAGCCAGGCACCCCATGAATGAGTGAGTGAGTGTAGGAAACGTATTCTGTGACGGAGTGGACGGGGTTATTGTCGGGCCTGACAGAGATTACAAGAATAAGACGTAGTACATGTATATACATGTAGATATGTATCATATGCTATCAATGTGCTACTTGATAATACATTGTGAGGTTATAGGCCTGCTGAATAATAAACATGCTCATTTACTTATTTTATCTATTATATATATATATAATAGATTAAAAAAAAATATATATATATATATATATAAATATATATATATATATTTAATAATATTGCATATAATGAATATAAAGTCAGAGTACACTACAACTCATCTTGTGAATCACGTTCACAGGAAATGTGGTGACGTCATTAATCTTAGCCAAACCCGCCCGCCTATTTAAGGCAGAAAACACGCTTTGCATTCCTTATGTGAAACACCAAAATAAATGAAGTGTACAGTCGCAGTTGAAGAGCTTCCCACCCAACAACCAGCCCACATTTCCCGAAACACACACACACACACACACACAGAAACACACGCCCCCCTCACCCCCACCCCTACACACACAAACACATTAACACAGACTCAAACACTCAGACAAACAAACAACCCCCCCCCACACACACAAAGAAACACACACACACACACACACACACACACACACAGAAACACCCCCCCCCCACACACACACACACACACACACACCAACACAGACTCACCCACTCAGACACACACCCTCACACACACACACACACAGTCTTCAGCTCCGACACTGCGGAGTAGCCTGCAGGACCACATTCATTGTGTTTACACCTCGCACCTCTCTCACGTCG
>NC_140286.1:2188318-2193318 GCF_964030765.1 Micromesistius poutassou
AATATTGTTTTTACTTTTGAGTTTTGCATGCATGTGCATTTGTACAGTGTTACTTTGTATATTTTATCTACAATATACATAACCCATACGTTATCCTCACGTCAAGTGAAAAGCGGTGGATCAACGCTGTACCCCCAACCCTTACCCAACACCTTGTCTTTGTGGGGCTGGAAGGGGGAGAGAGGGGTTAACTAAATGTTAGTGCGCTGCTAATGACCCGTCCACTGACAGAAACCTCATCTGTTCAGCCTGCATCTTGGCCCGTGATTTTTTTTTTTTTTTCTCAATAGTTTGAATAAATAAATAAATAAATAAATATAAAATTCTTTATCTCTCGTTTCCAAAATGAAGCACTTGAGGCCGTTTGCTCATTTGATGAATCGCATGTTCTCACACGATCCTTGCCTTTCCTGGCTTGTATCTTGGTGATTGAAGGTCCTTTATTCTGAGGCACTTTGGATAAAAGCCTCAGCTAAATAACAGTGAGATAAAATACATGATGCAAGAGCCAGCCTGTCTATTAAAGGGGCCTCTGGCTGCGCTCACATGTAGGAGACCCCACCCCTCACCTCCGTCAGGCCACACCCCTCACCTCCGTCAGGCCACACCCCTCACCTCCGTCAGGCTCCACCCCTCACCTCCGTCAGGCCACACCCCTCACCTCCGTCAGGCTCCACCCCTCACCTCCGTCAGGCTCCACCCCTCACCTCCATCAGGCTCCACCCCTCACCTCCATCAGGCCACACCTCCAACCTCCGTCAGGCCACACCCCTCACCTCCGTCAGGCCACACCTCCAACCTCTGTCAGGCCACACCCCTCACCTCCGTCAGGCCACACCTCCAACCTCTGTCAGGCCACACCCCTCACCTCCGTCAGGCCACACCTCCAACCTCTGTCAGGCCACACCTCCAACCTCCATCAGGCCACACCTCCAACCTCTGTCAGGCCACACCCCTCACCTCCGTCAGGCCACACCTCCAACCTCCATCAGACCACACCTCTACACCTCTACACCTCTACACCTCCGTCAGGCCACACCTCTACACCCCTCAGCTGCATCAGGCCACACCTCTACACCCCTCACCTCCATCAGGCCACACCTCTAACCGCCGTCAGGCCTCAGCAGAAAGGAGCTAAAGGTTATTTGTGTTTACAGAACCATAACACATTGTGTGGGGAGTCTGAGGTGGTTAACGTGTGAAAAATGGAAAAGTTTAACAATAAAGACATTCATTGAGGAAAAATGTCTTGACCTGCTGTGAGTACAGACATTGTAAGCATGGTTGACTACACTCTTACAGGTGCAGGCCCAGAGGTTTTACAACAGAACAGTCCAGAAAATTGCATTCATGTGTTTGTGAATGCAATAAAGACAGCGGTGCAGTGAGACAGAATGCTGCTGCAGATGAACTCCAATAGGACGTTCAACGATCAAATAAAAACCTCCACTGATTACAACCTCACGTTTCCTCTCCGTGCTGTTAAACGTTGAGAACGCCACGTCCATGACGAGTTCATTCCCCCTCGGAGGTCCGGCGGCGACACCACCACGCCGAAACAATAGAGTGACATTCATCGGCCTGCAATGACCCGTCAGAACAATGTGTCACTGACTCCCAAAATTCACCCTATAAAACCCCCCGTCCCCACCCTCACCCTCACCCCCTCACCCCGATGAACAACCTTGTTCCGAGTTCCTAAGGCAACCCTCCTAAGTGTTCTCCACCTTTCTCCACCTTTTTCCTGTTTCCACGGGAGAGAAAAAAACATTAAAAAACACAGAGGGGGGCCTTGAAGGTGAGTTTCAGTTCAGAGTTGAGGAGGCCGCCGTTTCAAAACACTGCCAGGTATTCCACAGAGGGGATACAACAGCGCTTTGTAATAACAGGTCAAGTGGACGCAGGGTTCCAACGCTCGCGGGGCGATCGGCCTATAGATGCATGGTCCTTTGGAGAGAGAGAGAGGCACAGAGAGAGCGAGAGAGAGAGAGAAAGGGGATGGTGGTTGTCATGGTGATGACGGATGGGGCGGGAGAGGGGGGTGGTGGGGGCTTTGGATGTAATGGGAGTGTCTGCCTGTAAAGGTCAGGTCATTTAAATCGCTTTTCCTGTCAATTGGGAAGGTTTGCAGAGCGTGCACGTGTGATATGGGCGTGCACGAGGAAGTGCTGAGCTGGGCAGCTTGGGTCCCAGTGCTGTGACGAACGCTACTACAGGAATTTACTGGAATTTTGTTTTCATAAATGAGGACAGGAAAGAGCAACAGTGGAGGCATAAATCAGTCTCTCTTTCTCTTTCTCTCTCCCGCTCTCGACGTCTCTTTACCACTCTCACTCTCTCTCTCCCACACACTCGCTCTTTCTCTTCACCACACTCTCTGTCCTACTCTCTGTCTATATCTGTCTCTTTATTACTCTCTCTCTCTCCCTCATCTGCTCTCTCTCTCTCTCTCTCTCTCTCCCTCATCTGCTCTCTCTCTCTCTCTCTCTCTCTCTCTCTCTCTCTCTCTCTCTCTCTCTCTCTCTCTCTCTCTCTCTCTCTCTCTCTCTGTGTGTACTCTCCGTCTCCCCGTCTCAGAATAGGTGACTGTACCAGTGCAATAACAAACGTGGTGGTGGTGATGGATGTGAGACGGGGCCTGACTGAGAACCTGCCCGGGCCCACGTACTCTGCAGCCCATGCCTGCTACCTCAGGAGGGGAGCGGCCCTGATTCCCACATTTTTGGGGCCAAACAGGAAGAAATGACGGACACAATTTCCCCCGACGATCAAACGCTGTTGACTCTGCGCACCAACGCGGGCCGATGCAATCTGTGGCGGCTACAAAGTAGTTGAATGTGCTGAAATTGTGAACTATTTTGAGGCTGTTTCCTCTCTTTGGTGCGGCCGGGGCCAGATTGGCCTTAATTAAGGACAGGCGGGAAAACAGGAAGTTTTAAAGTCAGGGCTGTAATTGATTGGTTGGCCGAGCCAAAAGGTCCCTGATGGTCAGCGCAGAGGGGAAGGTTCTGTGGTTGAGATGCCAAGACCCAGCGCTCTGCTGTGAACGGGCTAACGCTGAACGCATTCTTATGCTGAATGTAGCTTTACGCCAAATGCATCATCGTATTTATTTAACTTTACATAAATAAGAGAACGCGCAACTGTCTTCTGGGAATCCACTCCTCTGGTTCAGAATGTTTCATCCTGTAAAGATGTATGCACACAAACGTAATGAAACACAGGAGACCCCTATCTCTCCTCCTCACTCTGGTTATTTTTGGTGAGCGCTCCTATCTCCAGTTTGGGAGCTTGCCATGCGTCAGCCTTGATGTATCTCCTGCTTGTTCGCTCCGTTATCAGGCTAACCCGTAATAAGAGGTCTCAGAGGACAGCCAGCCAATCAGGCGGGCCGGGGCTGGCTCCCCCCGAGCCGCCCACTGTGGACTCCACTCACAGCGTCTCCTGCTAGCCTGGGACTTCCAGCATGCTCCCCCAACAGCCTTCTACGCAGCTCCCTGGCTATCTGAAACACAGATGAAAATTTATGGCATCGCGAGCCTTCACGGAGCCAAATGATGTTTACACAGGCATACCTCGCCATGAGCAAGCGCGGCCCGAATGTCTGGGACGCCGCGGTGCATGCTGGGTAAGCGAGGAGGAGCCGGTTGGAGTACCAGCAGACGCCCCTCGCCCACTTGACCCGGGTGACTCAGGCGATGGCGCGCCGCCTGGGTCGGGACTCAGGGCTGAAGGAGACCGGAGCTGTGGAGCTAACGTCCTGAGCGCCCCTACCTGAGGATCTGAAGCTTTTCACAGGAAAAGAAGAAAGAAAAAGCATGTATACACACCCCCCCTTACACACAGGAACTATGGCACACACACACACACACACCCACTCCATGCAAACACACACGTAGACACACAACAAAACACTGTTTAATGTAACAGTGCCATAAAAGACGTATGATCTCAATGTATCTCACCTGGTTTCTCTTCCCTCTCTTATTGAAATGTTGACCTTCAGTCCGTCAAACTAGATTAACTTAACATAACAATGAGTTACCATAACAGAATATCTCATATGACATAGACTTTCGTGAAACATGTGATCTGGAATCATCAAACGGCGTTTCACAATCACGATGGACAGTACGTCATCAGCCTAGAATCTTCCTTGGAAGTTGAGAAAACAATTAGCATGTTGCTTGTTGACACATGTTTAATTGGTTAAAAAATGCTCCCCCCCCCCAGTCCTCCCCCCCCCCCCCCCTCCCCCCGATCCACTTTGTTTTCTTTAGAGAAAGGACTCGCGGCTCTTACAGAAATATATTCCGGGAAGTATTGCAATTGGCTGCGAGCTCGGGTTCCCACACACGGAATAGCGGCGGACTTTAATTCAAAACGCCTTGGACACGGAGCTGACTCTGGGCCAGCGGTGGAGAGGAGACAGCGTCACCGTAACCCCGCCGTGAACCCTGCTGGATCCCAGAGTCCTCCTCCGATAGACACTCTCAATGAGTTAGGCCGACGTGATTTAGCGGTCTCCGAGCGCTCAGGGCCCACAGCCGGGGTAATGGAACAGTGGTGTGGGCCGCGTCTCTCATTAAACAGGGGGAACACTGCTCTCTCTTTGACAAATCTCTCATTGTTGTACCGAGATGAAGATGATTTGATAATCAAATGCCGCAATGTGACTCACATTGTGTTCTTTTACGTTTCCCCCCCGTCGACGTGCTCAGGACATAACGCTGGCTTGGATGTTTAGGAAAGTAAACCAAATGCTTTGTACACAAACAGGGGCAATGCATTATTTGTCAATTTGACAATCTGTGAATTTCATTGTAATGTAGTAAGATGTACAGAGAAGAAAAAAAAAAGAACTATGACTAAGCTTTGCTCAACTTTTGATTAAAGATGTGTTGGTCTCAGCATCTCTGCTTTAGGAGCCTCTAAGCCTTGCTTATTCTGGCCCATTGATGCGCAAACTAACATAACATACCTACACTGCCAAACTATTC
>NC_140286.1:2195818-2205818 GCF_964030765.1 Micromesistius poutassou
GACCTCTTAATGTGTGTGAACACTGTTGCGCTGGTGACCCTTGACCCTGTTGAACATCTATTCCAGCGGCAAGGGGAGAGGAGGAGGAGGAGGAGGAGGGGGGAAGAGGAGGAGGAGAAGGGGGGGAGGGAGGGAGGGAGGAACTCTGTGATGTTGTGTTTATATGTCCTCCCTCGCAGCACTATGGATACTAAAAAGCAAAGCTAGCGCTGTGCCATAAATATCCCAAAAGCTGATAAATATTTGCTCATGCCTATAAAGTTTAAAGCATTAGGTGCTGGGATTCACTTGTCCAAGGGGGGGGTTTGGAGTTTCTCTTGCTCAAATACACCTTGATTTTGCCAAGTCCTGGTGTAATGTTTACCGGCACAAAATGGCGGCTAGAGCTTTCTGAACCGACATCAGAGTCGTAAAGACGAACCCTGGCGGGGTGGGGACACACTTTGACACGACACGCACACTTCACAATCACCAACCGCTGAACTGTGGACAGGGTTGGCCATTAACGGATAACGGTTTTCGATAATGAGAGCAAGAATAACGACAATAATAACGCACACACACACTCACACACACACACACACACACACACACACACTCTCTCTCTTCTCTCTCTCTCTCTCTCTGTCTCTAACACACACATACACACAAACACATATACCCACACAATCACACACACACACACACACACACACACAAGCAGGCACACACACAGACACACAATCTCTATCTCTTGCTCACTCACACGCACATACAAACACACACACACACACACACACACACACACACACACACACCCCAATTCCATTTCACATTCAAATAAACTCATCTATTACCTCTCTCTTTCTTTCTCTCTCTCTCTTGCTCTCTCTCTCTCTCTCTCTCTCTCTCTCTCTCCCTCACAACAGGGGCACAACAAGCCTCAAGAGCTTGCTGAACTCTGAACGGTGAGCCTGGCTCTCTCTCTCTCTCTCTCTCTCTCTCTCTCTCTCTCTCTCTGTGGAGCCTGGTACATTCCTCAACACTCAATAAACTCGGCTAACTCAAGATGTCAAAGAGCAGGCAGATAAGGCTAATCCCCGCACATAAATCTCACCATCTCTGAAAATCTCAATTTCATCTAGTGACGGCAATACTCAAGAGGTCACGCTGCGCTCCGACACACGGAGCACTGGGGCAGGTGCTTGGCCCGTGACGGCTCATCGGGGACCCCGGAGAGGTGGACCTTCTTTCCTGAAGGGACGAGGGGCTGGGGTCCTGCAGGGAAGCACCTGACTAAAGCTTGTCTGTGTGGAAATACAAGGGGCTGATTTACTGGAAGCAAAGAGGGTAGAAGCAACACACACTACAACTCAATTTACAGCTTAATCCTGACTCATTTAAGTCTGTACCTCCCAACGTCTCTGGATAAATATATCACATGTCTGATGTTCTTAGTAACGCCGGCCACAGTTAATTATTTAAAAATACATAGGAAATCCTCTTCACATATTAGCTGATAAGATCTGTTGTTTTTGCTTTGCTCACTTTCCTCTGGTGAAGAAGAAAAAGCCCCTCAGTTGAACCAGGCCAGCCTTAGCTGCAGCGTTGAGAGTGTATGCATTTGTCTTAAACAGAAATAGTCCATGGCGACTTCTACAGAAAATTATAATTAACTTCTTTCAAATAGAGGATGCCTGTATAAAAATCGCTAGTGTGTCACCAGAATGATTTATTAGAAACAATTTAAATAAACTATTTTTTAAACTGTCCGAAAACAACAACAAAAAAAAGCAATACAACACAATTCAAAGCTAAAATAAACCTTGTGTTTAATACAAATAAATAAGTCCAGGAAAATGGCAGGGCCCTAATATGGATGACACAATTGTAAAATGCAATTCTATACACCAGTTTCATAACAGCTCTTCGAAAGGCAACACTCCTCCCGTTACAGACTTGCCAACACATGACATTACAGCCCCAATACATTTAACCTTCACACATATTGCTATGGGCCTACCTTGGCCGCCAGTCGCTTCACTCAGAAGCAGCCATTCAAACAGCTTTCGGGAGTTTCCATGGTTATCAACAGGCCTGTAAGTTATGGTTCTTTTCTTTTTTTTTCTTTTTTGTGAGGGGGTGGGGGATTATTCATGAGATGTTTGCTATCAGTATGGACTGATGATTCTTTGATTGAAAAAAGCCATTTAAATTGCATAAACATAGTCTAAATAACAGAACATGTGTTAGCTTTGAACTTGTTTTCACTTAAATTGTGTAATACTGTCCACTACTACAAGTATTAAGTGTAACAAAATGCCCAGGTATGAAGAAGATTTAGGTGCATTAATCTTAGTCTGTGTGTGTGTGTGTGTGTGTGTGTGTGTGTGTGTGTGTGTGTGTGTGTGTGTGTGTGTGTGTGTGTGTGTGTGTGTGTATGGGTGTGTGTGTGTGTGTGTGTGTGTGTGTGTGTGTGTGTGTGTGTGTGTGTGTGTGTGGTGTGTGTGTGTGTGTGTTTGTGTTTTTTAACTCCACTCCTCTTTAACACACCTTCACCAGTTACAGTCGACTAATAAATTTGAAAAAAGTACCTTCATATTTCCCAAGAGTCCACAATGTTTGAATATCAAAACGTTTCTAGATTTCATAAGCGGCTCTTTTCAGCAAACAATTACACAACGAGACGAAATTACATTGATTGCCCTAGTCTTCAATACCCTGTGTAGACCAAAACTGGTTTCAGCCAGATAACGTAAGAGCTATTAGCGGTAAATGGGCAGATAAAAAAAAAAGATTGTTCTAATAACCACTCAACAAAAAAAGAAAAAGAAAAAAGACATTCAAACTGTTTTTTTTTTTTTACTTCTACGCTATAATTATATCTTTATTAACAATCATTGCCACATATTTAACAATGGAAGATTTATAAATACTTTGATTCATGGAAAGTTGTCTCGGTTTTTTGTAGTTTGATTCCAGTTGCAGAAAAAATAAAATACAAAATAAAAATCTGAATTTCCTTCGAGGTTAGCGTCGTGCCTCTCCGAGCACCGGTCATTCCATCCAATTACATTATTTTGTCATTTTTATCGGTTCGTTTTGGTTTCTTCTCCAGAGTGGGAAATCCATAAGAATAGTCACAAAGTGGTCTTTCGATGCGGAACTGAGAGTTGACTCTGCGTCATAGGAGAGAAGAACGATAGATTGAGCGCGCAAAGGTCCAGAAACCATCCACTGGACGTCCCCGGGGGGGTCGGACAAACATCACCTGCGTGGCTCCTGTCCAAAAAAACATCTTCATAGGGGCCCCACTTCATAGGGGCGCCACACGTGACGTAGCGCAGTTCTCCACAACATTCTGGACGAATACAATCCCCAGATATTCCACTGTTGGGTCCCGCTTGGGGCGGGTGGTGGAGGAGGAAGAGGAGGAGCAGCAGGAGGAGGAGGAGGAGGAGGAGGGGGGCGGATAGGGTTGGGTGGTGGCGGGCATGTGATTGAAGGTCACCCATGAAGGACCACCACCCCACCTCCCCTGCAGCTTTCTCTTCTCCGCCCAGAGGTCAGCGGGGGTGTGCTTGGCTATGGGCTTTATCTGAGAGGGGGGGGGGGGGGTGGGGGTAGGAGAGACTCCCAAATACTTCCACTTCCACGCGACGCTTTTGGCGCTCAGGCCAGGGCCATGGGACACCAGGGCTCGCCCCTGACGGAGGAGGCCACGTCGGAGGGCACGGACAGACCCACGCTGGTGTACAGGCTCTCCTGGCCCGGGTACTTCCCCCCGGAGAGGGACACCTCGCCGGAGCCCGACAGCACTGAGGAGCTCACCTGGGAGAGCAGCAGAGGGGTGGAGGGGTTATTACCACGGTTACAGCACGCGCTCGGTATTGGTACACGCTGGGTATTGGTACACGCTGGGTATTGGTACACGCTGGGTATTGGTACACGCTGGGTATTGGTACACGCTGGGTATTGGTACACTCTGGGTATTGGTACACGCTGGGTATTGGTACACGCTGGGTATTAGTACATGGGTATTGGTACACTCTGGGTATTGGTACACACTGGGTATTAGTACACTCTGGGTATTAGTACACGCTGGGTATTAGCACACGCTGGGTATTGGTACACGCTGGGTATTGGTACACTCCGGGGATGGTTATTGCATGATTAAGGGAGTGGGATTCAGAGACTACAGAGTTGGATTAGCTGACGGTACGACCCGGGGCTAAAAACATTGGTGTGGAGCTACATTTCAGAGTTATCATCAATAGCATGCTGTACACTCATCCCCATGGTAACCTCTGTTCCCTTGGATCTTGTTTTTAACAATCGTTGCATATTGCAATATATATATATATATACTGTATATATATAGATATAGATATAGCAATGATGGCAGTAATATTACCATGTGTATATATATATATCTATCTATATATATATATATAAATATATCAATTTAGTGGGGGGTTTAATGTAATACCTTTTTTTATTAAAGAAATTATTTATGTTTTGAGTGACCATACAAATAAAATAAAAATGTGTGTGAGTGTTTGTGGCTGTTTAGTAAGTTCAAATTAATATAAGCAGTAAGTAAGTGAAATTAATCAAATCGTATTAATTGCCGTAAATAATTGACGTGGAACTATTACTATTTGTAATATATTAGGGCTACATATCAAATCGCTCTAAGAACAAGTCTTACCCCTGACACCTGGGTGGACGGGGAGTTGTTTTTGGAGCAGTCCTCTGAGTTGGAGGAGGAGGTGGAGGTGGGGGTCATGGGCACCGCGCTGTTATTGGCTGGGAGGATAAAACACAAGAAACGTCAGTCTGTTGTTCAGGTGGTTGCAAAAATAAAACCACGGCACTGACGAACCTCTCGGTGTTCTTTTGAAATATACAACATTGGATAAAATACTTACAGGATGAACCCTTTGATTTATTCAGGGTTTTTGGTTTTCTTTTCCGCGTCTGTATCCCTTCTTTTTTCATGGCGAGGGGCCGAGGCACCTGTAGAATACAATACATAATACAGGTTTGACAAATAAACAATGTTTTATTCAACTATCAAATATAGCCATGCATTCTTTTAATTGACGTGTGTTCGTTGTTAATCATCATAACTGATCAAAAAAAATCTAATTTTTTTTGTAAAAGTGGAGGAAGCGCTGCACTCACGCCGTGTAACTTGGTGTATAGTCCGCAGGCGTTGCACACCGGCTCTCCCTCCGCGTTCCTCCGCCACAGGGTGGTCGTGCTCGTCTGGCAGTTTGCGCACGAAAGCCCGATTCTCCTGGAGGAGGACTGGGAAGAAGAATAAGCAGAACATAAAGATGGATTCGGGCAGAACCACTGAGAGGAAGGCAGTGATACCCCGGGACGTCTCAGGCCTACTGACTAATGGGATCGTTGGCTGCGACCCAAAAGCTCTATAAATCATTTAGGAAGAAAGCGATGGCTTTAATTTGGGTTTCATTCGGTTATCTTTTCCCCAAGTTCCTAACAATAATACTTACTTACTTAACGGTACGGCCATTTAACACAACCGTGCGTGTGATTATTTCTAAGGGCTGTTTTATCAGGGAGCTCCGGCGGGCCTGGTGTAAGAGCTGCGTATTGTTGTGCGTAAAGGCGCCAGGAAAATACCCACATCCAAGAACCCCCCCCCCCCCCGTACCAGGTCAACATTATTCTCATCCTAATGGGAACTTAAAGGCCTGTTAGGGAAACTTTAATTATACACGAAAACAAATGAGTTGTGTTAATGAATTGGGAATTGGACACGAGTCTTAACGATGATTCCAGACCGAATACATATTTGTCTGCATATTTTAAGCGATTACCCTCAACCCCTCACACTTTGAGGTGATGAGGCGGGACATTGAGGTGGTCTATCGAGCGGGGGCTTACCATCCGTTTCTGTGGTTTGATTAAGGGTCGGCTGAGGCCGTTCATCTTGCTGTACAGGCCGCAGGCGTTGCACAGAAAGTGTCCGGTGCCGTCGCGTCTCCACAGCGGCGTGGAGATTGAGCCGCAGTTCACACACTCCCGGCCTTCTCCCATGTCGTCGAAACTCTCTGAAATCACACAGAAAACCGGGATGTCATTAGTACATTCGTACAATAGTACACATCAGGCACCTCACGGTTAGTGACCTCATCCTAATCAGGTTGTGCGATGGAAGTGATTGATTTTTAAACAGATAAACATAGGTCTGTTTTAGCATCAGGGAGATTTGGTTTTGATACATTTTGATCTCCTGACTTTATTAGAGGCTGAAGAGAATGGAAAATGGCAGTTTGACAGAAAATGAAGTAACTCGGTTATTCGAATTTTTTTTGTGTGCAATGACTAAAGTTCTAAATACATGCATTAATTAACATTAAGTTGTAGCCTAATACATTATAATAATACACATACCATAATACACCCGAACGTAGGCCTATATTTGCTATATTTATGTCTACATTACACTTGAACTAAATGCCCTGCAGTTGCACACTTTCCACAACAGCTATGAACCATCTATCAGACAATTTAATTAAAATGAATTAATATAATTAAATAAAAAATAAAAAGCTCCATACCTCCGTTGGGTCCTCGTATGAGAGAGGTCGCGGAGCCCCTGTTCTGCAGCGTGTGCAGCATGGGGTTGTCGAAGGGGCCCCCGGGCCACGGGGAGGACAGCTGGGACGGCTGCGGGGCGACGTAGTGCGAGTAGGGGCTGGGGTAGGATCCGGGCAGGGCCCGGGACAGGCCGTACTGGTCCCGGCCGCCCACGTTCAGCGGGTTGGCGTAGCCGCTGTCCCGGGACACGCCGTTGTTAATGGGCGGACTCGGGGAGTAGTGGAACCGATTGGACGCGTGCGGGCTCCCCGTGGAGTACGACGGGCTCTCGGGGGCCGACTGCGACCACACCGAGTGGCCGGCCACGGCGTGGCTCGGCTGACTCGAGCCGCCGGCCTGCAGGTACGACAGGCTGGGGATCATGGGGCCCACCCGGGAGCTGGGCACGTACACCGGGGAGTTGGGGTTGGAGTGCATGTAACCGTTGGAGGAGATGTCGTATCCGGTTTGGCTCTGGGCCGCCGCGATGGCGAGTGTCTGATACATGTCGGCCGGGTCTACGAGCAGGCCCGTCTTGGGCCCTCCGCCCGACAACACCAGCTTGTTGCCCTGGTCTAAATCCGTGAACAGTGGGAGGTCCTCCGAGGCGGCGAGGCCGTTGGCGTGGTGGTGGTGGTGGTGGTGTCCGAAGTGGACGTAGGAGTGTAGTGATCGGCCCTCGGAGGAGCGGTGCCGATGTCCCAGCGCCACGTCCAGCTCGCTGGGCGGCTGCGGGGCGGCGGGGGAGCGCAGGTCCTCGGAAGAGGGGTGCGCCTCCCCCCTGCTGTCCTGAGAGTGCAGGTAGCTGTGCTCCGCCGGCGGGGACCCGGGGCTGCTGACTTCTCGCTTGACCATGGACCAGCTGTTGTCACCCAGCTCCATCCAGGGGCAGTGCTGATACACCGTGAGGTTAGAAATAGTGAGGGCTCAGTTTCCCCTGGGGAAAGGAATACATTTTAAAAAAAAAAATACAAAAGCGTTAAAAACGTCACGATTGGGGGGATACTTCAAGGCAAATGATGAGCCCACTCCAGAGATACCGATCCTTGAGTGTTATTGAGAATGAGAGCGACACATAGATCAAGCCGAGGTTAACATACCAAACTAAATGCATCATCATCATCATCCTCAACTATCGTCTCACACAGTCCCAGCCGGGACCCGTTCCCCATGGTAGCACACTTTGATTGGTTCATTTGGAAACAAATATCCATTCAAACGTTTAAAAATACCAGTAAGAACATAGATATACGGTCCCAGTTTTCTTCCCCCCAGAGGGGAAAAGCAAATGATTTCTCATTGACTCGGTACCACAACCTAACTAAAGTGCAGTAAACCGCTTTCTAACGCACCATCCACGTCCTCGCACCTCCTCGCTCCGACCGCCTCATAATTACACCCAAAACACACACCGCCGGTGATAGGAAACACAACGCAATATGTCTTGGAAGCAAAGAGATAGCCTCATGATAAGGCTCATAACAGATAAGACCCAAAGGAGGGCTAGTGATAAAACAATACCCCTAAATGATTTAGGTGCTCCGCCGCTGGACCGCAGGACAGCCCAGATGTTGACCAGTCCGCCGGCGGGACAGCGGGGCGCGGAGAGGAGAGAGTTTTAAAGTTATAAAGTTGGGTCTGTATCCCGATACAACACGTACCTGCTAGTTCTATGGCTCCATGGGGTCGCGAGTTTAAAAAAGTTTGTAATAGTGTGCAGTCGTAGCTCCGGGAGATAATGAAAACGTCGGGAGGCTCTAGCGAGGCTTTTGAGAGGAGGCGCTTCTGGCGGCCGTAGAGGCGATCAGCCCCGCGGACCAATCAGAGCGCTGCTGGGGGGCCAGCCTCAGCTCAGCCCTGGAGCCCATCGGGATGAGGACGAGAGTGGATCAGGGTCTTGAATCACAATAAGTTGCCAATGTAATCACGATTCTCGTCCTCTTTCGTTGTTTCCTTTGGGGACAGTATGTTTAAGCAGACTGTAAATGACTCATTGAACAGGTCTCATTGTTAGCGTTAGCGGTAGTTTGCATATGGAGGATTTGCATTCATGCAGACCAGGAAGGCGCTGCACAGCATTCCGCTTTGTTTTTTTAATGCACTAATATTTAAATTAGACTGCTCACAAAATAACAGGCCTTTATTTCTGTATTATAACTAAATGGTACAATGACGCTCATGTCCACTTTCTAAATGTGTCTGATTAACATATAAATACTAAAAGAAAGCATGGAGGTTATTCTTTAGGTGATTTATTAAGGGTCTGTCTGCCCGGATTCCCTCTTTCCCATAATGTCTGTGGTCGTGAATAACCAAAAGGTGAGTTCAAGGCCTATTAGACCTTTTCCTTATTACTGGCAAAACAAAAATTAACAATAAAAATAACATTTTTTTTTTATTTATAAATAAACCCTCTCCAGTATTTTATTATTTGTATTATTTCTTGAGCTATAATTAAATGACTATTATCCCATTTGATCAGATCTTCCACTTCTTATTTCCACTTCCGATTGTACACAATTTGCATGTCTCCTAATTAGTTTATTTTAAGGAGACGTTTCTCGGTGGGATTAAAGGCTTTTACCTGAATAGGAGCCCAACCCACTGCACGCTTCTTCACTTTGAAGCTGGATGATGCATTCAGCCAGAATATACATTGGGGAGTGACGTGATCAAAAGTAACAAGGTGTCAATCGAATCATTCGGTGACGGCTCTTCGGTCGTGTTCACAAAGGGCCGCAGATCGTCCAGCACGCATCACCCCGGAGGACCATCCGCCAGGTATTCGTGTCTATTTACATTCGTGTCTGGCAGGAGATAGGCTCGGCTCTGCAGGGTGACTCCTCGGTAGAGGGCTGGCTGGACTGAATTAAAACGGAGACTGGTTTGGTGAACGTTGAGGATGCAGCCAGGGAGGATGAGTTCAGATGACTTTTAGGTTCACAACAAACCAAATAGGCCTCGTTCTGGTTCACATTTCTGTGTGTGTGTGTGTGTGTGTGTGTGTGTGTGTGTGTGTGTGTGTGTGTGTGTGTGTGTGTGTGTGTGTGTGTGTGTGTGTGTGTGTGTGTGCGCGCGCGCGCGCGCGCGCGTGTGTTTGTGCGAGAGGTCAAAGCATAATTTTTGAAATATAGCAAATGGCCCCCAGCTATGTGGCTCCCAATCCTCCACATTTTCTTGGCCTCAGCAGCGATGGAGTTTCTCGAATGGTGGAATGGAAGGAATCCATGGCACTAGGCTACTGTCTCCAATCACGAGCTCTGAATGAACGACCATGTCAGCGAGGTGCGAGGAGAGAGAAAGACCCCCCCCCCCCCCCCAACACACACACACACACACACACACACACACACACACACACACACACACACCCACACCCCCACCCCAAAACCCCTGCTTTTGGCTG
>NC_140286.1:2213318-2253776 GCF_964030765.1 Micromesistius poutassou
GCTTTAGATTGGCTGGAGACTGGGATGGTTATCCAATACGCTGGTATCTTGTACACTGCTGCGTCATGTGAGACCGCTCTGAACGAGTCAAACAAGAGATAATGACGCATGGCACGTTTCACCGCTTCAAAGCCGGCGGCACTTTGCCAAACAATCAATTAAATTCATTAAAAAATGAAATGGCTTAATAACATTCATCCCCTCAAATACACAACAAGGCTGGAGTCTGGGACGGGGTTGGACGGAATACCTCTCTCACCGCACAGGGGAATGGGAAGACAAAGGTTGCCATGAATACAAGACTGTAGTTATAAGGCCGGCACCCATTGTGGTGCTGTTGACTCGAGAAACACCTTCTGCCACGGCCAGACCACTTCAGAGCCACATCACCTGGGGACAATGGGAAGGAGGTGTCACGGCGGCGGTTAGCTGTGAGTGTGTGTGTGTGTGTGTTTGTGTGTGTATGTGCCTTGATTAGTGTGTTTGCTGTCTACTTATTAGGACCACCAAAGCTGGATACTAAAACACGAGAAGATAGTTAAGAGTGAGCCCCATGAATCAGTCCATTGTGGGACACTTTTCTGATGAACTAGCAAACAAGGTGAAATGAACATGTTAATAATACTCCAAACAAAATATTTGTTGAAATTCGATGCATTGGATTGCAACACACACACATACACACACACACACACACACACACAGGCTCTGCTCTCATGTCTCACCTGAGCTGTGATTGGCTCATCACCAACATCATCCTCTCTAAACGAAAAGCCCTGAGCTGAGGGAAACCAGCATGAGCCATAAACACACACACACACACACACACACACACACACAGAAACACACAGAAACACACCCCATTACAACTCTATATCTATGGCCGTTTATTGTACACAGGATAAAGGTCAGAATGAAGGTCGCTGAGAGGGGTCCGAGGAAGACCTGGGGGAGACGTTTTGCTCGTGGAGTAGGAGTGAGGGCCCCGGTGTAGGGAGAGACGGAAGTGGGGGGGGGGGGGGGAGAGACAGAGAGCGAGGGAGAGAGAGAGAATGATGAATGGATATAAGGCCAGGAGAAAGATGAGAGAATTACGATATGAAGGGAGCAAGGTTGTGAACCTCCAGCTCATACACAGACATACGTACACACATGCACACACTTAAACACCCTACATACACACACAAACAAACACACACATCCACAACCACACGTACACACCTGCACACACACAAGCTCAAGCACCCACACCCACACCCACACGCACACACACACACATGCAGGTGGGATACCTACCTGCAGCACAGGTCAGCTAGAGTCTCAAGAACAAGAGGTGGAAATGAGTAACAGCGTTATATGGCGTTGTTAATGGTTAACGTGGCCCCTAGACTTGTGCCCTGGTCCCAGGCACCTGCAGCCCCCTTTCATTTTTACAGCCATCCTCCCAGGGCCAAAACAAATACCCAGAATGCTTATTGGGCACATCGACAATATATAAACCATCTCCCTTGCTCTCTGTGTCTCTCCTGCTCTTGTTCTATTGCTCTCTCTCTCTCTCTCTCTCTCTCTCTCTCTCTCTCTCTCTCTCTCTCTCTCTCTCTCTCTCTCTCTCTCTCTCTCTCTCTCTCTCTCTCTCTCTCTCTATCACTCACTCTAGAGGCCAACAGACCTACAACAATTTCGCTGTGGAAATGGTCAAGAGTGTTAAACCGTTTGACTTTTGTCATCGTTCAAACATGACCGTTTTTTTACGGTCATGGCTTTCAGCATTGCTGTCGAGCTGCACCATGTACATACATACGTCTACTCTACACTGTCCTACTCCACACTGTCCTACTCTACACTGTCCTACTCTACACTGTCCTACTCCACACTATCCTACACTACACTGTCCTACACTACACTGTCCTACTCTACACTGTCCTACTCTACTCTACACTGTCCTACTCTACTCTACACTGTCCTACTCTACACTGTCCTACTCTACACTGTCCTACTCTACTCTACACTGTCCTACTCTACTCTACACTGTCCTACTCTACCCTGTCCTACTCTACTCTACACTGTCCTACACTACACTGTCCTACTCTACACTGTCCTACTCTACACTGTCCTACTCTACTCTACACTGTCCTACTCTACTCTACACTGTCCTACTCTACACTGTCCTACTCTACACTGTCCTACTCTACACTGTCCTACTCTACTCTACACTGTCCTACTCTACTCTACACTGTCCTACTCTACACTGTCCTACTCTACACTGTCCTACTCCACACTGTCCTACTCTACTCTACACTGTCCTACTCTACACTGTCCTACTCTACACTGTCCTACTCTACACTGTCCTACTCTACTCTACACTGTCCTACTCTACTCTAGACTATCCTACTCTACACTGTCCTACTCTACTCTACACTGTCCTACTCTACACTGTCCTACTCTACACTGTCCTACTCTACTCTACACTGTCCTACTCTACTCTACACTGTCCTACTCTACACTGTCCTACTCTACTCTACACTGTCCTACTCTACACTGTCCTACTCTACTATACACTGTCCTACACTACACTGTCCTACTCTACTCTACACACTGTCCTACTCTACTCTACACTGTCCTACTCTACTCTACACTGTCCTACTCTACACTATCCTACTCTTCACTATCCTATCCTACTCTACCCTGTCCTACTCTACTCTACCCTGTCCTACTCTACTCTACACTGTCCTACTCTACTCTAGACTATCCTACTCTTCACTATCCTACTCTACTCTACAATGTCATTATTCTGCTTTATGGCTGCTCTAATCTATTGTATTCTACTCTACTCTACTATATTCTACTCTACTGTAACCTATTATCTGATTGACTGTAACCTATTCTATTCTATTATGCTCCACTTCAACCTATGATATTATATTCTTCTCTACTCTATTCTACTCAAACGCAATTCTACTCCACTCTATTCTGATCTACTTGAACCTGTTGTATTCCACTCTCATCCTTATTCTACTCTCCTCTAACCTTTTGTAATGTACTTAACTCTAAGCGGTTCTACTCTAGTCTATTCTACTCTAATGGGTTCTAGGCGGCTCTGTTGGTGTGGTGGTGCTCATTAAAGAGGCCCGCTGTCCTTCAGGGTCACAGGAACAGGAGTGATATCTGGCTGCGCTCCTCCCTGCAGATGCCTTGTGGCTTCACACACACACACACACACACACGCATACACACACACACACACACACACACACACACACATGCGCACACACGCACACACGCACACGCATGCACAATGCACGCACACGCAAACATACACGCCCACACATGCTTAAACACACGCTTAAACACACACTATCCTTGACAGACACCTTCACAAAATCCTGAAGCTGTGAGGCCACCTCCTCCTCCACCCGTGCTCTCCCCCTGTATGTCTCTCTCCTGCCTGTCTCCACACACACACACACACACACACACACACACACACACACACACACACACCTCCTGTGGCTCCCCAAATACAAACAGCAGAACTGCAGCTTTGGTCAGGATAACCTCAAGGTGACCGATCAGCTCCATCTCCTATTGTCCCCCCCCCCCCCACTACAGGTCGGCCCATCTGCACCACCGAGCTCACCATAGACATGCACTCACACACACACACACACACACACACACTCGCAACCACATAGGGTTGCAGCGGAGAAGAGAAGAGAGGTGGGTGAGAAAGGGAGATAGCATTTTAGAGCCGGATTGAAAGGAAGGGAGATGGGGATAGAGACAGAGAGAGAGAGAGAGAGAGAGAGAGAGAGAGGGGGGGGAGAGAGAGAGAGAGAGAGAGAGAGAGAGAGGGGGGGGGGCACTGAAGGCAGTGCGTCGTGATATGGCTGAGCGGAGATGCGTGTGTACAGTGCAAACAGACCCTTGTACCAAAGGAAGCCCACACCGGCGGACTCTGTGCGAGTGAGAGAGAGAGAGAGAGAGAGAGAGAGAGAGAGAGAGAGAGAGAGAGAGAGAGAGAGAGAGAGAGAGAGAGCGAGCACGTGGGCTAATGTCTGTTTCTCACACTAAATGGTTTTTTGATAAGGAGAATATCTGGAGATAAGTGTTGTCACTATCCTATCTAAAAGAACACAGAATCCCGCTCGATAAATCTCCTGTGTAATCTAATAGAGGCCCTCGGATGAGCTACTGCAGGGCAAACAAGACTTTGATAAAAAAAAAAAAAACAGAAAGTGTGAGTGTGAATCCGGGCGGTAGAGTTGGGGACACCCTCTGAGCAGGCACTTTTGATAAGACCTTTACATTGTACAAATAACCATCACTGCTCAACTCTGGATTACTGTTGGATATGTTGATTCACGGAGGTAATAGGCGATAGCGCTCCTCGGTTGCCTAGAGACGGAACATAACGTGTGTGGGTGTGTGTGTGTGTGTGTGTGTGTGTGTGTGTGTGTGTAAGTTGCTTTGGATGAAAGCATCTACTAATTGAGTGAATGTAATGTGTTTCGTCAACCGCCACCCTAGAGGTAAAACTGCAGTTGAGGGATGACATGGTCTGGGATTACGGTAATAGTGTTATGCATTGCTGGTGATGCACCCCACTGACATCAGGACAGCTCCCCACTCATCATCCACTGTCTTCAGCCACAGACTGACAACTCATCTGTTCAGACCGCATCCTGGCCCATGACGAGAAAGAAACCATTCATCTATCTCCTCTTTCTGTATTGTAGCAGTGTGCAGTTTGCTTATTTGATACATTTTATGTTCTTGCATGATGCTTGCACTGCATTGTGTCGTAACACACTCACAAGGCACTTGTTGTAAGTCGCTTTGGACAAAAGTGTCAGCTAAATAAATGTCATTTTATGTGGCCTATTCAATTCATCCACAGAGAGTATCATGATTCTAATAAGATATTCAATTGAATTTAATCTGTGTCGCAAATACAATCAATCATAACCAATTTTTTTAATTCAATTTTTTATCTTTTTTTATCTTGACGTAAGTCAGTTGGATTTCAGTCGAATCACCTGCCTGATGCACACAACGTTCCACCAACCAGCGCCGCGCTGACGTCCAACCACGCCGCCCCCCCAGGTCCTAGTGCCCGCCCCCTCCACAAGGTCAAGCCCCGGGCTCACGTTCAACACGATGTACGGATGAGCGTTTAAAAAAAAAAACTGTGACCGCGTTGCTACAGAAAAGCGACATTTAATCGAGTCTACCTTTTCAATGCAAACACGCACAATACATATCAGGAAGGAGAGACGGTGGAAGTTATGAAAAGGGGGATGTTTTATTCAGCTAAATCAACAGAGACTATTCAACGAATAACTAGCAGTTCTTCTATTACTTCGTCAGAATGATACATGAAGAAGGAAGAGAAAAGCACAAAAGAAAAGCACACGTCATCTTGTGGACTACAGGTGTGGGGGCGTGGTTTATATGAGGAGAACCAGGGCCCACCAGGCCTGGGGGGGCTGGAGGAAGGCGCTGGACCCCCGGCCTGGAGATGTTTTAGCCGTGTCAGTGATCTGAGCAAACACACTCCCCCCCCCCCCCCTCCCTCCCCCCTTCCCCCCCTCCCCCATGACCCGGGCTCCCAGGGGTGAGCCCAAAGTAAACTCCGTCAGGCAGACCCCCTCCAGCGGAAAACTGCCCCCCCCCCCCACCCCCTCGTCCTCTGAAACCAGCCGGCCTTCCTTGTGACCCCCCACCCCCTCCTGCCCAGTTCGGCGCTACCTCAACCCCCCCCCCCCCTCCCCTCCTGCCTGGTCCGGAGCTGACTCCGCCCCCAGGTATTTCTGTTTTCACACCTACCATTACTCCTGAACAAAACCTTCTCCTGGTGGGCTACAAGGTCTCCCTCCACCAGTGATAAACACCCCCCCCCCCACCCCCTACCCCCCTGCTCTCCCCCCCTCCCCCCTACCCCCCTGCTCCCCCCCTCCCCCCACTGCTTCCTTCCCCCCTGTCTACCCGTCACCCTGGGTCCTGCGTTTCATCCCAACATGGCTGACTGAATGGCTGGTGACTGACTGACTGACTGACTGGCTGGCTGACTGACTGACTGGGGAATGGCTTTCCGACTGGCTGGCTGGCTGGCTGACGGCTGGGATGGCACATTGACTACCTGACAGACTGGCTGGCTGGCTGCATGACTGACTGGGAGGCTGGCCTGACTGACTGGGATGGCTGGCTGAATGGCTGAGCTGACTGATTTTCTGGCTGGCTGGCTGGCTGGCTGGCTGACTGACTTGGAGGCAGGCTGACCGACTGGGAGGCTGGCTGGCTGGCTGACTGGCGTCTCTGCGGTGGAGACAGCCTATCAGGGCCCTCACGTCATCCGTCTCCCGTGGGGTCTGACTGACGGGTCGCTGCAGGAGATTAGCAGGCTGCTATCAGGAAGGGGAGGGGGGGGGGGGATGTTGGTGGTGGTGAGGGGGACGCCTGTCCTCTGGCGCTCAGACTCTCTCTCTCTCTCTCTCTCCCTCTCTCTCCCTCTCTCTCTCTCACCATAACAGTGGTTGGGAATCGGGGCCCGGTGCAGGCATTTATCTGTCTGGGAGACACTGTTGATCCGCCACAAGGCCTTCAGGGACCATGTGCCAGACAATGGGAGATATCAACAATCTTAGGCCATCACAGAGAACACGGCGAGAGTGAGAGTGGGGGAGGGGGGGGGATGAAGCGTACAGGCGGCGGGTTGGGGGGGGGGGCCGAGAGGAAAATGGGGCCACCCAGCGTTAAGAATTTCGTGGCTTGTTTACTTTTGTGTTAAACACCCAATGGGTCACTCTCCCGGAGTGGCCCGTGGGCCGACTGGACTGGACTGGACTGGACTTGACTGGACCCGCATGGAAAAGTGGAGGTGTGCGACCAAGGGCATGACACCCACAGATGCTGAGTTTCCCAGGATGCCTGACCACCACAGCAACACCTGCTCAAACACACAGTGAGCCTTCTGCAGCAGGCGTAGAATTAGTAACGAAATGTGTGTGAGCGTGCGTGTGCGCATGTGCGTGTGCGTGTGCGTGTGTGTGCGTGTGTGTGTGTGAGATTTGGAAAACATACCCATGCATACATACCAACAAATGGATTAAGGCTCAATGATTAAAGTAAGTATTTCCAACAATTCTTCCTCCACTTATGTCTTTGTTTGTTTGATCAGGTTTGATTTGGTTTGAATTGAATCAGGATCAGGAAAAAAGGAACCAGAGCGCAATCAATGGGACCCCCGCCTGAGAACAGAACCCTCCCAGATGCTGCGGGGCCGGTAAGCTCTCAGGCCCCGCCCGCCACTCTGGCCAGAACACAGAGCTCTGGGGTATTTGTGTACCGGGTATCGATTTGGGGGTACAACCCTTAGCTGCAAAAGCCAGATAACAAAAGTTAGGCATTAACTTTTTTTTTTTCTCCAGGGGTCACTCTGAGCATGGACAGGACCAACTGACGGAGAAAAAAAAAAAAAAAAGAAAGAAAAAATGTGATGGACTCTGGATTATTGATTTTTCTCTCTCGACAGAAAGGCCTTTGCAGTCAGTATTTCCCTTCCGAGTTCAGATAGGGTGGCAGCATTCCTGTCTACTCCCTTCAAGGTTGCGAGCTAGCCGGCGTAGCCAGGCGTAGGCTAGCACCTGCCAGATGGACGCTTGTTTTATGTCTTTGTAGCGATTTTCCCTCTCGCAAAAGAAGCTCGTTTCTATCAACTGTTAGGGCGAAACAAAAAATAAGGGGAAAGAGTGAAAACACACAAGTGTGTAACTTAAAGTCAACTTTTGACTTTAAGCAACTTTTGTTGTTGCTGTCTTGGCCGTTTCACCAAAAATAAATGTAAAATGTTTTTTTATACAAACCATAATTAAACCAAGAAAGCACTGATTCCAAATTGACCTATGTTGAAACTTTTCCCAAGCTGGTTGTTTAGAGTGTGACTAAACGCCATTGCACCACATGCAGTCCGTTTGCTTAGTGTAAGCGGAGTTGTCAGCGAGCTGAATGTTCCTGGGTTTGCACTTGTTGATTAAGTATGTCTGCCCCATTGTTCCAGGTACTCCTGTTGGTGTGAACCTAACCGGGCTTCACAGAGATAGAGCACAACTGTCTGTGTGCAAGGGGCTTCTACTGTTCGCACAAGCCCCATTGATCAGCTAAGTGATCAATTCACTTAAGTAGAGAGGTCGTCCCCGATGTAATTTCATTATATGTTCGATTAATTTGTCTTCTTCAGTTGGTTTGATGGAAACATTTCTGAAGTTTATCTTGCCCCGGTTTTCAACACAATTTTACAGTTAAAAAAACCTGATCAATTATAAACAGTCCTAATTATATTAAATATCGAATTATTATTATTATTATTCAAGAAATACATTTTATTCATCATGACTTTTTATACAAAAAATTTCCCGTATGTTTTATTTATATATAGTAATTATAACACCTTTAAAATATCAAATTCTTGGATGGTGCAAAAACATTTAATCTCTATAAATCCTCATTCAATAACGGCATCAAAAGCACTCTGCAGTTTACTGCCCAGCCAAAGGTTGCTCCTCCGCCGCTTTATAGAATTATTAAGTAAGCAATTATGATAACCTACTGTTTTAAAGATAATAGGATGATAAGGTTCTGCCAAACTCACACTGCAGTTTGCCCTTCGGTTGCTTTTTACTCAACCAAAAATCAATGATCCTTTAACACGGTATCCTCCTGTCCACCGTTATTTATAAACAACATATATCTTTATCCCCTCGCGCATTCCTCTCCAACCGCCCTGCGTTTATTGTATTAGATATTTCTCCTAAGTGTATTGGGTTTCAGTCGTCGCTGCACGTAGTAGTGACCCCACTTGGCTATGGCGGGTTTTTTTTATCAAAGCTCATAAACCTTGAATGACTATATATTGATAAAGGCTGTTTAAAGTGTCATTGGAACGATAACATTTGCACTGTAAATGCGGCCAGCGGGCCCCGTGTGTCTCCACTCCAGCTCGCCCCGGGGATGATAAGCGCCCTGGGCGAAACACAGGCCTGCCAGGATGCATCGATAGGTCAAAGGTCACGACGTCTTTGATTTGGGGGGTGGGGGGGGGGGTGGTAGGAGACGAATATCTGCCGATGTCAGCATACGTATGACAGTTTGGGTTTGTGAAAATAAACATGTAAGTATTAGTAGTATTATTAACTATGACGAGGCGTCAGACACGGGGACAAAGTCTAACCATAAAAGACACATTTAACTGATGGCTGATAATAAATAACACAGAACCATCTCCTTCACGTCTTCCTTTTTAGCTTAGGAGGCTAGCGCCGTTGGTATTAGAACCTCAACAAAAGCTTCCTGGGAGTAAGTTATCCTCACAAACAGAGCGGTCTCCTCCTCCATCGAGCCGTCCCCAGGAGAAACAGCGGTTCCATGCACTGTACAGTACTGGAGCCTACATTTCCTTTTTTTTTTTATTTGTGTCAGTATTACAAGAACACTGGGCTATTTCTGTTGGCCATAAATAACTCACCGTTCGTGGAGGGGGTGACTGAGCACTGACACTTTGCCCCCGGTTCAATATCAATAAAGCAATACGAACGTTAGGAGCCTATATGCCGGGCCGAGGGAACAGGGAGGGAATATGACTTTATGGCTTTACCCTGGAGGTGGGGCGCCCGGTCCCAGGTACACCCAGTCACCTATACACACACACACACACACATAGGACACGCACACACCTCATGCTTAGGCCCCTTCTCTCTGCCTCGCTCAGGTCCTAAAAGGAAACTTTCCAGACAGCTTCTCGGTGTACTTTGGCCGGACGTCTGGTCATAAAGACAGGTGTAAATACAGAGACCCGCGGCCTGCATAACAGGAGAGACCTTCAGACGGGCCACAATCAATAGCTCCAGCATGGCAACGCACCAGCACACAAACAGCCAAGACTTTCCACTAAGCACGGCGAAACGAAAAAGGTTCCCCTTTTTGTGGTTTCTAAGTTCTGTGGCGGTGGTCAGCTGAGGGACAGAGGAGTGAGTTGATGGCGTTTCCCCCTGTGGGGTGTGTTTTGGACGGAGGCCCTAGTGGAGTGGTGTTCCCGTGTCATGGCGGTGGCTGCCACGTGGCCCTCCAGTCCAGCCAGGCAGTCCCACTCTCGAACTGAAAGTATTACCCTTAGAGAGCTTTATGGTTTCGGCATGGCAGTTACAACAGCACAATTACCATATTACTTCCTTGTGCAGCGGGCCGTATCAGTTCATCGGCCTTGCACTATTGCTGTTTTACGAGCCGATTCAAATTATATAAAAACAACTCACACACCAGGAGGTTCCACGCTGATATTAGAACAATTCCAGGCTTGTCGTTTAGACAAACCATTTTCTGGTTAAGACTTAATGAGAAGCGAGGTGATTTCTTGGCGACGGGGTTGTTTTGTTCCTTACAGCCATTGTATGCACTGCCACCTTGTGCTGTGCTCTGAAACCTGCAGCTTGCAACCACTGCTTCTGCATCTTTGCCCCTGGTGTTCATCGCGGGGCCATAGTGAATACGCTCTGTGGTCCAGGCCCATACTTTAGGGTTCAATCCCCTGGCCAGGCCGGGGGGGGGGGGGGGGGGGCAGCAGGCATGAACTCTTTTCCCCAGGAGCCAACTGACCCGACCAGCAGATAGACACAACCCCACATACCGCAACACCCCCCCCCCCCCCTCCCCCCTTGAAGCATTTCATTGCCATCCGTGCCTGCTACTGTCGGAATGTCCAAGCGGCCAATAGGGACGCTCGCTCTTATCCCCAGTGACATCACAGTGAGACCTGACAGACGCTCGGAATCATGATCCAGAATAAATCCCTCCCCCCCGCCCCTGGTCCAAACACTCTCCGTCTCTCTACCTTACCCTCCCCACCCAGACCACCCTGGGGTGACATCCGTCTCCATTCACGTCTGCCTGCACCGCGACTCTGCCGGACCGGCCCTCAATCCCCGCTGTGAGCTTTAAGACCCCCCCCCACCCTCTCCCTAACCCTCCCGTCCCCCCCCTCCCCTGACGTGGGGAGTAACGACCTCTTGGCATCTAGTCAGCAAACACGGGCCCCCTAGAAGCGGCGGCGGCGGCGGCAGCAGCAGCAGCGGTGGTGGTGGTGGTGGTGGGGCTGCCGGGCTGCGTCTCCAGGATCAGGCTCAGAGGCCAAGGGGAGATAGTGGAGTCTCCGGCCCACTGGCCATCACTCAGCATGGCAGCCAAGGGCAGGTCTGCAGTCACCAGCCGCTGGTGATGGACGAACCGCCCCGGACCGGAGCTGCCACCACACCACACCACATCCCACGCACGCCCCTCTCTATCACGCACGCACACACACACACAGGCACACGTGCACTTTGACAAGGCAATCCATTGAATCACTGGATCTTGGGTGACGTCAGCGTCCAGGTTGTAAGTGTAAGTGTTGAGTGTGTGAGAGTCAGAAGCCAGAGTTTTTTATTGGTTAGAACTGCTGCGCTCCGACTCTTGTCTTGGGGAGAGGAAAATGATTAATGTCAGAGTCACTTAAGCGGAGCAGACATGTTGTACATAACACTGTGAGGGTCTTTACTTGAGAAGAGAGAGCGCACTGCAGGCGCAGGGAGAGAGGTAGCGAGTCTGGGACTGGGTCTGATCTCCGCAGAGCGAAAACAATGACAGCATGATGGATGTCTTGTTAGGAGAGGGTGCATAGTGCCAGAGAACACCAGCCAAGTCCAAAGACATCCATGCTTTCGACGAGCCAGTAAATGAGCTATAGCATTAGAAACAGCCCGGGGTCATCATTTATGCGATGAAGATAGCTTTTGAAACGCCATTTGTGTATTCCACTGTAGGAGCTATTTGAATAGAGCACATTACGCGTCATATTTTTGCCGCGGTGCCTTTTACGCGTTTGAACGGTCCCTTTCTCTCTCTGGGTATGCGTTGCAGATTAGCATAGCTGACTCATGGCATGCTGGTGTCGACTCATTATGAGGTGTTAGCATTTTCAATTACCCCCACGCCCCCTGCCTGCGTGTCGCGCTGCCTCCACGCTAGTCAGACGCCACACAGCAGGGGAAAGGCAACAAAATGTAAATGATCCGCTCCAAAGGGCTGACTGCAGCTGAGCTAAACCAACATTAACGCAAAAAAATAACAAGACAATTAGCATTTCAAAAGTGGACCCAGTGAGGGAGGGCAGGGGAGGGGAGGGGAAATAATAACGACTCCAAAAGGATCAGCCATACAGGTCATTTACCATGGTTATTTTGAACTTTATTTCAGCTATATGGTTGTTTCAAAAGCACTTATCAGCAATACAGAGTGAACAGAGTTTTGTGATACATGTCGGACTGCATACATCAAACATTCATGCCAAACAAAGGAAATACTCTTGGAATTCTTTTTAGTTTTCCAACCAGAACAGTCCTCTGCTGTGTTGCATGGGGAAGGAGGTACAAAATAAGCGTTTCATTAACACCTTGAACAAGACAACACTACCATAAAGCGTATTAGTGCCTCTAGCATAAAAGTGTCATGGTAATTTGAAATAATAAAAACTGTAGTCAAAAAAAAAAAAAGGACACCATGTTCCAAATCACATACTTTTTTTTATTTTGAGATGTAGTACGTACTGCAGCTACCCTTACACAGTATGTACAGTATGCATACAAGTGGGACATACTCCAGGAGATGTCACTGATTAGCACACCCGTAGTGCCTCCCATCCACAGTCGCTGTGACACATCTACCGCTGCACAGCGCGTTGTGGGGCGGAATAGCCAAAAAAACATGCTGGCTAGCATACTGCGAAATGCGACCGGATGGGGTACAACATCCTGGTATTTTTGGCATACTGCATTTTCCATACTATGTATGGATATGTACCTATGCACATATCTCCTTGGAAGCCAAGGCCACTGTAGCCTGCGTTTAAGTATGCTGCCTATACATGTGTATAATTCCTCACTTGAATTCCCAAAACTCTTTTAATTGTTTAAATTGTGTGTTTTGTTGGTTGGAAACATATATGTTCTATGCTGCCCTCTTGGCCTAGCCTGGTCCTACCAGAATCTCGTACTTCATTTCATTTGCACAGAGTCTGGCCACTCTCCATTGACAAACGTTAACTCGGGTGCCTGTTGGAGTTTCAAACTATTAGATCTGCCCAGTGCCACTCTGGATCTGCCATAACCAATCGCTGACGTTTGAATACAACTCAAACTAGCGCACGACCTCAACGTCAATGTTCTCAGCCACTCCCTCTGTTCGCTGATTGGACGGCTGAAAAATTGGCTGCAGAAAACCTGCAAATATACCGCAAACCCAGACGTAGTACTCAAGGGAAATGAAAATTGAGCGGAAGTACGGGGGCGGGCGGAGCCAGGCTAATCTTGGCCAGGTCTCTCTTGTAAAAGATGTTAATCTCAATGAGACTTAACTGGTTAAATAAAGGTTAAAGCTAAAGATGCATTTGGGACACACCAAATCTTTTTCTGGCATACTAAATAGTATGGTAGTATGGGTATTGGAACGCAGGCCTTGTTTTGTGTTGCAAATTGCAAGCTGGTTGCCATGACGATTCTACAGAGGCAACTGCCTTTTTAAAGAGATAAAGCAAGCTCTGCAAAACCATCGGCTTTCTTCCAAAATAAAACAGATGCCAAGATAAAAACAAATGACTAATAAAAATGAAATGGTGACCAGGTTGCTACTTTCATCTGACTAATGAACATGTTAGACTTGCAAATATCCATATTAAACAATATCAAAGAAACAGGCAATAAAGTTTCTACAGTTGAAGCGGTTTGTAAAAAGCAAAACATAAAATGACAAAAAACACACCACCCCCCCAAAAACAACAAAAACCAACATTGATATCAAAGCAGAATGTTTAGAGGTTTTGAGGCTACATTTAAAGTAGGCAGTGACACCTATATGGGGGAAGGGGGGTGCAATACAAAATAATTTACATTTCAGTTTAGTGTTCTAACAGATTGTACACTATAGCTCAATAAATGCTCTTTGTTTTTCTTCAAAGTAAACTATTTTAAATTATAAAGGTAATACAAGGTAGAGAGCACCAGTTTCCCCATACAATTTGATTTTTTTGGAAGCAAATGGCACAGAGTAATCAATGGTAAATTAGCAATGCTCATAAAGTCACCGTTTCTTCGACAGACAATACCACTTTTATAGTCTCAAAACCGGCTTACATCAACGTGTGGACAAATATACTGACTCTTCTTTGTGTGTGTGTGTGTGTGTGTGTGTGTGTGTGTGTGTGTGTGTGTGTGTGTGTGTGTGTGTGTTTCTCATACAAATGTTTTGCATCGGGGTGCATATTGAAGTCCATCTACGAGGCGCGAGCTATATATTAGACATGAATATTAGCTACGGTAGACATGAAGCAGGAGGAGCCGGGGCTGTGCGGGAGGCACCGGGCCAGCAGGAGCAGCAGCAGCAGGAGGAGGAGGAGGAGTATCCTTGGCATGCCGTGACTGAGCTGGTAAAGCGAGGTGTGTGTGTGTGTGTGTGTGCGTGCTAGTCACTGGGAGCAGCGGGTCATTGGTCGGAGAACGACCTCCCATCCATACAAACGAAATCAAGACGGCTGCCGCGGTGAGACGGGGCCGATGTCACGACCTCGACCGATCGACTCCTTCTTTCACATCTCCTTTGTCCTTCCTGGTGAGAGCGGGCCGGTTCCTACCGGTTCCTTAGCGTGGGTGCAGACACACCGCGGAAAAGGCTGCCCTCGCCCCCCCCCCCTCAAATCAGACACTAACTGAACATTGTACATCACGTTACAGGGCTCAACATAGATTTTCTTTTTTTTTTTAAATGACGCTGTCTTTCGCCGCACTTTGGGTGTTACGCGTTAAGCATTTCCTCCACACTGTGATAAAAGCGTTAAGTCCCGGGGCATTTCGTGTCTTCAAGCTTCAGATGCCCACGTGCTTGCATAAGAGATGACCGATACAATACAACACGACCGCCCTCGCTCCCCTCCGTCCGAGCCCGACCGTGGTCGTCTACAGTGGAGTGTCTAGCAGGGTCTAGACAGGCCCCCGCCCCTCAGGTCCAGGGGCCCAGGGAGCCCCCCCCACCATGCAGCCAGGGCAGGAAATGGGTTGATGCATAATCAGTGGAACTAAAATAAAAATCACAGACTGTACAAAATAACGGAGGCTGGGTTTGAATTTGGAATGGGTGGATGTGACTGAAAGTAATTCAAGCCAGAATAGTGAGAGACTTTATTGAGGGGAAAACGTTTTTTTTTTTTTTTTTGGGGGGGGTAACAGCGACCACTAGGGGCGGCATTTAGAAAAACACGAGCAGAGAAAAAGAAAAAACTCTTCTCTTTGTAACAGCTTTCCAGTGGAACTCATCCGTGGTGCTTAAAAAAGACCATTTGAAGTGAGCAGTAAGACATGAGCGGACCCTCTGACCCGGCTGTGTGCCGCGGGTGGGGGGGGGGGGGGGGGGCGAGGACGAGGGCGGGGGGGGTGGGGGGGCAGCGAGAGGGACGTAGGAAGCGGCAAGCTGGTAGGCTGGAGCGGTAGCAGTGTTTGTGTGTGTGGGTGGAGGCGGGGGGGGGGGGGGGGGGATGGGCGCTGTGGTTGCCGGGGGTGAGGAGGCGGGTGAGAGTCAGTGGGACCCACAGCGACACCAGCGGGTCGGCGGGGGGGGGGGGGGCTCCTAGTAGAGGAGGATGCGGCGCTCGATGGCCTTGCGGCAGATGGGACACTCGCTCATGCGGTCGCCACACAGCTGGCAGGTGCCGTGTCCGCACATGAAGATCATGTTCTTCAGCCGGTCCAGGCACACGGGGCACATGGTCTGCACGGGAACCACACCACACAGGGCCACGTCAGTCAGCGGTGGCTTTCGTTGTATTAGCGTTAAAGGAAAACCAACACCCCCCTGTTTTCTCTAAGCTAGCGTTGATATGATAAATGGGCTCTCGCCGACTTCTGCCAGACTTTTTTTTTGTATATTTAGGAGAGGCGCTATATTGCTGCTCAGCCACGCACCGGTCACTCCCACTTACTCCAATCTGATGTGGGGGGAGGAGGTGCTGTAGTCAGAATGTCGGATTGTTACCTGGTTAGCCAAAAACGGCTGATAACGGGTAACTCATGGGATAGCATGTGTTTAACCCAAAGAGGGCAACTTCAGTTGACATTGCTCTTACGTACTTAAACCGTAGTGCATCCAAGACCATAGATGTGGACCGGGATCAATCCATAGCACTGTCATGCAAGCCATGACATCACTTTTCCTCTTGAATAAGTCATATTTGGGGTTTGGTTTTTCTCTAACCCTTGGCGAGTGTGGACCACTAAGCATGCAGAAGCCTGAGAAGAGAAATGGAGTTGAGTACGTTTGTCCTCACCTGCTCCTTGATGTCCTGGAGCTGCTGCTGGAGCTTCTGCACGTCTGCGTTCACGTTGGTGTTGTCCTTGTCGCGCTGCAGGCCCGGGATGTTTCCGCTGGCTGTGAGGCGGCAGGGAGGACACACAGAGACACACCACCACCACCACGCCACGCCACGCCACAAGGGGAACACGAGTCGCCGTTAATCAGGAGTAAGAGGAACGCTGTACCTCACTCTCGCCACGTGACGATGAGCGGGGTCACAGGTCGTCCCTGGGTCGCGACGCTACCCCGCCGTTCGATGGAAGACCACCAGAACATAAAGCGGTGCTTTTGCCAAGGTTGGTATTCTAGCATGTGTAGAATGACTTACATTTACTGTAGGCCAGGCCTTATAAAACGTCTTATCTTTTTTTTTTGTTTGCATAGAACAACCGCACTGATCGATGTTCTGTTCAGAGGCATACCGCTGCAGGTTCAAACCAGGATAAAACGGTCCTGTAAGCCGTCAGAAACCGATGAACACTTTATTTTTGAAGTTGTGTTCCACCCCATTTAAAATGACAGGGGTCATAATGCTGTTGTGTAATAGTTTGGCACAGATTTAGCCAAAGCGATGGATTTGTAGCCATGCATAATTAAATGAGTATGAGAAATAACATGACTTTTATTTGTTTTCAGGGATTTAGTGTGGTTCTGAAGGCTTGACTGATGGCCTGCTCGCAGCCCGAGAACAAATTGTTCAATATCAGCTATTTATTCAACAATCAAGACATCGGGGGGAGGATGGCTGCTTAGAACGACCATAAAGAAGGGTGTAAAATTATATTCAAATAGCGGAGATAACAGCTTTTAGAAAATATGGAAAACAAGCATGCATGTCAGTAGTAAACATGCACTCTGAAAGCCTTTGGCAACATTGGCCGGAGCCTCTTCTGACCTGCCATGCAACAGTCTCACCTGCTTTGTCAGGACTCGACTAGCATGGCCACAACGTGAATTAAGTCCTGACCCGTTAAGTCCTGACCCCTACTGTTGGCATGACGTGGTCAATAGGCATGCAGAATGCATGTTTGCTTTTGGTGGAATGATCAGAAACGAGCTAGAACGCTGGCTGGACTGAGGCAATGTTGGTCATGCCCAATTGACACAGATTTTTCGGGCTCAATGCTACATATTTATTTGTGCATGTGCATCACCGAGATTCTTCGGTCTGCTGGCGTTTCTAGTGTGTGCATGTGCGTGTGCGTGTGAGTGTGCGTGTGTGCGTGCGTGCGTGTGATAGGCAGGGAGAAAGAGAGGGGCGAGGCCAGAGGGCCAGGGCAGCAACGTGATTGGAAGAGAAGAAAGGAGACGGGGTGGGGTGGGGTGGGGGTGTGGAAGCAGAGGACTTGGCTCTCTAAAGGGGACCACGGTCTAAGGGGGGGGGGGGGGGGGGGGGTAGATGGAGAAATACTTACACCAACTTAGCGCCAGATTGTTGGGCTGGAGCAGATCCTGCGAGCCCCCTGCCATAGAGTTAGTGCTCCCTGCTGAGGATATAACCAGTCACAGTGTTATAGCAGGAGCCCCCCCTTATCGGCCTGACGGCCAGTAGCTGCTACTCACTGAAGGGAGAGGCCAGAGCGGCCGGAAACAGTGATCAGAAGCACGCGTTGTATAAACCGGTCTATCTCCTAGTGGAGCTGTTCAAATTGAAATGGCCAAATGAATCCATCCGTTGTCCTTTTTTGTGTGGCGCTAAAGAAAATGTCGATATGTCTTAGAATCACCTCTGGGTCGGAGGCGTATCAATTGCTGACTCCAATGAATTGGAATTTTATGTTATGAGGTTTCTTATAGGATGAGGAGAGGAGGTTCACAGTTAATGCTGCCCCTTGCATGAGTGTATGGATGTGGGTGTGGGTGTGTGTGCGATTGTGTGTTTCGATTTAAAGGCAGTGTGTGTCCGCATTTTGTTTGGACTCTATGGGCCTGCAGACCTGGTATATTTGTGTGCATATTAGTGAACCTTAACACCAGTGTCCCCTTTTAACTCAACGTAAAAACGGAGAATAGGAAACACAATAGAGGAAGACCAGTATTAAGGTGCTCTTGTGGAGACAGTATGAGTGACGGGACGTGGCGTGGCTCAACTTAAACACAAGCACAGATGGGAAACTGGACTAGAAACGGATACGCTACATCTCTGTATACTATATGTACCAGTGCACTTTTAGCATCTATCATGGGAGAACTCAAACAGGCCAATGGAATGCAGTCAATCATCTACACATTTCACAGGATGACGCCCGTCTAAGGAAGGTCAGGTAAGTCTCAGCAAATTATGGAATTGTGTGGAAAAAATAAATGCACTGCACAATAAAAGCAATATATACACAACACAAACATCAACAGTATAATGGCACAAAAAAAAAACTAAAAACAAGACTAAAGACAATCATTTGTGCATTGAAAGAAAAGTTGAAAGGATGGAAAGAAAATGAATCAAAAAAACAGAAAAGAAGGATAGAATTAAAAGGGAACGTGTGGAAGATTCACTCACTAAGGTCCTCATCCTCCTCATCCTCATCCTCATCATCATCCTCATCCTCATCAGCGGCCTCATCCTCCATACCTTTCCCTCCACAGCACATAACGAAGGGGGTGCGGCGCTCCACCACAGCCCGGCACTGTACGCACTTCTTCATGAGGCTGGCACAGTCTGGGGGGGGGGGGGAACCACAGGTCAACACATGAGTTCATCCACCAAGGAGCGGCGTCAAGGTGAGCGGCAAGGAGCCGAGCCTCTGGCCTAAAGGTTACACCCCGAGAGCCAGGGTCAGGACCACAACGCGAATAAGCCCATGGGCTGCTTTGTGTTATCCTTTTGACCCGATGCACATTTGTATGCTTACCTTTGTACATGTGTCAATAAAGAATTTCAATCCATCAATCAATGTAAAGTGAAGGTGACGTTAAAAACTGTGACTGTAAAGTGAAAGTGCAGAAAAAGGGAGCAGACTTACTCTCACAAGCGCACATGTGACCACAGGGCTGGAAGAGCACGGCTGCCTTTTTGTCGGAGCAAACGACACACTCCTCAATCTGCAGGGAGGGAGGGAGAGGGGAAGAGAAGGGGATGGAAGCTCAGTAGGGGAGCGGACAGGCGGTTATTCAGCAGAGTGAGCAGGGATCAACAGAAGGACAGCCTGCAGGCCCCGGTCTAGCCCCGTCAGGACGGTTCAACTCTGACCGCGGCGTCCCGATCAGACCGGGGCCCCCGGTGTGTGTTCAGTGCCGGCGTGGGAGGGGGGGGGGCAGGGGCCCGGATACGGTTACCTTGGTTCTGGACTGGACCTGGTCTTTGCAGATGAGACACTTTTTGACGCGCGGCGAGCAGAGGGAGCAGGTGGCGATGTGTCCGCACGGCGCAAACAGCGTGTCGCGCTTCATGTCCGAGCACACCATGCACTCCTCCAGCGACTCCATGTTGCTGTTCAGAGAGGGGCTGCGCGAGCCCACCTGCCCACTGCGACGCGACACACACACACACACGCACACACACACAGAGGAGGGAAACGTGAGAGACAGGAAGATAATACAGGAAGAAAGATTACTGGGGAGGGAAGGAGAGAACCGAGGTGAACAATAGAGGAGTGAATATGTGTGAGCAGGGGATGGTGGAAAGAAAAAGGCATAAAAGGACGAGAAACAGAGCTTTACTGGGAACAAAAGGGGGATAGGGTACCGCATGCGGTAAAAAAAAAAATATTGGGAAAATGAATGGAAATCCCTAACCTGGGGAAAAAAAAGCCAATTTTACTCTCTGATTACTTTCCGATTTCTATATCAGGTATTCCACAGGAAATATGGGAGCCTGACAAAACCTGCCTAACCTGCCCTATACAGTCTAGTGATCATCACCCCCCCCCACACTCCATGGAGAGCCACGTGATTCAGAGAAAACCTTTCAACACCTGAAAGATCACACACACACACACACACACACACACACACACACACACACACACACACACACACACACACACACACACACACACACACACACACACACACACACACACACACACACACACACACACACACACACACACACACACAGCAGCTCGAAGCTCTGGCCTGTCAAACAGAGCTATGGGTGGAAAGAGCCGACTGTACAACCGTTTCCAAGCCCAGCTAGTTCCGTATGCTTTAAGACCTTTTTAAATGTCAGCTGTAAAAATGCTCATATCGGTTCACCTATAAAAACAAACAGTCAAAGAAAAGCAAAAAAATAAAAATAAAAGACCCCAAGCCAAACCAACGCCACGCTGCAGATCCGATAAATGCGGCGGTGTGTGTTTGTGTGCGAGACAGTGGGAGCGGGTGTGTGCCCGGCCTGGCAATGACTCCAAACATCTAGGTAAACACTTCTGCTAGAGGGCTGTTTACCTGCTCTTCTCCTTGTGGCACTTGGCCAAGGCCTTGCAGAGGCTAGGGTCGGGACACAGGTCCAGGGGGGACTGCCCCTTCTTGTTCCGGATGGTTAGGTCGGCTCCGTTGGCCGCCAGGAAGCACGCGATGGACGCTGCGCTCTTCTTCTCCGCCCCTTGGGTGCCCAGACCCATGATCAGCTGCAGGGAAGAACACACAGAGAGGGAGGGAGAAAGGCTCAGAGATGGATGCCGCGGTGTTCGCAATAAGTGGGGAAAATACATAACAAAAATAAAAGATGTGTTTTACTGAGGCAAACTTTGAGACTTTTAAAAGAACGTGGGCGGCGCTAACAAGCCCCGTCAGAGATCGCGCTCCATAACCTCAGACGTCTCGTCCGACGTCAGTCAGGCAGGGATGCATCCCGCCCCTCTTGTCTAACCCTCACCCCCATAGCGTCCCTCCCTCTCTCTTCCGTTCTCCCCCTACAGCGTTCAGCCTCCTCTGCATCCACGCCCCCCTGCGGCTGTCCCGCACCTCCAAGCCGCTGGCTAGATTTAGAGCCCGACGTGACAGATCGCCTTCAAGCGGCATCTTTTTTACATCTTTGCAGATGGAGCCAGTAGGCCGGCTAATTCAATTCTCCTGCAGCGTGCGGGGGAGTGCTACGGGAGAGCGGCCCAGATGCACATGTCTCAATTAGGGCCGCTGAATGTCGGTTCCACTGCTGTCGCAGGGAGGACTCAGTCAGGACAGCCGGGATGAGAGACAGGCAGAGAGAGAGAGAGAGGATATGAGAGGCAGAGAAAGAGAGAGAGGCAGAGAGAGAGAGAGGCAGAGAGGGAGCGAGGCAGAGAGAGAGAACGAGAGAGGGAGGCAGAGAGAAAGAGATAGAGGAGATAAAGAGAATGAGAGAGAGGCAGAGAGCGAGAGAGGCAGAGAGGGGAAGACAAAGAGAGAGAGCGATGGGTGAAAGGGAGAAAGATGGGTGTGCCAGATAAAAGTCCTGAGTGGAACTCAGATTCCCACATTCCTGTAGGAAGCTGCGGTGTGTCTGGTTACCATGAAAGAACCCAATCAGTAGCACTCTATCTGCCACCACTGATCACTGGAGAGAGAAGGAGCGAGACCCCATTCAGGATGGTGTTGTGGTGAACGTTGGCTGGCTGTCTGACTGAATCACTGCACTGGGCCGCTGGTTGACTGATGGGGGACTGGGGAGAGGGGGGTCTCGTGCAGCCTGGGCAGTCAGTCCAGTGATGCGGGAGATGGTGGAGGCTGTCGTCTCGGCAACCGCGTGTCATCATTTACTCGCACTTCACTCAGAAAGAGGGCCACGAGGAGTTTTTCAAACAGGTGACAACACTGATCACGGTCGGGCTCAGAGGCGGGTTGAGAATGACTCTTGACAGGCGACAACGGGGTAATGTCGGGGGAATCATGCAGGCAAAAAATGAGGCGTCTGTGTGGAGGGTATTTGTAGTGCTATTTAAGAAGGGCTCTGTTGAAAGCGACAGGCACATTTTAATGCTACATGGGATGACTTCTGGCGGTGTGTTATTAACTATTGACTGCTATTAATAATTGAAAGGCTTTTTTTTGAGGCGTGCATACCAGATAGGCAGAGAGGATTTGCAGATTCAGAGTTGAATTGATGCCCAGAAAGGTCCATATTATTATCATCATTTTATAATTACATGAATTACTATTTAGGCTTTAGTCTTGGTTTCATCCAAACTGAATTAGTAGGAGGCCAGCTACATGTCCTTAAGGAGCAATTAGGGGTAAGGCATGGTGCTCAAAGGGGCCTGGGGTTTGATCATCGGGGACCCAGTCACAGCACTATCCGGGGCGTACACTACAGCACCAAACAATAGTTATCCAACGTGGTCACAGGATTAGAGGATTGGCTACAGAAGAAGACCAAAATGGAGGTGCTAGCGGGGGTTGTCATGGTACCGTGTTCTTTGAGGGTTCCCAGGGCTCCACCTTGCTGACGTCCTGCATGTCCTGCAGCTGGCGCAGCTGGGACAGGGTGTGGTGGCGCAGGGACTCGTGCAGCGGCGTGTCCCCATCCTTGTCCTGCACGTCCAGCTTGGCCTCCGCACGCACCAGCAGCTGATGACACACACACGAGAGAGAGAGAGAGAGAGAGAGAGAGAGAGAGAGAGAGAGAGAGAGAGAGAGAGAGAGAGAGAGAGAGAGAGAGAGAGAGAGAGAGAGAGAGAAAGAAAGAAAGAAAGAAAGAAAGAAAGGATGAGAGAAGAGAGAGGGAGAGGAGTGAGAATTAGAGAAAAAAGATGAGAGGAGAGAGAAAGAGAGGGAGAAAGAGAGAAATAGAGGGAGAGAGCGAGAGAGCAAGATAGAGGGCAAGAGATGGAGAGCTGGATGTTAACCAAGCGTGCATAAACACAACATACAACATTTAAATGACATTCAAACAACCTGCATGCTTTGTTGCTATGCAGATGTCTGGAAATGTTGCGTGGTAAGCGTTTAGCCGCACACGAGCCTTACGAGTGCCACCGTTCTATAGTGTCCTCTATAGTATCCCCCTCAATTAAATGAGTGCATTTTTCCCGAGGTCCACAAGATGGCAACGTGGCAATCTCATTGCAGCCGCATGTGCAGGGACTGGGAGTGGAGCGTCTCGCAGAGAGAACATTTCCCTTGTACAGTGTCAATCTGCACACGGGCCCACTCGGCTGCAGGGCCAGCAGTTTAAATTAAATGCGGTGCCGCCGTGATGTTCCACTGCCTTTGGTGCAGAGACCAGAATGAGAAGGAGCCATATAGGGAGATAGGATCTTCAATTAGTGCCATAAGTATGGAGGTGAGGGAGGCAGACGCAAAGGAGAGGAGAGCAGGGAGGAGAGAAGAAAGAAACAAGGTGAGAGTTGGAGAAAGAATGTGGAAGGGAGGAGGAGAGACGTGGAGAGGACAGGAGGGCTGATGAACAAAGAGAGAAGTGAGTGGGACTGACCCGGACTATCTGTGTGTGTTGTCGCTCTACTGCCAGGTGGAGGGCGGTCTGCTGGTTGACGTTCTGGATGTCCAGACTAGCGCTTCCCTGTGGTGGAGAACACAGAACCGTTAACACAGAACCGTTAACACAGAACCACACACACACACACACACACACACACACACACACACACACACACACACACACACACACACACACACACACACACACACACACACACACACACACACACACACACACACACACACACACAGCAAAATAACCGAATAAAGACAAGTCAAAATCATCTCCTTATGCCATTACGCGTAGAAATGCAATCTAACAGATTGCTTGGCTGAATTGCAATGTATTTAGGGACGAAGGGACGCAAAAAGCAAACAATTTGGGTAAAGGAAATCCCTAACAAGATTCACCAGTCTGGAGTAACAATACCTCCGCATTTCACCCAAGCCCGCCGACACGGCAATACCTCCGGGGCGGGTCGAATTGCATTTCTACAACATCGCGGCGAGTGATTGTCATTTCCAATTGCGAGGCGCCTCCGCCGCGGAGATGGAGGGGGGCCGATAAGCACTGTGATCACAGCCAGGGTGCGGAACATAACGAGCAGCGGGCGCCCGGCCGCCGGGGAGCCGGGCGCCTGACCGCACTGCACCTCGCAGCACTGCATGCGTGGGGGAGTGGGGCCGACACTGCGACGCAGGCTTCCTTGCGACAAGGTTGTCCCAGCCCCTCCTCACCACCACCACCACCACCACCACCACCACCAGAAGCACCACCACCACCACCACCCCCCCGTCCCTCCCCGGGTGGAGCACTCCCAGGAACAGTGGGAGACGTTGCAGCGGCTGCAGCAGCGAGATGGAGGCTGCTGCTGCTGCTGCTGCTGCTGCTGCTGCTGCTGCCGCCTCCACACCAGTACATCCTCATTAACCCAGTTCCCCTGCCCTCGCCTCCGTCCGCCATACGGTCCTTTACGTGGCGGTCTCCTCCCTGGGCGGCGCCGCCGCCGCAATCTCAAAAGGGAAAGGAGCGCGGGGCTGTGATTGCGACGCATTGGGCGGAGGCGGGGGAGGAGGATATGAACAACCGGGCGCTAGGGAATCCCCCAGGAGGCCGGTATGGATTCAATAAAAAAAACTGCAATTACAGCGACTTCATGATCCGACCTGAGCCTGAAGTGCTTCATAAGGTGGAAGACGCACTAAATGGCGCGTTGTCTGGGAGCGCCGTAAAACATGACAGCGCCGCGGCAGCTGAGGGGAAACAGCGTTGCGTACAAAACAATTAGTATGGGCTCGACGCATGTGCTGAGGCGCACGTGATTTGTGTGTGCGTTTATTTGTGCCTGTGCTTATATGCGTGCCTGTGTGCGTGCGTGCGTGCACGTTTATGTGTGCACGTTTATGTGTGCCTGTGTGCCTGTGTGTGTGTGTGTGTGTGTGTGTGTGTGTGTGTGTGTGTGTGTGTGTGTGTGTGTGTGTGTGTGTGTGTGTGTGTGTGTGTGTGTGTGTGCGCCTGTGCATGTGTGTGCCTGTGTGTGTGTGCGCGTGCGGTCACCTGGTGCACCAGCAGCTCCGCCACCTCGACGTGGTTGTTGAGGGCCGCCAGGTGCAGAGCCGTGTAGCCGTCGTCCTTTTTCTCGTCCACGATCCACGGCCGCGGCAGCTTGGAGAGCAGCACCCGCATGGCACTGTGGGCAGAGGGAGCAGGAGACAGGTTTGAGTGGAAAGAGTCGCCCAAGGTCAGGAGGCCAACGCCAGACTCCAAGGTTAAATGCATCAGCCAGATGTCCCGTGTGAACGCGTGATCCGCGTGATCCGCGTGAGCTAAAGCGCCGCTTTGTCAAGAAGTGGGGAAAAGACGAAACCGCGTCAATTGCAAACAACATACAGTGTAGTGTGTACTGCGGGGGGAATGGTACCTCTCTTTATTCGATTTCTCAAATGTATATACAGTATATATATATACACACGTTTAAATTGTGTTTCACAGCAGAGTGCAGGGAGCCCACTTTGGTTCTGGGGGACGAGAATACTAAATCAAGCCGGGGACGTGACGCGTGGCCCCTGCAGAGCATCATTTGCATCAGTCTATGAGCAGCACAAACGTGGAGCGCGTGATTTCAGAGCACTCGCTGCCGCCCTCCCATCGCACGTCTTTAAAAAAAAATAAAAAAATAGAAGAAGAAGAAAAAAAAAAGACAGTGGACTCTCTCCCATGGTGATGCGCAAAAGTGCCCATCATCATGATGTAAAAATGGTAATTACACATGACTTAGCTGCGTTAACTGGTATCTCCTCTTGGGGAATAGAGTGAGACGAGGGAAAAGGAGCCGCAAGAGCCGTCTTTTGTATAAACAGTGGCGTTTAAACAAAATGTACAAAAGAGGTTGATTTAAAGAGCCGTTGAGCCCGCCTTCCGTCTGAAGGTCGTTGGCAGACCACACGACAGAGGGAGAGAGAGCGACGGAGAGGGTGTAGGGGAACTGAGAAAGAAGGACAAGGGAAATGGGGAATCAAGAGTGGTGTCCTTAACACAAGTTGGGGGAACGTCATATGGGAGAGACCGGGTCCACGGGGGACAGTAAAATGTGGTTCAATGTGTTCCCCCAGGCGGGCAAAGGGAAGAACTAGATGGATCCTGGTAGGAATGCGGTATATGGCATTATTTGGTCCTTCTGCAACCCTCCCCTTCAACAAAAAAGAAAAAGCAACGAATAGCAATAAACTTGTGAAACTCCCCTTTGAGTCTGACCACATTGCATGACGTGCCAAGTTCGGCTGGTCATCTCTCTGGGCACAACCATCCATCTTTCCACTTCTCCTTCACATCCCTCCTCCTCCTTGTTCCCTCGTCATGGAGCACAAAGGCGGGCATGTGTAGTAGGCATGGGCACACCCTGTTATATATCTCGCAAAGTACCTACACCGCATGCACTAAAGAGAAAAAAAAAAAAAAAAGAAGGTTGAACGAAAAGGCATCAGCCACACCGGTGGAGAGCAGCAGCAGCAGCAGCAGCAGCAGGAGCAGCAGCAGCAGCAGCAGCAGCATATAGTAGTCAGGGGGCAAGGTACACAATGTACCGTATAAAGCACGGCGTTGGAGCCAGTTCTCACCGGTACTGAGGAGGTCTAACCTTGGGTAGCCCTGAATAATCATGCAGGGCATATCTTTGAGCTGCGACAAAAAAAAAAAAAGAAGCAGAGGAGGCCGCCGACTTCACCCTGTGACACGGCTGAACGGTTCGGCTCGCAGGGGGAGCGTTGGCACACACGACGAGCAGGGGAATGAGGTGGGGGGTTTATAGAAAAATATGTATATACACACACAGAAAAATGTTTAAATATATTTGGAAAAAAAGAGATGTGTATATATATATATATATATATATATATAGCAAATAGGGATGGGGAACCAGGTGGCACTGAAGTTGCAAGGGACGGCTGGCGCCCTGCAGAGTTCTGCTAAGCCTATGGCCGGTGTCTGCATTATTGTAGGCTAATGGACAATAGCACTATCAGCAAATGAAAGGCAGGCGCAGAGAGAAAGAGAGAGACAGAGAGAGAAAGAGAAAGAGAGAGAGAGAGAGAGAGAGAGAGAGCTAGACAGGCAGTCAGGCTGGCAGGGAGGCAGTCAGTCAGCAGCCTGCGCACGGACAGAAAGCCAGAACTGCCGTACTGCTGCAGTGATGAACAGCGCAGCACACTGATACCGGGCAACCTCGCTCTCCCATTCCTTCTCCCTCCCTCCCTCTCCCTCTCCCTCTCTCTTCCTCGCTCTCTGTCTCTCTCCCTCCCTGCCTCTCATTGCACCGAGGCTTACGCACACACACACCTGCATTGCTTGCAGCTATCTCCAACCACTTAAACGCGATAGCGGCCTCACCCTTTCCGCCTAATCGCTCATTCATGGTGTGTCCTCTCCTTTTCTGTGTGAAGCATTACGGCTGCTATAATGGAGATTTATCATTTCTTGGGGGACTTTCAAACAATTTGCGTTGCAGTGCTCCCGTTGGGCAGGTTGACACCTGATTGAGAAAATTATCGCAGATGACTTTGCCGTGTTAGATCATTGTCTGAATGCATTAGACGTCATTATATTGGTCGAATTGAACATACTTTCGACTCCACTTCCACCTCATCTACGCACTCCCAATGAGGTTGAATTGAAACACACTTCTTGGATGCGTTGCTCATTGCCTGGCGTCTACCGTTCCCGAAAGGAACAAGCGCTAAACTCTGACGTAAAGCCTTTGTTCTTTCCCTTTGCCTCTCCACTACTGCTGCTGCATTCCTCAACATTTTAGTTGTTCCTGATTGGCCGGGAAATATCTCCTTTATGTAGCGCAAACGGCCAAAGCATAAAAACTCCCCTATGCCAGCATGATCTATAGGAGCAGGAGTGGCGCCTTCTGGTGACCGAGCCTGGCATTGCGGAACTGGGCGGCTCCCTACTGAGGGAGGGGGAGAACCCCTTCCAGTGGACGCCTTGATTGACAGGCTCCCTGCCATGCTGGGCAAAATGGTCAGACATTAATATTAATGCCCCATGCTGCCACTGCTGCATTGCAGTTAAGCAATTTGCTGTGAAGAGCAACAGAAAAAAAAAAAAAAAAAAATCCTTGTTTTGTGACTAATATTATTTTCTTCCCGTTGTTTGTTTTGCTATGGAGGGTGGCGAGCTGTCCATAGTGAGGAGAGGAAAGGAAAAGATGGGGTGATGCTGGTGTCGAACGCTAACTCTCAGCTGTTGACCCTTTTACATGGTACCGATGTGTGATTTGCAATTTTTGGGAGTTTACATTAAGATTACTGGGAAATGAATTACTTATTAGTGAGTGAGTGGGCTTCCCCTTCCACCTTAAAGCTAAACCTATGGTCTGGATGGATAAGGGAAGGACACAAGAGTCAACGAAGGAGAAAAGCATAAAGAGGAAGAAAAGAAGGGGAACAAGAGAGGGAGAATAGGGGAAAGAGTGAGAAAAGTTGGATGCGGATGGCGTGAGAACGGGAGAGAGAGAGCGAGCGAGCGAGAGAGGAAACGAAAGGAAGAGAAAGAGCGGAGGTAAAGAGGGGGAATGATGGAACTGGGTCACCCTGCAAGTCTCTCAGGAGCGCTATAACGGGTCTGTTGTCTTAGGATGCAATTTGTCATTGACCGGGTGCTCAGTGGCGCATGTGGGCATGTATGTAACTATATACCTGTATGTGTGTGTGTGTGTGTATGTGTGTGTATGTGTGTGCGTGCATGTGCACATTTTCACTTGCCAGTGGATTGAGGCGTGGTCCAACAGAGTGTGCTGGAATGCATCAGTGCAGGTGAAATAAAGAATGTAATGTAATGCGTATGTGCAAGTCGACCATTGTGCTTGTCCTTGTGTATAGAGGTGGCTTCAAGTGTGTCTACATAGGAGATATGATGAACTCTACACAATGTGTGTGTGTGTGTGCGCGTGCGTGTATGTGTATAATGGATGACAGCGCCCTGCTGCTGCCCTCGGCTGGCTGACAGCCATCTGTGAGGTGGTCACTGGTAGCAGTTGCAGCAGGAAGTGAGGGTTCAGGGGGAGAGGACCATAACGTGGGCAGGACAGGGGCAAGCCAGGGACAACTCAACATCTAGTCTCGGATGCATGGCCCCCGCGCAAACATATGGCACCTCTGATGTACAGGGGATGCGGCATACGTCTCCGCCTTAATTAAGCAGCTTCGAGGATCGGAATTAAAAGTGCATGTATATATCACCCATCTGAAAGGCTTCACCTAACAACGCAGCCAGCTGTCTCTGAGAAACTCAAAGACAACCCTGTGTGTTGTAGAGGGAAAGGGTGAGCGTAGCTTGCACTTATTCCCAATGATCTGCTGGGTCAAGCGTACAGATGAGAATTACATCGGTGCTGCCCTGTGTTTATGCTAGTTGCCGCAAGCCACAAATTGAAACGGCTTTTCCACATAAGTCGACCTCAGAGGATACATGGCGGTGTCAGCTTATCGGGAACCAAAATCAATAGCTTCAGGCCCTTTGAAATAGTGACCCTATTCCCAGCAAATCATTCACAAACGCAACGCACCGATTACCAATCCCCAATACTGCTCCGGGGAGCCAAGTCCGCTCCATCATAAGTGAGAGTTTTGGACGGCAGAAAGCAGTTGGCCTATTCAGGTTTTTTTTCAGTTGCTCTGGATCTCCTCTCGACAGTGAGCCTAACCAATCTGAATGACAGTACAGACTTGCAAATACATACAACGTGAAGACAAATAAATGATGCACACCAAACAACCGCCAAGCGAAATGCTATATATAGACACAAATACAGCATTTATGAAATAGCCCATAGAAAGTGAATAACGAGGTGATATAAATGAAGAATGAATTGTATCTTCTCGAGACAATTCTCTGGCATCGATGACGGCGGACAAAAAAATGCGCCGGACGGAAAGGGCCGGTCAACAGCATACAAGACCCCCGCCATGTACAGTAAGGGGAAGACGTGCATCGCTGGGACTCAATGTAAAAAGAAAAGAAGAAAAAGATTTCATTACCCCGCTAGGAGAGTCATTTCCACACTCGGCGTGACCTTACTCTGTCTTTGTATACCTGATGCCCCTGAGTGAGCATGCGTTTTATTAAGGAATATTTGCATAAATTAAGGATGAGAGGTGGCTGGTGGGCGGGGGATGGGAGATGGGGGACAGGGGGCGGAGAAGGGGCTGACTTGTGCATTTCTACAACGTTCTGGGTTATCACCGTAGCGACGGAGGCTATGGCTGACGGCTCGAGAGCTTGTTAGGGGGGGGAAGAGGCGAGCACGCTTTCCTACATCTCTGGCCCCATTCAGAGAGCCATTGGCAGACGACGGTGAGAGCGCATTGCACCTTGGCGTTAATTAGCCTAATATCGCCCAGGCATTATGCCCTGTCCTGATTCACAGGGATTTATGAAGACGGAGGCGCACAGACATTGCAAGGGGCCTGATGGCACACCTTAATGTCCCATTGGTTCTAGATGACCCAATTATTTTCCCACACGCTCGTCTTCCTGTACACTTTATTCCCCTCCATGCCATTGGGGAGGTATAAGAAGAAAAAAAAAAAAACCCTCTTTTCTGCACCGGCTGTAATATTCGTAATACACGACCATTAACCGGGGCTTAGAAGAGTGCGAAGGAATGAAAACAAGCGAACATCGATCATATTACAACGAAAGGCCATCTACACCTCATGAATGCTTTATATTAGAGTTGGTTAATTGCATCATTATGTACAGTTTAACAGACTGTGTAACAGCCATGTAATCACTGCTATATGAACTTTCATGTATGCCCCTGCACAGTCAGTAAGGGGGTCCTAATTATTGTTTAATACCCAAATGGACATTTTAGGCTAGTTTAAACAAGTCTTAAGTCAATGAGACAATAAAATGTAGTCACCTACATTAAAATTAAGAACACTCAGTTAACAACGGAGGTTTACAAGCTCGAAAAAATCATTTGTGTATAAAATATTAAGAGTTATAAATGGTGTCCTTTGGCTATGGAAGTGTTAAAAGTGTGAAATGTTAAAAGGCCCATCTCGGGTCTCATAGAGCCCAATGCTGAACAGGTGTAACAACACCTGATATAACCCGCCTCTTGTTCCTCCCACTACCTCTACTCCGCTGCAGCAGCGACTGCAGCAGGTCAGGTTGCTGGTGAGGAGCCCAGCGTTTCCTGTCGACACGGCGTTTCCCTGAGACCACTCTGTATGGAACATCAGGCTGCATTTCCCTGTTTCTTTTTTTTTTTTTTTCTCGAAGGCTCAGAGGTTTCCAGGCAGAGATAAATACAAACCGGCACCCTTTAGATCAATGGCTGCACGGCAACGGGCACGGGCAGACTGCCTGAGAGGTTCTCATCATCCCGGGGTTTCGCCATAAATCTACCGCTGTAAATCTCCCTCAGCCTCTCTCTGATCCACTTCACACCACTAGCCTCTTAGGCTTGTAAGGAGGACTACCTGCTACGCATAGGCACAGGCCAGCGGTGGAGGCCTAAAGTGCCTCTTAAATCAATACCGCGGGGGGGTGGTGGGGGGGGGGTCCGGCCATATAGGTCTGCAGAAAATAAAAAATTAATTGGCGGACAAAGAAGAAAGAAGAAGAAGAAAAAAAAAAAACAGGGTTGCTGAAACAACGCCGATGGTCATGGGGTTCTCTGCCACCGCCGGGCACACACACACAACTCGAGGAGCACGCCGCTGAGACTCCCAGCGCCCATGTTGGTAATTAACATCCAGCGTTTGCAGAGGGAAATAATGGAGAGCAAGGGGCCCCGGTATCAGCCACTGTCTCCCCCAGTAAGCGCTGAGACAACAAGCCATATGCCCCGGAGCCACACGCAAATTGTCTCGCAGCTAATTTGCGCGAGGAATGGGGCTTGCATGAATCTACATTACACGGGTAATGTGAGGGTTCGTGCCGCACCGTAATGCCTTCCTCGCCGTTTCATGGCGGTGCAGATGGCACAAGAAGGGCTTTTCTTGTTCTCCGTGGATGCAACCGTGTCTAATGTCACCAGCAGGAGTCTTGTACTGTGGCTTTTCCATTTATTAAACTTGTTCCCGTGCACGCACACACACAGACACACACACACACACACACACACACTAACGTGCAAACAAACAAACAAACAACTTAAAAAAGCTTATCCTCTCTGACCTGTCACGCCACATTCGCATCGTGGCCATCAGATTTACAGTGGCTGGACGGGTTACCAAGGTAACCTGACCTGCATTATTCATTAGCTAGGCCTGGTTCAGATGTGAACACGGGCTTGCACGTGGCCCTTGGAGGTTTGCTAAAGACATTGTGATGTACTGAAGACATAAAATGGAAGCTCATGCGCATTCTTGCACACACACACACACACACAGGGACCGTGAACACGCACAGGGACGGACACACACACACACACACACACACACACACACACACACACACACACACACACACACACACACACACACACACACACACACACACACACACACACACACACCCCAAACAGAGGGCAAACAATGTTATTTGGAGCCAATTCAACATTCCCCAACATTGCGTTGCATCCATTCAAATGACAACGTTTTTGCATCAGTGCTCACTGCAGCAACAGAGCAGTGTTGACGTCACGGTGAGAACACAAACTTACTGAGGAGCATGAAGCCGTTGGCATTTTAGTACCATCAAGTGAACAAATAAATTCGATCACTTGTTCCAATCCATCAAGCCAAGAGATAAACTATATTTGTTTTTTAAAATGGAGGGGGGGGGAAATATTAAAGATGCCCGACAGCTGGGCGGTGGAAGTATATAACCTTGCTCTGTCATATTTACTACCTGCATAGCTTAGGCACTTAAAGGCAGCTGCCACAAATAAACCTAGCTCTTTCTAGGTTTGGCATGCACCGCCCGGAACATCACTGCTCATTCAGCTGCTCCAAAATACTCTTTTATCTGGACTCTATAGTCACTTTAGCAGGGCTTTCTTTATGTGCTCGGGTCCTTCATGAAGTCCTTCCTGACATCCCTTACATCTATCTAGTTTACATTGTCCCCTTTATCTGTCAGCCCGCGCCTGCTTTACCCCTTTTTCTCCTGCTATGCTGCTCTCACCCCCCCCCATCCCTCCCTCCCATCATGTAAACAGATGCTTGGATGCTTGGTGTTTCTCCATGCCTCGGATGGGAAAAGAGCATTACAGCACGGCGGAGCTTATCTATTGGCCCACAGCCACCGTTGGCCCAGCCCCCAGAGGGTGTGCGCGCATTCTGATTGGCCGCGGTAGAATTGGGGGATTGTATTAGCTTGTCCTCTGGCTGATCTGTTGGACCGGTCCCAGCGCTCGGTGAGGTGGACGCTAACATGGCCGCGGAGCCATGGGAGTGTTTCAGCGGGCCGCTTCTGAATGCGATGGCTCGCTGCCCTGGCCTGCTCCACTGCCTGGCTGCCACCTTCAATTAGTCACCTGGATAGGAAAGTCCAATTGCATTAAAGGGTAATGAAATTAACTATTGAGATAAATCTCTCTGGCCTCTCCTTCACTACGTCTGTGTCTAGGTTGTCGTATTTTCTTTTTCTTTCTTTTTTTTCTTTTTACAGAATAATGTATTCTGTGATTGCGGAACAGTTGGAGTGAATGAAGACGTCTCACAGAGCTCAATAATGGCGGCTCATTTGGATTCCAGAGTTGACTCGGACACATCTCGGAGATCATTTATCTTTTAATGAATTACAACCAAGCACTTATTCCCCTGCTCTCCATTGACAATGCTAATCATCTGCACCATCCAGTCATAAAGAATTAGCCTATATTACCCAATAGAAGAAAACAAAAAGGATGCCGTCTGACACAGCAGATTAACACACACAGACTAATGGCCCGTTGCCTATTGTCTGGCAAGAGACATTTACCTTTGGTCCTCAACGCAGCCATAAACACGACACAAAACGTCTCTCTAGGTGTCATCCGTTTAAAGTGACGGGTGCAGCCACGCTAAACGCTTCACTCCTCCCCTATAGGGACGGCATGCTCAACCAGCACCACCACCCTGCATAGGTCAGACGCAGGACGCAGGCAACACGCAGCATCGGAATGCGGTTTACTCCGACTGCCAATTACGCATACGAGCATAACTACATCATTGGTCGATTTGCGGAGACTGACTCGGAGCCCGCGCGCACACGCACACGCACACACACACACACACACTTGAAGATAGGTGTTTATAAAGTGTTTATGAGTCACTCAAGCAGCGGTATGTGGTGCCGGTGGGGTACCGTAAAAGATCAGAGACATGGGAGGGAAGCTTCCGCCGGCAGTACTGCTGGAGTTTAACAATGGGAGCGGGGGATCAGAGGCTCTGACTGCCTGCCGTCGGCTTACCTACCTATCCAGCACTCAGGTAGAGCTGGCCCATTCATAAATCACTTTTATTTCAACTCCCCGCTCAATGGCTTCCACTCGCCCACCGCCGCAACCGCAAGCCTCCCCCTCCCCGCCCCCAACGGTGCCCAGTGTAAGGGAAGGAGGAGAGAAAGGATTGGAGCCAGACGGTGATTGAGGGTGGGGCACGGTACAAAGACTGAGGCTTGGGGTGATAAAGCAAGCAGGAGGGAGAGCCGGAGATTAGTCAGAAGAAAAAAACAAAAAAAAAACGACTCATTAGAAGTGGATGTAATCCTTCTGTGATGTTGACTTTTAGACAGACACACACAGAGGAGGAATTAAGGCCATGCCTGAAGGAGTCAACCAGGGCTCGCGTTTCAGCGGTGGGGCTGCAGCAGAGGGGAGAGCAAGGGGTGCTCTTGCCGGCCAATCGCACCAGAACTTCCCATAGTGGACCTTCCCCCCCTCCGCCCACCTCCTTCAGATGGACCTCCTCGCGTCAGAGAGCTGACAGAAACCTCGGCCATATAGTTGATGATCAGGAAGCCCCGCTACGGAGCCTGGGAAACGCTGAGTTCGTCTCTGCCGTCAAATAGGGTGTTCTACCCAACAGAACTCAGTATGATGGGGGAGCCAAGATCCACTTTTAACAGTCTTGAGCAAGACTGCGCGGAAGAGAACGGGCCGGCCCCACCCCTTTATTCAATGAAACAAAACAAACCATCCATTAGTGCGCCCCCTTTCTCATTGATCGATTAACTGCTCGGCTAAACATTCAGCCCAATACGATTCATCATGAAGGAAGGATGTATGCTGGATTTAGGGGCAGATGGGACGTCTGGCTGTAATTGAGATTAAACTGGTGGGCTGGTGGGTAGGAAAATGCAAGGAGGATGCACAGAGGAATGGATGTACGACACCGAGCAGGGGTGCAGTCAGCGCTGAGTGCTGCAGTGGACTGCTGAAAGTTGAACTCTGCCCACTGACGTACTATTTCAAAACGTAGAGTAGACGGACGGCCATTAGGAATACACTTTTACTAGCGTCCATAAAGGGAGTGTGTGCTCACGTGTGCATGGCTCTGGCATGGGAGTGCCACTGTCAGGGATTCACGGCAAACTGGAAAGTTATGGTCAGATTCGTTTAAAGGGGTCTACAAAATAGTGAAGACTGCCGGGAGAATCCCCAACCCCCGTCCCCACCCCCTCTCCCCGCCCCAATAACAGTTGGCCGTCCACAGCTGCCGTATAGGCTTTTGCAGTTCTGCACTTTCATTGGCCATGTAAGGTCAGGTTTTGAGCAGACACATTAGCCTGGAATCCATTCCACCTGGCAAATGGTCAATTCTTGTAATAGCAGTAAAGATAATGTAAACGAATAGCTATAAATTGCGCGCGACAATGCATTAATTGAATTGCGTACTTAAATTCATGCAGAATTCTCCCCCCATAAAAGGAGGCCTAGGAGATAATTGTGAGTGGGGAAGAAAGTATGCTAGTGAGCTTGTTTGAGGGAACATCAAATGAATCACCACATCCGCAGTGAAGGGGGAAGAATTCAATCAGGACGCAGCGCTATCCTGTCTGATGACACCACACACTGCTCCCCGTATACCCGCTGCATCTGTGGTGTGTCGGGAGCCATCGCAAACGCTCTCCATTTCCCTGGCAAAAGACAATTGCTGTGGCTTGGGTTTCCATAGGATTACTTGCGAGAACACAGAACGGTAAATGGTGTGCAAAAATCCATTAGCATATACGTCCTGGGGCATCGTGTGTTGCGAACAGGGGAGGGGTGATGGGCAGAGGACTGGTGAGCTGTCATTGAGACAGAAGAGGTGAGAGAGGAGGAAAAAAAAAAGTGAACGTGGAGAGAGAAAAAAAAAAAAAAGGGAAAAGAGAGGGCACAGAGGACGTTTATGGTATACAGTATAGATGTGCCCTGCGATGAGAGCGACTAATTAAACAGATTCTTCCGTGGCCGTGCCTCGGGATAGCTTGAAAAAGAAACGTGAAAATTAATGAGCTCGAAAAAGACGAAGTGGCCAGAGAACTTATCAGCACCTCGGAGGTGAGCACCGCCGCTACGAGACCGGAATGCACCCGTCTCCTGAAGGTGAGAGAATTAAAAGGACGGACAGTGCAGGCACGTCCGCCGCTCCAACGCATGCGGTAGAGATGCCCCACGTGCGCAGAATGCGCCTCCTCCCCGTTTCTTAAATACGCAGAGCGGTTCTAAGTATAGAGAGTCGCAGCAGCAGCAGTAGCAGCAGCGGCGGCAGCAGCGGCAGCAGCAGCCGCGCAGGCGGGCAGGCTCTACCATAAGCAGTGTGCTCCGGCTCCATTTCAGACTAGGGGATGGTCGTGAGAGACCCGGCACACAAAAGGAGGGGCTCGGACGAAGGTGGGGGTCAAGAGGACATCGAGGGAGGTGGTGTGCAGCTTGGTGGGGGGGGGGGGGGGGAGGGGTGTTGCTGTTGGCAGAGTCGTTGGGTTGTAGTGGAGAAGGTGTTGGAGGATGTAAAACAGCGAGTGCTGGGTGGGGGGTGGGGGGGGGTAGGGGGCGTGGCATCCCGAGTATACAAGCGGAACCATGGGAGAACACTTTATTTGGAGCGTCTAAAAATAGTGTGGCAAACGGCAGCGGGACCTAGCTGGCCCTGCTCTCCCCTGCCAGGCCGTTGGCACTGATAGGTAGGGGGCCACAGGAGAAGCCTCCTGGAGCCTGTGGAAGCAGCAGCTGCTGGGGGGAGGAGGGGGGAGGAGATGGGGAGGGGAGGGAGTGGGGGTATGGAAGAGAGCACTAGAGCGGGTGGTGGGGAGGGAGGAGAGCAGAGGAAACTATTTTTTGCACTGCTTGACTAAATATGGTCAATGGAGGTAGTGAGAAGACACAGGAGCAGCCCGGCAACAGGGGCTGTCGCGTGCTTCAAATGCTTGGCCGCAAAGCGCTAACCATTTAGCTTAGCTTACCGTGCCGCAGGAAGGGAATCCACTCGCCTCTTGTTCCCCTTTTATTCTGGCTGCCGCCATCCGCACTCCCTAACATCTACAACATGCACCATCAGCCCTCTGCGTTTTAAAAGGTGACCGTGTGCTATCCAGGAAGCCTCAAGGGGAGCATAGTTAATATGAAGATATGAGAAATGTTAGAAATCTGTTTTATTTTTAACTGCATGCATTTTCCCCAATGGCGACTCAATGCCTGCGGCTTAATTAATGGCTATTAAAATAAGCTTAGGCTATCAGCAACAAGAAAAGCTAGTTGGCTTCACCCTCTTACACATTCAGAAAACCTCCTCGCAACCGTGTGTGAAGTTCCAACTGAATAATAAAAAAGTGTGTTTTAGGAGCGGAGGCACTGGCGTTGTGTCGTCGGAATAAGAACAAGGCAGGACGGAGGGACGTTTGCCTTCTGCACTTTCTGCCTCCCCCACAGACCAGGGCATCCTCCCAAGCTCTCTCCCTCTCGCTCTTCCTCAGAATGCACATGATGGAGAGGAGAGTGCTGCAGAGTCCCCCCCCCACCACCACCACCACCCTCCTTTTTCTCCTTCCCCATCTCCTTCTCTCACTTCCTCTCCCTCTCCCTCTCTCTCTCCATGCGTGCTCAACGACTTCCCCGCTTCTTAGGTATGGGCTTGCTTGTTTGTGTGGGAATGCATGTGTGCCTGTGCACACATTCTCTCCTCCTCCTCCTCCTCCTCCTCTTCTGCCCGACTCTGGCACGTGTAGCCCCCTCCGCCCCGCCCCCCCCCCCCCCAACTGGAGAAGCTGATTCAGCGAGTCAGGCGTGCACCCTGCACACACGATGGCTGCAGCAGCTGGATCCCTCTCTAGGTCATTATGGCTCTCTCTCTCTCTCTCTCTCCACCACGGGAAAGAGGAGCAGGAGAGGAGGAGAAGAGAGGAGGGGAAAGGAGATGAAGAACAGAGCGAGAGAGAGAGGGAGGGAGAGAGAGGGGAGGAGCAGCCCAGAGAAGAAACTGATCTGACAGGTAATATATGCTCCCTCTTTTCGCTTTCGGACGAGAGTGTCACCCGACGGGGCCATGCCGTCTGCTGTCCTGTCCTCTCACTCTCACTCTCTCTCTCCCCCTCTCTCTTTGTCTCTCCCCCTCTCTCTCTATCTCTATATCTATATGGCTCTCTCGCTCTCTCCGGACTCGATCAGTTGTTAACCGCATGGCTTGACTTGGAGTCGCGTAGTCGGAAGGGGGGAGAGGAATTCACAGCTCTGCAGCAGAGGCGGCAGCACCGGGACACAACTTAACCAGCACCAACACCTCTGGGCTTAATACTCTGCTTACATTTCCTCGTTTTCCCGAAGAGAGGAAGAAGAGGCTTTTTTCTTTTCTTTTTTTTTGTATGGTGGGAGGGGGCGGGGGAAGAGACAGGTGCAAGGAGAGTGAGAAGTGAGGTTGGGGAGTAGCCATGGTCCACATGGATTTCAGCCTATTCTCTCCCGCTTTCTTTTCTTTCTCTCCTGTTTCGCCAATGCTGTAGTTTTTTTTACTTTTGCTCATCTCCCTTATATTGCTTGCTGCCTAACACTCTTCACTCTTTACTCTCTCTCCCTCCTCTCCTCCTACTACTACTTGCCCTTTCTTCTCTCTCCCTCTCTGCTGTTCCCGGCACTTGCCGGACATGCTGCAGCAGTGGAGCTCCCTGCCTCATTAGCCTTCATGGTTGCAGCCCCACCGCTATCTAATGACGGACTCGTTAACGCAAACCCACACTGGTGTGGAGAGACATTCCCGTGGGCATAATGCGCCCTCTGCGACAGACGCCTCCCAAGACTTTTTTTTTTGTGTGCTCTTCCAACCAAGGGATACAATATGGATTGGGATGCCTGCATGCTAATCCAAACTGAAACTTCCACTCAACGAAACCGAAACCACCCTTTCCTACTGTGTTTTTAGTTTTTTTTTCTGTGGCAAACTACAGATGTTGTGGGCAGATGGGCAGAGCTAGTGGAGGGAGGGTGGAGGGAGTATTTGATGGATGGGTGGGAAGTTGAACAGGAGTGTCTTTAGGTGGAATGACGAAGCACCGTGGGGGGGGGGGTAATGGACGGCAGGACAGGTCAGGGTGAAGCGGATTGGGCAGCACACAGCTGTGATGTGTATTAACACAGATGTGACAGAGAGGAGGAGGGGGGGGGGGGGGGGAAGAAGGGATGTCGGCAGGAACGGATTGCTGTGCGGATGTGTGTCACTGGCTGAACCCACATCACTTAGGGTGGTAACCTAGTTTTTATCTGTCTCTCTCTCTCTCTGGTCCAGTTTGATTTAAGCCCGTGGAAACACGCAGGGCACGCGGCACGGCAACGCAATCATCCAGACTGCAGCGGATAAGAGCGACGCCAGGCTTAGTGGCGTGCTTACGTTACCGCGACCTCTGGTCCAACTGGCGGGAGAGGGCGTCACCCCCCCACCCCCGTCCCAACCGACCCCACCCTCCACTTTTCTCTCCTATTCGCTCACACTCTCGGGTGGCTGTGACATTTCCTAAACAGGACGTCACACCTTGACGACGGGCCGCGCGACCAGCCGCCATCTTGGTGCGATTTCCTCGTCGGAACACCGTCAAGGCGTACTGCGCTAAAATATTTCGCTCGCCCCGATCTCCCTTTTTTCGATATCGTCCGCATTTCACTTCCAATTCTCTCCCCCCCATCCCCCCCCGCGCCGCCGTCTAAAGCTGAAAATAGTCCACCCGTCCATTTTGTCTTTCCACCCGCAGCCTGGGTGTTCAGG